>NC_136262.1:95336858-95811858 GCF_964187855.1 Myxine glutinosa | reverse complement strand
ATTTGGTGGGGTGGGAGGTGGGGGTGCTTTAATGTGTATGGGGAATTGAGCAATTAATGCTTCAGAAGACTTTTTCTTTTCTTTTCATGAACTAGTCCATTTGATAAACTCCAATGAAAGCTTTGGTAGTTTGGGCCCATTGACGTATCATATGAATGGAGGTTGATGCATTCTACATTTCCATTCTTTCATGAACTTTGTGACTGATGATATGTTTTTTTTTGTAGATGATGTCCAGCACATCGACTCCTTGAGGACTGCCTCGAGGCAACATAGCTGCGATGGTGTTGCGATGCCTGCTGTTTCCGGATCGTGGCTGCCTTCAACCGACTGGTCATCTGTACGTGACGCTTCGCTTCCTGATGGAAACGTGGCTACAGCAGTCTTCTGCGTTCAGCCTGTATGTGACGTTTCTCCGAGCCCTCAATCCTTTGCCACAGCTCCACATCGTTCTGCTCCATCTCCACCACCAACTCTTGCAAGTCCTGATCTATTACAACCTTCAACGAATGGTGTAAGTGGTATTTGTGCTTTACCACTACATCAACCTGCATTGGATCTTCTACCTGATTGCTCTGTTTTAGCATCTAGGGCTGTCCCCATTGATCCTGCAACAAATGATATTATGCTTTCCACTGCACCATGTGGCCTCCTCACTGGCACTCCAGAGCCAGGAAATCGAGAAGATGGGGATGGTGTGGGAGAGGTGCATGAAGATGGCATTTGGGTTGTGAATACGGCCCAAGAGATCCTTGAGGACAATCCTGCCTTGAGGACAAATGTAGAGGAGGCTCCAAGGCCAGATATCTGGCCTGGCGGGCAGCAAGGAATCCAACAAAATGGGTCTTTGCTGTCCTGCAGATCCTCTGACGCAAAGGAAGTTGTTGGAGAAGCAGAGGGAGAGATTGTAGCTGATTTTGAGATGGTGGTGCAAACACCAGAAAGCGAGAGCGAATTATCTTCAGCTGTTCCTGAGCGGAAGAGTAGAGCAGATGTTGGACCTGCTGATGAACATGAAACGTTCCCTTCAGACTTTCAGGAGAGGCTGATAGAATCTGAATCAATAACGGACTCTGTGAATGTGCCCACTGTGGTTGAGATGCAGCCTGCTGTTGAGGGAAGCCTTGAGATGGAGAATTCTGATGGGGAAAGTCAAGAATTTGATGAAGGTATTGGACTTTGTATGGAAGAAATGGAGGCTTTCCACAGCGAAGAGCCTCCTGAGATCAACAACAACCTGGAATTGTCAGAAAGCATTGAACAATCGTTAATTGAGACACCAAACTCGCATTCAACTGTAAATGTTGAAAAAGGAGATGTAGATTTTGTAACTTTACATATGGCAGAAAGCTCTGTACCTTCTACTGATGAGCGGTTGCATTGTGATCCTACAAAAACTTTGTGCACAACGTTCACTTCGGAGCAATTGACTAATGCGCCAATTGAGCCTAGTGCTGAAAAGGGAGAGGAGAGTGTGGCAATGCATTTGCCCACAGATAATCAAAAACTTAGCACCTCACATATGAAAATAGGGCAAAGTATCACGGAGTCACCCCCAAAAAAATCAACATCTTCTGAAGTAGTTGCGTACTCTTTGGAACCAAGGTCCCTCACAGACGCATGTCAAGTCCATTCTCCTTTAGCCGAACCAGTTTTAGATGAGCTAAATTTGGTGTCTGATGAGGAATTGGACAAATTCTTGAGAGAACAGGATTTAGAGGATGAAGAGGTACACGATTCTGTGAAACAATTCAACGACATTGTTGAAGATGGTACTGAAGACTGTGGTATTGACAAAGGCCCAAGGAGAGTTGGTAGTTTGAAAGAGGATTTGGTATTGGAGGAGAAGGAGCTGGAAGACAGCAAGTCTGATACAAGTGCAGACAGCTTGTCTCCCCTTAAAGGTAATGAATGTCGAGTGCATACTGTTGTGTCTGGTAATTGCTTGATCTCATAACTATAGTATTCTAGTGTCGATTGTTCTGCGTGAACAAAATATCTTTCAGTTTGGTAAGACACCTACTTCTTCAACAAAAACGAGAACTTTTATGTTGAAATGTTGATGATTTTTCTAAAAGTGGAATGGCTGTGTTGTGGGGTAGGTGAGGCAGAAAGTAGGATAGAAATTTTCCGCATTTTCAAATACACCAACACATTACCTGTGGCGTGATTGCGTCAACACCTCCCCACCCCCCCCACACACTCACACCACTCACACCACACACACAAAACACACAAAACACACCACACACAACATACACCACACACACACAACATGCATGCAATTCTGACAACTCTTCAACAAAGAAAGCAACAGCCTCCCCCTCCCAATGCTGTCCCGTCTTTGCTTCCCTCCCCTGCCCCACCTTTAACCCCACAGCCTCAGCCTCTCCCTTCCAAAGCTGTCCCTTTCTATACTCGCACCCTCCTCCCGCTCATAAAGGTAAATGGGCATTTCCACGTCGAAACAGCTGAATATGTAATGCTTTCTGCTCTTTATCATGCAATCACCGATTTCACAGATAGAAACTCTTCACAATTTTAAGAGAAAATAGTTGGGAATAATAGCAAACCTGTGTAACCTCCGTCGTAAAACTATTGCTTGAAAGAAAGATGTGAAAGTTAACACGTGGTGAGGAAAGCATGTGATAAAGATGCTGGCACCGTAATTACCAATATTGTAATCACCGCTGTGAGAGGTGAGGAAACACACGGTGAGGAAAACGTGTGATGGACGCCGCACCGTAATCGTCAATATTGTTGTCACCGCTGTGAGAGGTGAGGAAACACATGGTGAGGAAAGCATGTGATAGACGCCGCACTGTAATCGTCAATATTGTAATCACCGTTGAGAGGTGAGGAAAGCGTGTGATAAAGATGCCGCACCGTAATCACAAATATTGTAATTACCGCTGTGAGAGGTCGGGTAAAATGAGGTGAGAAAAGCGTGGGCTAAAGACGCCGCACTGTAATCGTCAATATTGTTGTCACCGCTGTGAGAGGTGAGGAATGCGTGTGATAATGGCACCACACCGTAATCATCAATATTGTTGTCAATGTTGTGAGAGGTGAGAAAATACATGGTGAGGAAAACATGGGATAAAGCTGCTGCTCAGTTATCACAAATATTGTAATTACGGCTGTGAGAGGTGAGGTAACATGAGTTGAGGAAAGCGTGGGATAAAGCTGCTGCTCAGTTATCACAAATATTGTAATTACCGCTGTGAGAGGTGAGGTAACATGAGGTGAGGAAAGCGTGTGATAAAGCCGTCACACAGTTATCACAAATATTGTAATCACCACTGTGAGAGGTGAGGTAACACGAAGTGAGGAAAGCGTGGGATAAAGCTGTCACACAGTTATCACAAATATTGTAATTACCGCTGTGAGAGGTGAGGTAACATGAGGTGAGGAAAGCGTGGGATAAAGCTGTCACACAGTTATCACAAATATTGTAATCACCACTGTGAGAGGTGAGGTAACACGAGGTGAGGAAAGCGTGTGATAAAGCTGTCACACAGTTATCACTAATATTGTAATTACCGCTGTGAGAGGTGAGGTAACACGAGGTGAGGAAAGTGTGTGATCAAGCTGTCGCACAGTTATCACTAATATTGTAATTACCGCTGTGAGAGGTGAGGTAACATGAGGTGAGGAAAGTGTGTGATAAAGCTGTCACACAGTTATCACAAATATTGTAATCAACACTGCGAGAGGAAAGGTAACACGACGTGAGGAAAGCGTGGGATAAAGCTGTCGCACAGTTATCACAAATATTGTAATCACCACTGCGAGAGGTGAGGTAACATGAAGTGAGGAAAGCGTGGGATAAAGCTGTCGCACAGTTATCACAAATATTGTAATCACCACTGCGAGAGGTGAGGTAACACGAAGTGAGGAAAGCGTGGGATAAAGCTGCTGCAGTGCTGCACTGCAACCACCAATATTGTAATCACCTCAGTGATGCAACTAGTCATTGAGTGAAAGGAAAAAAGGGCACACCCAATTGGTCAGTGTCGTGACCAATCGACGAGTGAAGAGGAAAACAGCACACCAATTGGTCAGTGCCACAACCAACCGACGAGTGAATATTGCTGACATAGCTACAGCCACACAAGCTCTATTTATTACAGTAGTTAGATGTCTTGGAATACGTTGTGAAAACAGAAAATAATGCAAAATGGATTGTGACATTTCTGAAACTGCAGTTTTTTGCTTATTTGTGACGGTGTTATGGTCTCTCTGCCTTTACCAACATATGTGTCTAATACTAATATATGTATATCTTTGAACGTGATATTTACTAAAGAGTTCATAATTGAAATTAAACTTCACTGCTTTTTGTTGTCATTCAATAACTTAGTTATCCATTACTCCTGATAACATTACTCCTTAGCTAGTTTTGGTGTTTTTCTGATCATTTAAACCGTTTAGTCGGCACACCTACCCAAATGATGCAGGATGCGGCCGAGTTCCAAACACAGTCGAAAACCACGCTGGTCATGAAGAAAATATTTAATCCTAATCGGGGAACTCAAAGGTGAGGGAATCGGGGAACTGGGCCATGTGCTTTTTCTGGTCTTCATCAATGATCTCTCCAACTCTCTGGAAAATCCTCTCTATCTCTTTGCTGATGACTCCACTCTCTGCCGCTCCATTCCACATCCCTCAGATTGGCAGTCTGCAGCCTCCTCACTCTCTGCAGACCTGGACAAAATCACAGACTGGTCAAACAAGTGGAACATGTCTTTCAATCCTGACAAATCTCACACTCTTACTATGTCTCTCCAAAAAGACCGACTAGAAAACCCTCCCATCTACTTTCTCAACAATCCTCTCCAAGAAGTTCTGTCGCTCAAGCTTTTGGGTCTCACTATCTGCCATGATCTTTCTTGGGAAAACCACATTTCCAAGCTGGCCTCCAAAGCCAGTCACCAACTGGGCATCCTCCGTCGTGCGAAGTCCTTCCTTGGCACACCTGAGCTCCTCAACACGTACAAGCCTAACATCCGCAGCTCAATGGAATACTGTTCCCCCCTCTGTGCTGGTGCTCCTGTCTCACACCGAGCTCGGCTTCATGCTGTTGAAACCAAAGCTTTCAGAATCATTGGAATCTCCTGCAATGAAGCTAACTCCAAGGGCCTTTCACTCACTCACCGCAGGCAGGTTGGTGGTCTTTCTGTCTTCTACCGACTCCTCTCCGGCCTTGCTCCCCCAGCTCTCTCTGTGCTCTGTCCCCCAAATATTCCTGCAGGTCGCACAAGATCTGCCTGCAACCCTTTTATGGTTAAACTGCCAAAATCTAGGCTCTCTGCTCACCTTCACTCTTTCATTCCCCTTTTGTCCCACCTCTGGAACAAACTCCCCCACTCCCTTCAATCCCACTCCTCCCTCCAGGTCTTTAAAACAGCTGTTCACCACCATCTCTTATCTTCCCCCCATCCAATTGGAATCTCCTCCATAAGATCAAAACCTTGATCTTTTCTACCCCTGCTAATTCATCCCAGATCCACTTTTTTGAAATTCCAACTTCTTTCCTGGAAGTCCTTGCAGTGTCCATATGTTTATACCTCTCCCACCTCCCCCCAAGCCCTCCCCCTCCCACATTTCTCGAGATGTCCCTGCTCTCAAATGTTGTGTTTGTTTCCTTCCCCCTCTCTCCCCATCTTGTCTATCGCTCCCCTTATTTTGTGTTTTATGTGTCGGTTTGACTTTTTGTGTGATTAATGTTAGTTTTTTCACGAGCCTCGATCTTGTAAACAAAAAAAAAAAAGAAGGACACACCAGGAATCTAGCAAACAGATGGACATGCTCACCTTATGGAGTAATTGTTTCATAAATAAAAGACAGACGGGATGAGAAAAAAATGGAATAGATCCTCCGGACAGTAGCACTGAAACTTTGGAGTATGTATCGTATGTAAATAAAACGGTAAAAACATACCTGTCTTTATCACAGTCCTCCTGGAGGGCAAAAGTCTCCACGAGGGTGACTTAACGGGATCGCTTCATTTTGCGTACCCTTCATTTAACGGCAGCATGGGGATTTCCAGCGATTTCCCAGAACATCCGAGCTGATTCTGGTGAAGGCTTCTGATTTGTGCCACCATTTCATCGTTTTTAGAAGTGGAGATTATTTCTGTGTTGATTTGTCTATCGTGTTCTATGGCCCTGTCTTTTGTGTAAAAGTGCAGTAATATCCGTCACTATCTTGTACGTGATGCATCTTCAAGTTGCTCTTCAGACCTTAGACATTATAAACTCAGGGTGGGGGGAAATACAAGCTCTCATGGTGGGGTATCTGACAGTGAGTTGGATGTCATGAGAAATATGGATCAAACGTGGTAAAAGAACATCACAATGTTACATTGTTTTTGAATTGTTTTAAAATACCATTGTCCTACCTCATACCCAGTGTGTCCAATGATCAACCCAGTCTGCAATCTGGAAGGAGAAGCTGTCTTTGATATTTTGACACCTCTCTCTCCTGAGGGGGGTGCTCGACCAAAATGCCTGCAGAACTTGGCGCATTCGCCCGTTAGTACGGAAGACTGGGCTGCAGCAGGCCTTGGGGTTGAGGACAATCGCAAGGAAACCAATCTGGTTACTGAATTTTCAACGCTTGATGTTGCTAGCGAGTTGGAGGAATGTACATCAAGAGGTGCCCATCCCGGAAGTTCTGCCCCTACCTGGGTACCGGATGGCAAGGCGCGGTCCTGCATGCGCTGTGAAATCCGTTTTACCTTCACACGTAGGAGGCACCACTGCCGTGCCTGTGGGAAGGTAATGTGCCCGTCGTTGTCCTTTTGATTATTTATTTATTTTCAAATGGTGCAGTACTTGCGTGACCTAGTCATTTATAATTATCTTGTAGAAAACATCTGAATCATTCATCAATACTGTTTCTGGAAACCCTTCCTGCCCCCACATCCAAATGGCAGGTATTTTGCGCTACTTGCTGTAGTCGGCGAGCAAGTCTTGCATACATGGACAGCCGTGAAGCACGTGTCTGCCTCGACTGTTATACAGACATCATTCGGGGTACTTTTAATTTTTTTAATTTAAGTTTCTTTTGATTTTCCTCTGTAATCCCACAATGCTTCAGTTGAAACACCCCACTGATTCAATTTGTTTGAAATAGGACTGGAACAGCATTGGGAACTTAACAAATACATCTTCAAATCTTGTTGTTTTGTGTGGTGTTCTAGCAAAGTCCACAGAGCAAGCTCCAGTCTCTGGCACCACTGTACCTCCCGCATGCTTTCCAAGTCCCAATCCCAGCAACCCAGCTGAGTACTGCTCCACAGTACCACCATTGCAGCAGGCGCAAGCTGATGGCACGCTGGCATCGCCACCACCAACTGTCATGGTGCCAGTATCTGTGTTGAAGCATCCAGGAACTGACGGTGTGTGTGTGTCCGTGTGTGCCCGTGTGTCCGGCTGTCCGTCATATTGTACAGTGAGGGCTATGATGAAAACGTTTTTAACATGTGGGCAAAATGATAATAATACTTACCAACTGCTGCGAGTCTGGTGTCGGCAAAATGGTTAAAGTGGATGAAGATTTTGAATCCTGAGTTTGACTCCCTGTTGTTTCCTTAAAATAACACCAGGTGGGTTGACCCACCCTGTCATCCTTCCGAGGTCGACGTGTTTAGTACCAGCTTACTGGGAAGAATGAACCATTCATGTATCCTATGTTGGAATGGTGACCTGTCCAGGATTGTGGCCACTGACTAAGGAAAACTCAGGAGCCCTACACGTCGAAAGACGTGAAAGGATTGGGTTTTCTGCTTATCCTCTGCTGGTAGCATGAGAGAGAGCATTAAGTTGATAAGTGAACTTTCTTCAATGCTGCATTTTCAAACCATAGTTGTAATATGGAGGATGCATCCACATTTGGTGGAAATTGGTGCCATCTACAATCATAATTTTTGAATCTCTTCCCGTCCTCATACATTTTGCTCCCTCAACTCCCACCTCCTCCCAACCACCACCTAACTACCAGGCCCTGCCCACCTCTCCACCCTCTTTAACATTCGGCCTTTTCTTTACTTTTTTTTTAAAAATTCAATTTCTTGCAATTCCTTAAAATTCCCTTTGTTGGTTTATTACACGTGTTCAGTTAATTATCATTTCGTCGAAGTTTCTCTTCCAACTGCTTTTTGGTACACATAGATTGCTGAGTGTTACAGAAAGCAAAACGGCTGTTATTATCCATTCTGGATGGGGTTGTAACCAGTTAGTTTCACGTGGAGATAATTGAGGCTTATGTTCCTGCCCTCATGGTAACCACTTGGTGTTGCAAAATTTCCAGATGTAGATGTTTTGGTGCTTCTCAACCCAGTTGGCAAAATCGGTAATTTCTGACCGTGTATTCATTTTCTTTGCTTTCCTTTCCTTTGTTTTTTAACTTCTGCCAGAGAAGGTAGATGGAAATTATCTTTTCACCCCTGTCTGTTTGTTTGTCTGTAAGCACGATATGTCAAAAAGTTGTGGCCAGATTCACACGAAACTTGGTGGACAGGTTTGGTGTTTGACGAGAACGAATCAATTCGATTTTGGTGAAGACATGAATATGGATTCGGATACGAGAATTATTTAATTTCTAAGTGGTTCTTCACCACTGAGAGACCAGGCCAAAACGCTATATAGCATGATATCTCAGAATGTTGTGGTCAAGTTATGACAAAATGTGGTGGATGAGTTCAGTAGGTGACAAGAACAAGCCAATTAGATTTTGGTTCAGGTCTGAATCCAGATCCGGCCTATCTGTGGGATACAAAAGGTAAACAGTTCAACCTGGCGGAGGTGTGCGCTCTACCGAGTGCCATTCTAATTCCTTATAAAACAATCTTATTTTATGTTTTAAACATATATTCAAGCGAATTTCAAAGGAATTATTTTTTCTCCTCTGTTTTTGTAAGGGTTCATGTGGATGATTCATATTTTGAAATAGTTTTAACTACTTAGTTGAATATCTTCATTGTTACCTCTTCTGATACATCTATCCTTTTACACAAAAGTGACTTTAAATATTATCGGCTCTCATAGCTCCTGCCTTTCTTGTTGCTCTGTGCTTTGCTATTTTTCATCACTTGTTTCAATGGATCCAAGATATTTAAACAGCAATGGTATGACAAACACTTTTTTATTTTGGGCTTTTCTTTAACATCCCAGGAATTGACTGATTATTTCGATTCTTAAAGGCATGATCTGATTTGTATTTTGTATTTAGAGTTCACTATCATATTGCGAAATCATCTGTTACAAAGGACTTGCGAATAAATGTAATGTGTGTAAAGTTTTTGAAAATGCAAAATGTGCTCACATTTGTAATTGTGGAATAACAAGGGATGACAATGCCTCCATAGGATTGTGATTCAATCCCGATTGTTTTGTTTTTTTCAAAATAAATAAGTATGTCTCTTCAATCATGACGTGGCGAGGTAGTGTGAGAATGTCATTACTTTTGGCAGAATGGAATGTTGCTGGGTTTGTGTAGGTTGTTGGTTGATGGTTGTCTGATATGTGCGTTAGTGCAGGTTCCCAAGCGCGCGAGTCACGGCGCGTTTGGTTCGCAGACGGCTTGCTGCCTAACGGGGAAGTTGCTGACACAACACGGCTGTTTAGTCATCCGCCTCTACCTCCCAGACAGCCGCACGACCCTGGAGACAACAGCGTCGGAGAGGAGACGCGAGGGACGCCTGACGGTCGAGGCACTGAGGTAGTGGCTTTTGTTTCGATTTCGGTTTCATCTCCATGTTGATAATATAGAGCCATCTACAAATTACACACAAAAGAAAAACTATTTTATTCTCCCATTAACCATTCCCATATATCCCTTGTATTCCATTTTTGACTCATTGACTCCCAATCTCTTTCTCCTCCTCTTCTCTCACCTCCACCTTGTGCAAGCACTTTTCATGCATACAGTATTGCAAAAGAATCGATGCCTTCATAAGGTTTCACACATACCTGCTTAAGCAGTGAGCATGCATTTGTAAAACTAGAGAAATACCCATGCTACGCATGGGTGGGAGGCCAGAAGCAAACAGGCAATGCAGATACGGTGAATGCTAAAGCATGAAACCAATAAATTCCACATTCCTGGAGCACCTTCAGTCGCACGTCAGACATGGACAGCAAGTTCGTGAAGGACTTCCATGAAAAACGTACCTGTTCGCAAACAAACGGGTACGTTCACGTCGAGAAACATCGATCGTGGGTCCGTGGCGAATCTGCATATGGCGATGGCAAAATATCAGAAATTGAAGGGTTTTTTATTTTAAACGATTCATATAAACATCCGTTGAATCACATTACACGCAAATCATCAAAATCTAAACAGTATTTTGAGAATTTCAATAAAAGCCACATCACTGTTCATATCGGTAAATATTATTCCATCGTGTTTCAAATCGCGATCGATACACTATGATCGTGATGATCGTGAATCGTGATCGATAATCGTGTTCACAATCGCTATGTCGTATGTACTCCCGATACGTGTACCAAATTCCCGAAACGTGTAACTGTACCAAATCAACAGTTAAAAGGATTTTGAGCCGATAGTTGTTACGGCCTTGGCAAGATCGATGGAGACAGCGATCTGTTAGATCTGATCCTCCTTCATGCTGAAGGAAGTGCAGATCCTCCTTCATGCCACATGCGATCGATGCAGCTGTGCAGCGATCAGTGCAGCTGTTTGTGTGGCACACGGTGCAGCGATCAGTGCAGCCGTTTGTGTGGCACACGGTGCAGCGATCGGTGCAAACGTGGACTCCCACAGTCCCCCACTGCCACATCCTGCTGATACTTGCTCCCACATGACGTTTCCGCATGACGGATGTTTATATAAATCGTTTAAAAGAAAAAAAGGCTTCAATTTCCGATATATAGCCTTTTCATTTGGGCCTCCCAATTGAAGCCCCGCCCATAGGGCGGGTACCGTTGCTCGACGTAAGAAGACGTCACAATGAACGTCATGCAAACGCGAATGTTATGCGGGAGTCCAAACCTGAGAATGCTGGAGACTAAAGCTGAAATTGGGAAAACGAAATAGCCTATTTTACTCCTGGGGATCCCAGGATTATCCACCCAAAATATCTTTGCGATCGGTTCAGCAGTTTTTACGGTACCTTCAAACGGACAGACAGACATTTGGTGAATTATAGTAAGATTGCCATCAACCCATTTGTACAGGTCATGCTTGCACAGATGCGTTAGCCACACAAACTAATTTTAATTATGAGCTATATGTTCGTGTACACCTATAAAAATTTTACAATTTCTAACTTGTAGAAAAAAAGAGAAAAACGTTTGATTAAACCATCCTTATTTTTAGCATTTTCCAAATGTTTGAATTGGATAAATCAGGTCAATAATAAGAAAACAAAACTTTGCTCTCATGAATCCACTTTTGCTTGGAAGCATGAGTGACCACATAATATATGCCCCTCTTTCTCACATCTTTAATTTTTTTGTGATTGGCTGTGTGGTATTATATACCAGGTATTGGTACAATGGGCAGGAATGATTGCAATCTACTTTGAGTGATGCCATCTGTCACCTCCCCAACTTTGTTTCAATGCTTGCCACTTCAGCCTTCTTCTGTTGGGCATCCAGCACTGACGATATTGACTGGCAGCCATCCTGCAGTGGTGGGGAGCCCAGTAGGGAAGGGGATTAATCTTATTCCAGAAGATGAAGACGGTCTTCCTCCCATACTCATCTCTACAGGAGTTAAAGGAGGTAGGTGATAAATCTAGAGGCATTTTTTGTATACAAATTTGAGGCTCAGAGAATAGTGAGGTGACTGAGAATAAAAAGCCAATGCAGTGACAGTGGGGGCCACAGTTTGACACAACAAGCATGGGAATGAATTAACAGGAAAAGAGGAAAGGGTTGGAGGAAACACAAAATCCTGCAAGTAACAGGGCTTGGTCAATGGGTTAATAGGGAAAGACAAGATTGCAGATAGAGATGAAGGATGGCTTGAGATGGTGGTGTATCACATGCTTGAAACCCTGGAGAGGAAGAGTGTGATTGAACTGTCTCCGGATGGCAGTTCTACAAATGGGAGTATAGAGTGGTGGTGGGAGGAAAGACTTGATTTGGGGAATTTAACCCAGAGGGTTGTACTGAAAGCAGAGCTGAGAGGGCTGATGTAGGGTGGAGGGGCGAGACAGCAGATGGTGATCCAGCTGAGTTCTGCTCCACAGTTCGACCATTGCAGCAGACGCAAGCTGATGGCACGCTGGCATCGCCACCACCAACTGTCATGGTGCCAGTGTCTGTGTTGAAGCATCCAGGAACTGACTGTGTGTGTGTGTGTCCGTGTGTGTCCGTATGTGTCCGTCTGTGTCCGTCTGCCCGTCATATTGTACAGTGAGGGCTATGATGAAAACGTTTTTAACATGTGGACAAAATGCTAATAATACTTACCATCTGATGGTGAAGAGAGCAAACCACTCCCAATGGTCGACAATGGACACAGATCGGTGAGTTTGTTTGATGATTCCTGCAGAGCAACAGGGTTAGACTATGAGATTCACCAGGATTGTAAGACGTATTCAACCCATTAGACAGCATCCACTCAACCACAGAGCAGCAGAGAGTTACAGAGCTGCTGTCTGCCTGCCATTGGTATGGGGTACTATATGACACGATATGGAGTCATTCGTAAAAAATGAAGACATCCAGTGCATGGAAGCTGCCAACCCTGTAGGCCACCTATGCTAAATTGGAACCAGACCCGGCCCCAGATGCCACCCCATTGCCCTGGGGGAAGAGATTAGTGGAGGAGACCCCACTGACAGCACCACGATGACTTCGTGAGAAAATGAAGCCAGAAAGCAAAGTGTGAAAGTAGTTCTACACATCACAGGAAGCTAGCCCACCAAGCAAGGCAGCATGACTGTCTGTGTTGAATGCCCAAGACTGATTGAGGTAGAAGGTCCCAACCAGCTGCCCGAGATTTACGGCTTCCAATCATTTCAAAGAGGAAAGTCATGTGCAGAGCTAACTCCCACCATCCCCTCACAGATTGGAGTAATGCCCACCGACCTCTTGGCAGATTGGAGGTGGCCAATGTAGAACCACCTTTTGAGGCCATTTTTCCCCGCAGAGCAGGGGTTGGCCTTTTTCGGGCACCGTGGTTCCCTTTTTGAAGCAATGTTTTATGGCCGGATGCCCTTCCTGCCGCCAACCCTGTTGGTCACCTCTTGCGACACAGGGAATTACCAGTGACCTGGCACTCAATTTGCCGAACTCGGAAGGATGACAGGCTGAGTCGACCCCACTGGTGTTAATTCAGCGATCGACCGGGATTCAAACCCAGGATCCTAAGATCCCAAGCCGGCACCCGAACCGGTTAAAACAGCGCAGACAGGAGTAGCAAGTGCAACAGAGTAGAACCCAAGAGCATTCACACCAGCACGACTCAGGTCTATCACTGAAGCAGGATTGCTGGAGAGAACATTCTTCACCCTTACAGGTGAGGATACAAAGCCCAGTACATAGTGTGCACTGGGTAAGGTTGGGGGAGGGTAAGACAGAGACAGAGCAGGATGAGCCAGTAAACTCCAATCCGAGGCCCTTTCTTAAGCAGAGCCTGTGGTAATGCTGCCCTATGCCAGTGAAAGGACAAAGGGGGTACAAAAGCCAGATATAGAATTGGCAAGGCACCACCACGACCCTGAGGCCTATGAGTTCAGCCTTGAGACCTGCAAGTTGATTACCACTGACCCACCCAAGGACTGACACCCACCCACCACGTTCCCACGCCTAATTAGGCATAGCCTGCCCTCCATGTTAAGAAAGCAAGCTGCTTGACTACACCTCCGCATGGCAGAATTTGGTGTACTCCATCAAAGAGGATAGATATGATAAACTGGTGCATGAAAGAGAGAGTAGTTATTTGTAGGAGCTCAATGTTTATGATATATTAGACATTATTAACCATTGCTTATCCATTTCTAAATTGATTTCTTTCTTGTAAGTTTGTCTTGATTTACACTGGGAAATTAGGTCTTTTGTAAGGCATTTCTTTTGTCACTTTTTTTTGTTGTTATTGCATCGTGACATCAGTGGCGCACTCATTTGTAGGAAATCGGATGGTGCTGTTGCACTTATTCAGCTTCACTTTCAAGTGAAGATCTGTGTATGAATACTGTGATGGAATTTTTCATTTAAAATTGGATTTGTAATTTGAGTAAAGTTTAGATTATTATTTTTATTTATTTTCAATGCTGGTAGATTGTATTTTTACAGTAGTTATTTACCATATACATCTCTTTACCCTTGTTGCCTCTGCCACCGAAGGTGGATGGAGGTTATGTTTTCACCCCTGTCTGTTTGTCTGTTTGTGAACAAGATATTTCAAAAGATTGTGGAAGGATTCGGATGAAATTTGGAGGAGAGGTTGGGTGAAAAAAGGATGAAATGATTCGATTTTGGTCAAGTCCAGATCCGTATCTGGGTGCTAGAATTTTTATATTGATTCTTCAGCATTGAGAGATGGGGCGAAAAACGATATATACAGCATGATATTTCAAAAGGTTATGGACGGATTATGACAAAACTTGGTGGATGGGTTGCTTAGGTGACAAGAACATACCGATTCGATTTTGGTTCAGGTGGGATACAAAACATAAACTGCTTAGCCTGGCGGTGGTATGCACTCTACCGAGTGCCATTCTCGTTTTTTTTAATGGTTATTATCTGATTCATAACTTTCCCATTTTCCGTTTTATTTTTAACTCGCGGATATACTTATTAAGGACGGGTGATGGGATGGAATGGTAATCGATAGGATCGGAGGGCCATAGAACCACAAGAATAACACTTCCGTGAAAACGGATTAAATGTAAACAGAAACAACAACAATCCCATGAAAGTTTGTCTTGAAGCAACACCCATTGGAATGCCTTGACAAAAGAGCAAATGCTTTGAGAAGTCTACTTTTGACTGGGCCAGTGGGCCACAGAGAATAAATGTTAAGCAAAAGTGCAAGACATTGTTAATTGTGTTTGAAATTAAGTGACCATATGTGAATCAGTGAGTAAGGATATAGGAAATGGGTAGACATAGTCCTTTTACTTGTGTAGATTGTATCCATATCGCTTACTTCTGATGCTTGTTACAAAAACTCATGATTCTTTGATCGATCGATGTCCAACTGGCGGGCGAGCGTAGTCCCAACTTGCCTTTATCTAAAAGATATAGCACAAGCAATGCACAAACACTCCAGCACAGCAACGTACACATCAAAAGGTGACCGTCTCTTCGCTGCACCCGCCACTCTCACTCTGATTTACTATTCATCCTCGGTCCAAGAACATTCGTGAAAGCCTCTTCCTCTAGAAACTGCTAGAATTGCTAGATGGTTCTCCATCCAGATGCTGCTAGAAATCACTCGTTTACATGAGATAGTTCAATATCCAGAAGCATTCAGAAATTTCCTGAACTATTGCTATCTTACCGAACATGGCTTCACATCTAACTGCAATGTTAATACGCACCTTCCTTTTTACTCCACGTGACTTGTACAATTGCCATCTAAAATCAAGAATCATGACAGAGCCGTGTAGAATAAACGATTTGTTTCACGTCTAATTATGTTACAAGCGTTAATAATTCACTGAACACAATACACCACCTACTTTGAGGCAATATTTTTACGATTTTAAAAAATATTAATTTTTAATGAATAATTATTTTAACAATTATTTTTAATAATTAATAATTTTAATAATATTATTTAATTATTTAATTAATAATTAATTAAATTAAATTAATTATATTAATTTAAAAATTAATTTTAATTTAAAATTTTAAAATTAATTTAATTAATAATTATTTAATATCTTTATTTATATTATTTAATAATTTTTAATATTTTTTATTTATTTATAATAATTTTGAGGCAAATATTTTTGTTTATTTATAACAACTAGGAACACCTGCTCCCTTGTTGGGGTGACTAGGGAGGGCAACTTTAACTTGGAACCGGGAATCCCAACTTGGTAGAAGATTCCCATGTACACCTTGAGTACAACCGCCGAGTTTCAACGCAGTTTGTCTCACAAACAAACAAATTAACAGACACAAATATTTCGATGCCCATCTATGATGACTATAGTTTTCATTTTATGACGACATAACACAGAGACTTGGCGTATTTTAGAATGATTTGTACAACTTCCGGGAGTTTGATTTCTTTTTTCGCAATAACATCCGGGTTTTCAAGTTATTCTGTCTAATGGTGTAGGGGTGTATTGACAGGTATGATAATTCACCCATTTCTTATGATAATTCCCCACTTTCACATAAAAGTAAAAATCTAAGTTTGAGGTGGCCATCTCAACTTGGTAGAACAGTCAAGAACCAGGCCCACTCAAGAGTACAACCACAAAGTTTCAACGTATTTTGTCCAGCGGTTTAGGAGTGCATAACATATAGAGCATGTATGTAAATTGGCGAAGTAGCTTTTGATTCTAGGGTTTTCATACAGAGATACTATTATAATACAGTGCTGTAAACTGCTGGGACTTGTAATAGACATATCACCGGGAGCGGCACTACACTATATATGCATTTACATAGAGAATTTATGTCGTCTCCTGAACTCCCGTGGCTATGATTTTTTTTTTTTTAACCACCTAAAACTTTCCTGGGCACACCCTAAGTACAATCACCAACTTTTAACTAAATTTATCCAGTAGTTTAGGAGTGCATTCAAGTTGCACACACACACATACAGTGGAGGTGGATACTTTGAGACCTCGTAGGTCACCGTTCTATCTCCTGAAACACACCCATGTTTGGAGATAGCAGCCAACAACAGCAACTAGCGCGCACACACACACACACACACACACACACACACACACACACACACACACACACACACACACACACGAAGGTGGACACCTTGAGACCTGAGAGGACTCCATTCCACCTTCTGAAACCCGCTTGTGGAGCTAACAAACAACGAGACACACCAGATTGTATACAGTAAATACTTGAATATCGTGGGGGTTGCGCTTCTGGAAAATGCCGGGATATTGAAAACCGTGAGATTTAAAACCATTTTCCGATGGGAACATGGGCGGTTAGGTTCTTGGGCTTTGAGAAAATACAGAGGGTGGTCAGCAGCAGCCAAAAATAAACACATCACAATTGAAATAAACATGTAAAACAAATATAAATTGGCTTTACAATGAAGTCTCCTGCTGCATTGAAGCAGATTAAACGTTCTGAAGCAATTAAACATTCTTCATCGCCCCCACCATTCCTCCCCTATTAATCTCTTGAATCGTTTTTCTTTGTATCCTGGTGATGTTTGTTTTATAAATCGTTCTGCAGTTTCATAAACCAACAGAAGCTTCCTGGTATGAGATACCAATCACAGCTCAGCTCAAAAACTGTGTGGTCAAAATGAAGCCCCGATATCTAAATCAGTACATAGAGAATGCGGCAAATGATCAAAACTCGTGATATTTAAGGATTCACTGGATATAGTATGATTGTTTTTGGATTTCTTTTGACCCATTACTACTTTTATAAATCTTATCTTTATCCTTCCCAGTGTATCTAAAATCTCTATGTTTTTCCATTTGTTGATATCTCAATGGACAACATTACATTAAAGACTCTGCTGTCCAAGACTATTGTTGATATAAACTTTTTCAAATCTGCTTGGCCATTCTACATGCCCCCATTTGGATGGTTATTCAATAGTACTGCTTTGTGGCATTTTCTTTATCCGCTGTTGTATCCGCTGTTCTTCACTCTGCAGATTACACAGTTGAAGAACGACCCAACCCACATGGATTGGTCAGGGTGCTTGAAGAAGAGGGTGCCGAGCCAATGGTGTTTGTCCTCAATGCCAACCTGCTTGTCAGTTTGACAATCATAAACTGTGAGTCCAGCTCTTTGCTCCTCACCATCTTGTGTGATGTTTTTTTTTTTTGCCTGCGTCTTGTGTATTTACCAAATTTGCCTTGCGAGTGGGCAGATGCTAACCGCCGGTGCTGGGCATTCTGCACTCGTGGCTTGAATGCCGTGGGACAGCCGGAATTGCTGTTGCTGCTGCAAGTACTTTCAGGAGAGAGAGTGCTTCCCAAAGATGTGTTTGTTCATTTCCTACACGTGTACCAGGACGCTGTAAAAGGTGTAGATTGGTTACATATTGTCCCACCTCACTCATCTTTTGCCCTGTTCTTGCTCCTGTCAAACCCACCTACCTTTCATGTGATGCCATCTAATTTTATTCCATCTGATGATCTGGCTGATTGGGATCCCAGCCTATGAGCTACTTGCCAACAATCCATCATGCCCTTGTTTCTTATCTCAAATTTTCAAATTGGTCCTCCCTCACATGCCTGCTGTAAATCTGACTCAAGAGAAATATATATACATCTTCAGTTCTTAAACATAATTCTATACTCACTGCAGTTTCAGGGATGAAACAAGGTGACAAAGGGAATAAGGAAATCCACTGAAAGTCGGGTCAGACAATGCAGGGGCCACAACCAAGGGATGAGTGAAGAGGGATGGAGACATCAACAACAACAACGTCATTTTAAGGCCATTTTCCCTGCTAGAGCGGGGGTTAGCCTTGCGGGCCCCATGACAATCTTCTCCATTTTACCCTATTTTCTGCATCTCCCCTGGTTAATCCTGCATTGGATGGAGACATCGTTACCTGCAAATAGATATGGAGGATTAATGGGGTTAATAAGAATAACAAAGATCATGAGTAAGAATAGTGGAGGATAAGGCGGTGGTGCACTGCAAACTTTATGCCCTGGAGCGAAGATTGAGATTAAACAAACTGAGGAAAGAGGTCCCACAGGCAGGAGAAATGAGGAACGAATGAGTCGAAAAAGCATCTTCAATGAAACTTTCAAGCGTTTACACTTTTTGACAGCATGTTGCTTGCTCTTTCCAGGGAAGTCTATATCCAATCTGAAGCATTCGTTTCTTGGCGGTGGCCTTCTGAACAGTCGTGAACACGCAGGCTTCCTGTATGTGGAACGGACATGCCAGCCACTGCCTGACATGGCACTGCCTGCACCACCTTTTCTCTTTGCCATTCTTGTGCAAAAGTGGGAAGCACCCTGGGCTAAACTCTTCCCTCTGCGCCTCATGCTGCGACTCGGAGCTGAGTTCCGATGTGAGTGCTTTGTCACACGAACTGTCACACAAATCTTTGTGTGTATCACAACATTTGATACCAAATCTTTCCACATCCAAATAATTATTTCGGATTCCCTCTGGTTAAGATTGCTACTCTTTGTGGATAATACTGGAGGCCTTCTTCAACATTGTGCTTTATCTTTGTATTGCTCCGTGTTATGGGAGTGGCCGTAGTAATTCTAAATGCTAAGATAGTCTTGAAAGTTGTCACTGCATAGTTTTTACAATAGCTTTATTTTGCCCACAGTTTATCCTTGTCCACTCTTCAGTGTCCGCTTTAGAAAGCCACTATTTGGAGAGACTGGCCATACCATAATGAACCTGCTTGCAGTAAGTGCCTTCACGGTTGATGTACCTTGATGATGGGATGCTTTCATTTGTTAACGCTGCATTCAAAATTGTCATTATAAAACATTTGTTAATACTGTCATCATAAAAAAAACTTTTTTCAAGGTGATGGTTATTCTTACAGAATCATGCCAATAGACTGTGGCCAGTATTCGTGGTTTGTGTTCAAGTTATTTAATCACCACCTGGGAGATACCCACAACACAGCGAATGGCGAAGTGGGGTTAAGCAATTGGTTCAATCTTGTCAGTCTATGATCAAGGAACTACTTCATTTCAATTTAATTTAATTTTTCAATTTAATTGGATATTTCAATTGAATACCACGAATCGGAAAACAAACCTGCAGTTTAGCAGTACTTTGGCTCTGAATTTGGCAAGTTGTACAACATCACGTCCCGAGCGTGCATGCACACAGAGGAGTAAGGTAATTATTTTAGTCGGTCTGGCAGTCAAATAAAATTTATAATCATTCCAAATGGGAAACTTACTGTTTTTACGGATGTCATAAAGGGGAAAAAAATAACAGGCACAAAAAACGAATTTTACATGTTAAATTAGGTGGTGTGGAAGATATATGGGGGACCTTTCCCAAATTTGTCTGCTGTCTGGTAGCACATCCATAGTACGATGGTGCATCAATGGCGGTAAACTTCAGAATTTTTTTTTTTTCTACATCCTTTAAAACCTCTTTTATTTCATTTGAATTAGAATCTTGAACACTGTAGAGCACAAATCGCCTTGTTGGTACTTCCAAAAACCTCCAGTTTTGCTGTGGGACAAAATATTACGGCATCTTGACAAATTAAATTTTCCGCTCGTTGGGGGCTATTCAGTTCCGACACAATCATGGCTCGTAGGAAATAGAAATAGTGCCCATAGATGCACAGCAAGAGTTTAAGAGACCTTTACCGTGTACTTTTTCTCAAGACTGTGCAGGATAAGGTGTTCGATGAACTCTCATTAGATACTGTTACAGCCAACGGTCGTTCCAGTTTCCTGTTTTGAATCTGGAGGGTCATGTCAAAGCGACCGCAACAGTTGACCACTTCAAGAACTTCCTGCCGGATCTGCGTCTGGCCACCGCATTACTGTCTATATTGGAAATTTTAAAGTGGCCTAGTGATGCATCGATAGGCATCACGTGATTCATCTCAGGCTGAGGAGCCTGAATCACCTGATGCGATCTTGTAATAACGTCTTACAAAACCACCAAATGAAGCAGCCATCACAGCCAGAATTCACCCAAGACCAAGTTAGGTTTAATAAAACAATAATGACATCGGGAGGGAACAGAAGGAAGGCAAGCAATCACAAGAAATGAACAATAAAAGCCCTTAATCCAACTACCGTGCATACGTGCCCAATGTCTTGCGTTATAATTGAATGCCTGATGCCTAAAGAAAAGGAAAGAATAAAATGAGTTCAACAACAAGCTTATTGATTTATTCAAAACATCTGATTGGGTACATCTCGGTTCCAAATGTTGCACTATCTGCACTTTATGTGTGTGAAGATGCAATCTCTTTGTGTACAACTTTGTTTTGACAACTCCTCAACTACTACCACAACTCCTCAACACCCCTGCCCCACCACATTTCCATATGAATATAGCCATAGTATCCATAGTACGGTTCCATATGAATAGCCACTTTCTTTTTTGATTCAATCGGACTGCTGTGTGCACACACATTTCAGGAGGTTGTCTATCCATGATTGTGGTCTGTATGAGATATTTTTCTCTTACTTTGTTGTTGGTCACATTCTTTCTGTACAGCTACTGACCACCTGTTGCTGCTTTATAAGACTTTGTATCTTTTTCGGCTTGATCATTTTTTAACTTGTTTTCAAATTGTAAACTTCTGTCATCCCCTCAGGACTTCCGGAACTACCAATACAGTTTGCCCACTGTACCTGGACTGACGATAAGTATGGAGGTTGGCAAAAACAGCATTGAAATTCCCAGCAATCGTTACAATGAGGTGAGATCAGTTTGACAATAGTTTAAGGCCTCATAGCAACAATTCCACATGAAAATCAAATTAGTGTGATCCGATGATCAGTGCATCCTTCTTGAAGTGCCGGTTTCACATGAAACAGTGATTTGAGTTCTTGGCGAATGACAATAAAATCCATAGTTGTAACCGATTTGGTGGTGGGGAGGAATTAAAATCCAGATTTTTTTTGGAGGAATGTAAATGGATGTAACTGCTCCATTTTGAGACTGAACTAATGCATTAATCGTTTTCAACATCTACTTGTTACTCGCAATCGTTGAATTATCATGAAATTTACCTGGCAAGTATTGTCACATCTGAGCGCCTGTTAAGATAGGACACTCGGCGCCGAGACCTTTAGTCTCGGGAGATGGCCTGACCGGTCCTTTATTGCACTGCGTTCAATGATTTGTAACTTTGCCGGTGATCGTTCAATTATGTCGAAATCGACGGCAAATTCACACGAAAAGCAGACAAATGGCTCAAACGCGTTTTCTTACCGTTTAAAGGATTTATTTTATTTTGCAATGTAAACAGGGAAAATGATATACAAGACGCTATAAACAAAAACGGAATGAACCAAGCGAATCAAAAGGACACAGAGGGAAATGGAAACACTCAAACTTATGTACAATGATGAGAAATAAACCAACACCTATCCCACTAGCCTTATCACTCAATGGTGAAGAATCACTTTAAAAATTATCTGATCCGGATCCGGATTTGAATCTTAACCAAACTTTAATCAATTCTTCCCTGTCACACACCCAACCTCCCCATCAAGTTTCGTCCAAATCCGTTCATAACTTTTTGGGATGTCCTGCTATATGTCGGTTTTCGCCTTTTCTCCCAATGGTGAAGAATCACTTTAAAAATTCTACTAGCCGGATCCGAATCCAGATCTTCACCAAAATCTAATCATTTTGTCCTTTTCACATACACTACCTCTCTGCCAAATCCGTCCACAACTTTTTGAGATATTTTGTTCACAAATGGACAAACAAATGTACCAACAAACAGACAGACAGGGGTGAAAACATAATCTCCATCCACCTTTGGTGGCGGAGGTAACTAGCAAAGAACTCGTCTGTAAGGACAACTTGATTCCTTGAGAAATCGGGACGGAATGATTTGTAATGCGCACTACCACCAGGCTACCCTATACTTTTGACATTTGCGCAGAGAGAGTTGAGGTTCTTCCCCACCCTGAAACTTTTTTTTTTATTATCGCCTAAAACCCTCCCAGGAATATGAATGAATGAATGATCGTTTTAAGGCCATTTTCCCCGCTAGAGCAGGGGTTAGCCTTGCGGGCCCCATGGCAATCATGGTTCCCTGTTTGAGGCAATGTTTGTTATGGCCGGATGCCCTTCCTGGCACCAACCCTTAGTCGCCTCTTCGATGCGCAGGGATACGGTGTACCTATTCTAAACCGGGGTACACACCGGGATCATTCATCCCAGCAAGCTGGTACTCAATTTGCCGACCTCGGAAGGATGACAGGCTGAGTCAACCCCCCTGGTGTTAATTTAGCGATCGACCGGGATTCGAACCCAGGATCCTCGGATCCCAAGCCGGCACCCTAACCGCTAAGCCAACACCAGGCTTACTAAAACCCTCCCAGGCACGCCCTGAATACAATCACCAGTTTTCAACTCATTATATCCAGTTGTCCGGGAGTATATACAAGTCAAACAAAGAAAGAAAGGCACTTCTCAAATGATATGTAGTATCATAATACGATTATACCATTTGTAATTCTGGGGGAATTAACTTGTCTGTAAGGACGAGTTCTTCGCTAGTTTATTTAAAATCGAACAGTTTATCTCACCTAATGGGAAAGCTCATACATGATGAAGTAAAAAGATGATAAAAATGTTGCTTTATCTGGATCCGTTTTTCATTCTACCAATTGTTGCCCTGCTGTCGTTATTGCTACGTACTGCCTTGAGGCACCAATGCGATTGCACTAGTTACCCTGAGGGGAGCATGGTAGAAAATATTATATCCTGTCTGTCATTATTCCGGTGAAACGAACATACAACATGAGGCAGACAGTGATTTAATAAACGAGATTTATTAATCCCTACTGTCTAGTTTTAAAATACTTAAACGAATTAATGTATATATTAAAGTAGCGGCATTTTCTGTCCGTCCTTCACGCTACGTCATTTCGTCTACGATGTCATTGCAGGTACAATGGCGTACAACGGCTGACTCCACCGACCGACCGTCATTTTAATTTATATGCCGTTCAGGCCGAACACATCGTCGAAGCGGTCGAACCTGTCATATATCACAATCGTCATGCTCTACCTTTACGTTTTTCATTCAGTGTGAAACACGAACAAACCGATTGTTAAAATGACCATCAAATATCGAAAGCATAGGAGTCATGGGTCTTCCAACGACACAGTACATATCGACCTTAGGCTTCATGCCTTCATGCCTCACCTTCAGGCCGCTTCGGACAAATGAAGCCCAGGTTTCTTAATACAGTAGTATCGTTTTCATAATAATAATAATAATGGCGTTAACAATAATGATGTAGTAAATATAACCGTAACAGTTTAATCCCAATGTCGTGAATGCAAAGTTATAAGATTGAACCGGGGTATGGTTCATAGAATGATGATAATTGCGGGGTACGATATACTGATAACCGCGGGAGTAAGGAATTAGCCTCTGTTTCTTGATAGTAATATTTTCGTAATAATAATAATAATAACGTAACGTTAATATTATAGTAAATCTAATCGTAATATTAATCCCTTTGTAGTGACTGCAAAGTTACTGGAGGTTAAAATACATCATATATCGCAATCGCATGCTCTACCTTTGTGTTTTTCATTCAGTGTGAAACAAAAACAAAGCGATTGTTAAAATCATATTGAAAGCATACGTGTCATGAGTTTTCCAATGACACAGTACGTATAGGCCAATAATACTGCACTAACTAACGTTCATTATTATATATTAAAAAAAAAATAACCACCTTTAGAGGCCATTTTTCCCCGCAAAGCGGGGGTTGGCCTTTTTCGGGAACCGTGGTTGTTGTTGTTTTTTTGGTCCCCTTTTTGAAACAATGTTTTACGGCCGGATGCCCTTCCTGCCGCCAACCCTTTTTGCCGCCTTTTACGACAAACAGGGAATTACCAGTGAACTGGTACTCAATTAGCCGACCTCGGAAGGATGACAGGCTGAGTCAACCCCCCTGGCGTTAATTCAGCGATCGACCGGGATTCGAACCCAGGATCCTAGGATCCTAAGCTGGCACCCTAGCCGCTAGCCCAACACCAGGGATTCATTATTAAAGCGGTGTATTATTTCATAACCCACAATGTCATTTCCCATGGCCAAGAAGGACTTTTATCGTTGAAGATAATAAATCGTACCACAATGACGTATTAATACTATACTAATTGCCTATACACTGCCCAAACAAAGGAAGGGTTTCCGTGGGACTCTGTTCCATGGGCCCCTGCTAGTACTGATGAAAAGAAACACTCAATGATTAAAATCCCCCAGATTATATAACACACATTTCAAAGATTTGCATGCAGTCAAGCATCGATTCAAACTTTCACGGTTGCAAACTTATCTCCGGTAACCAGTTCGTAATACACAATACTTCAGCAGGTTACAGATGGTCAGTGTTGGCGCGTCACACATTCAAACGTTCTTGTCCAGCTGGGTTGTACAGGTTGAAATCCGGCCCTGCCAGTCGCGTTGCAAGTCCTCACAGTGAGCTTGGTCTCGCTGAAGCACGCATATGAAAACCTGTGTCCACAGATCAAGCTGAGTGACATCGAATACAGAAACTGCATGCTGTTAAAGAACCCAATGCATACCGGCAGCTGACGAGTGAGGAGGAAAATCAGGCCATCATATTGGTGCTCTCTCTGTGACCCGAGAGAAGTTTCTTGTCTGGGTGTCGTCTCCGTGACACCAGCAATTCATGGAGTGAATTGTAGTGAAAACACCAGCAAAAGGCAGCATTCGTGGAGTACCCACCAGTAGGTAAGACGACCAGTCTCTACACTGCAGGGATGCAGCTGGTTCATAAACTAGGGCCTGCTGGTTTGAATATACAGTCTGCCAGGACAAACTCCACATAGCCGAACCCTTTCTCAGCAACCTCCCTCTCCCATGCCCCCACAAAAGCCGAGTTGTGTCCATCTGGCGTTGCATCTCCCTCCCTCTCTCTCCCTCTCCCTCTCTCTCGCTCTCGCTCTCGCTCTCTCGCTCTCCTGATTCCGATGCAAGCTCTGGTGATATTTTATATGTTTCAAACAACGTCAACTAAAATGCCTGGCGTCTACATCTCTACATTCTGTTGTCTCAGTGAATGATAAGACCCTTGGCCAGTTCAAGTTGTCCCATAATAAACCTTTCATGTGTGAGTACAAGTCCAAAAGTTCTCCTAAACACAGCCATGTCCCCACAGCATTTTCATTTAAAATGGCATATTATTTCGAAACGGTATGTTGCCTTGTTCTTTCTGTCACCTTGCTCTTCCCTGAGCCTCGATTTTGTAGAGAAAAGAAAAAACCTCTGATGATCTGGAAAACACACCTTCCTATTAGCAGAAGATGCTACATTGTCATACAGTACCCTCATCCCACTGTCAGATATATTGCAGCTGCTTCACTTTGTTGATCTGGAATTGATTTGATGCCGATTTGATAAATGGAACATGTCATTCAAGTCTTGCACATCTTGGTGTCATCTTGTCACCGGAGGCATTGTGTTTTCAGGTTGTCCATCTGGCTGTCCTTCTGGCTGTATGGGAACCGATGGGTCTGTCCGGGATAGGTTTTCGTTACCGCAAAAGAGGCGAAAGCGATCTTAGTCAAACTTGGCACAGTTATGTATAATGAGGTAACGATGAACTGATTAGATTTTGGGGTCATGAGATCAAAGAGCAAAGTCTGTAATACGTCTATAACTTGAGAACGTCTGAAGTGATCTTATGGCGCTTTTCCACCGCGATACCATACCGTACCGTACCGTACCGTACCGTACTGTAACCGAAATCCGTTTTTTTCGTTTTTCCATTGCCAAGCGAACCGTACCGTACTGTACCTAAGCAGGCCTGGGGATTTCAGATGTCATCGGTAACCGTTTTTCGGTTCCATGATTTAAGTTTATGGGAACCGATGGGAAACAAAATCCCGGTTCCGTGCCCAAACCTAATGGGAAACGATTTTTTTTTTCCTTTAGAATTTGTAAAGCAAAACATTTGTAATACAAAATTAAAAATGTAGTCTCCAATAATAAATCCTGTCTTTTACAAGTATGCAATGTAATTAACGCATGTTCATTATTGAGGTTGATGTTTATTATCAGAGAAGAGAAAATTCTGTCTTTGATTGTGTATACCCTTGTGAAATCGCTTAGCAACGGATGCCATTTTGAAAAGGAAGTCTGTGATTTAGACCGATGCACATGTCCGTCAAAGCGGAAGTCATATCGCGAACCTGAATGTGGGAAACTATATGCTATCTGCTTTGCCGGCCTAATTCTGTTGGAAATAAAACTCAACTTCTAAAATAGTTAGCTGAAAATCACACGTGAAGGTAAATACTACATCTTTTTGCCTTACACTGCCTTTCTGCGATGGGAAACGTACTTTCGGGTCCGTGTTTTTGCTATCACGTTACCGACACGCTACCGGTAACGATCGTTTCCGTGAAATCCGCAGGCCTGCTAAGTACCCGTGCTAAATTTGGTTCCTGCTATGGATAGGTACCAAGCGAGCCGAACCCGGACCTATGGGTGGAGCTAGCAATACTGCAGACCGTTTTGGGTGGGTTTTTTTCGTCATTTCAGATAACTTCACCAATTTTCACGGTTCTGTTGTGCGATGGAAAAACGACACAGGGATTACCATACCGAACCACACTGTACAGTGCCGTACCATACCGTTCTGTGCAATGGAAAAGCGCCATAATTCAAACTTGGTACAGGTATGTATATTATTGTAAAGATTAAGTGATTCGATTTTGGGGTCAAAGGCCAAAGGTCAAATCTGTAATAGGTCTATAACTTGAGAATGGTTGAAGTGATATAATTCAAATTTTGTACAGGTATGTATATGATTAAATAAGTAATTGTATATTAATAGATATTATTAGAATGTATATTATTAGTATATTATGTATATTATTAGAATAAGGATTAAATGATTAGAATTTGGGGTAAAGCGGCCAAAGGTTAAAGGTCAAAGTTTGTAATGGGTCTATAACTTGAGAATGGCTAAAGGGATCTAATTCAAACTTGGTACAGATATGTATAATGATGTAAAGATTAGCTGTTTAGATTTTGGGGGTCCCAATGACAAAGGCCAAAGGTCAGAGGTCATGTCAGGTAAAAATGTGAGAAATTGTGAACAGCTGAAGGGATTTAAATTAAAACTTGGTACAGGTATGTATAATGATGTAAACATGGACTAATTACATTTTGAAGTCAATAGATCAGAGGTCATGTCAGGTAAAAATGTGCTAACTTGGGCACAGCTGAATGGATTTAAGTCAAACTTGATACAAGTATTATAATGATGTAATAATGTGGGCTTTAAAGTCAGTTGACGTCGTGACGTCGATGAGTGCTGTTCTAGTTTTTTCTTTTTTTACCGCCTCTTCCGGTCTACCACTTTGCACTCTCTCAGCCTTCTGATCCTCTCCAGCTTCTTCATGTGTTATTCCAGTAACTCCCCTCCTGGTTTTAACTCCCAAATTCCATGCTTTCCACTCACCTTTATTCCGTTGTCCCTCTCTTCTCATCCCATTGTTCTTCCTGTTCAGGTTGTGGAAATGCTTGACTAAGAGTGTGCAATTGCACTTTACTTTCCAGGACGTCAAGCAAGTGCTGCACCACCAGATTACTGTTTTGTTCTCTCTCTCTCTCTCTCTCTCTCTCTCTCTCTCTCTCTCTCTGTCTCTGTCTCTGTCTCTGTCTCTGTCTCTCTGTCTCTGTCTCTCTGTCTCTGTGTCTCTGTCTCTGTCTCTGTCTCTCTCTCTCTGTCTCTCTCTCTCTGTCTCTCTCTCTGTCTCTCTCTCTGTCTCTCTCTCTGTCTCTCTCTCTGTCTCTCTCTCTGTCTCTGTCTCTGTGTCTCTGTCTCTGTCTCTGTCGCTCTCTCTGTCTCTCTCTCTGTCTCTCTCTCTCTCTCTCTCTCTCTCTCTGTCTCTCTCTCTCTCTCTCTCTCTCTCTCTGTCTCTCTCTCTCTCTGTCTCTCTCTCTCTCTCTCTCTCTCTCTGTCTCTCTCTCTCTGTCTCTCTCTCTCTGTCTCTCTCTCTCTGTCTCTCTCTCTCTGTCTCTCTCTCTCTCTCTCTCTCTCTGTCTCTCTGGCTCTCTCTCTCTCTGTCTCTCTGGCTCTCTCTGGCTCTCTCTGTCTCTCTCTGGCTCTCTCTGGCTCTCTCTGTCTCTCTCTGTCTCTCTCTCTGTCTGTCTCTCTCTCTCTCTCTCTCTCTGTCTCTCTCTCTGTCTCTCTCTCTCTGGCTCTCTCTGTCTGTCTCTCTCTCTCTCTCTCTCTCTCTCTCTCTCTCTCTCTCTCTCTCTCTCTCTGTCTCTCTCTCTGTCTCTCTCTCTCTGTCTCTCTCTCTCTCTCTCTCTCTCTCTCTCTCTCTCTCTCTCTCTGTCTCTCTCTCTGTCTCTCTCTCTCTGGCTCTCTCTGTCTGTCTCTCTCTCTCTCTCTCTCTCTCTCTGTCTCTCTGTCTCTCTCTCCCTCTTTTCCTCTCTCCCTTTTTCCTCTCTCCCTTTTTCCTCTCTCCCTCTTTTCCTCTCTCCCTCTTTTCCTCTCTCCCTCTTTTCCTCTTTTCCTCTCTCCCTCTTTTCCTCTCTCCCTCTTTTCCTCTCTCCCTCTTTTCCTCTCTCCCTCTTTTCCTCTCCCTATTTTCCTCTCTCCCTCTTTTCCTCTCTCCCTATTTTCCTCTCTCCCTATTTTCCTCTCTCCCTCTTTTCCTCTCTCCCTCTTTTCCTCTCTCCCTCTTTTCCTCTCTCCCTCTTTTCCTCTCTCCCTCTTTTCCTCTCTCCCTCTTTTCCTCTCTCCCTCTTTTCCTCTCTCCCTCTTTTCCTCTCTCCCTCTTTTCCTCTCTCCCTCTTTTCCTCTCTCCCTCTTTTCCTCTCTCCCTCTTTTCCTCTCTCCCTCTTTTCCTCTCTCCCTCTTTTCCTCTTTTCCTCTCTCCCTCTTTTCCTCTCTCCCTCTTTTCCTCTCTCCCTCTTTTCCTCTCTCCCTCTTTTCCTCTCTCCCTCTTTTCCTCTCTCCCTCTTTTCCTCTCTCCCTCTTTTCCTCTCTCCCTCTTTTCCTCTCTCCCTCTTTTCCTCTCTCCCTCTTTTCCTCTCTCCCTCTTTTCCTCTCTCCCTCTTTTCCTCTCTCCCTCTTTTCCTCTCTCCCTCTTTTCCCCTCTCCCTCTTTTCCTCTCTCCCTCTTTTCCTCTCTCCCTCTTTTCCTCTCTCCCTCTTTTCCTCTCTCCCTCTTTGTTCATTCCCTTGATTTGTGTGTCCAACTTTGGCACTACTGTCAGTATGTTGCCATTTTTACCCCCTGTCTCCTTGCTGTTCCACGAGCAAGTGGAACTTTTTTTTTTTTGAGTAAACAAAAATTTGGAGTAAACTTTTAAGTTTTGAGTTTTAAGTTTAAAAAGTTTAAAAGTTTAAAGTTTTAAACTTAAACTTTTAAGTTTAAAACTTTGAGTAAACAAAGTAAAGTAAAGTAAAAGTAAAATTTTGAGTAAACCAAAAACATCCCTTAATAATTCAGAATCCATTGCCGAATGATAATTGACCTTACTGATGTTGATGTATCAAATTGCTGCATCCTAATTGGCTGAAAGATTTGTCAGCGACATGCCAGAAATGTTGTAAGCATGTGTTCAAAGCTTTTTGCTTGTACCGTACATACTTTTAGCACAATTTTTCCTTTCATGCCTGATTTTCTTTTTCGCTGTGACTTGTGCCTTAGAGACAAAAGAAAACTAGAACAGCACTCAGTAGAGCACATACCTCCACTAGGCTGAACAGTTTGTGTTTTGAACAATCAAAATCTAATCGGCTTGTTCTTGTCACCAACTCATCCACCAAGTTTTGTCATGACTTGTCCACAACTTTTTGACATATCATGCCATATATCGTTTATGGCCCCACCTCTACAAAGGTGAAGAATCACTTTTAAAAATTTAATTGTAGTATCCGTATCCGAATATGGGATCTTCACTGACATCAAATCAACTCGTCCTTGTCACACACCCAACCTGTTCACCAAGTTTCGTTCAAATCAGTCCATAACTTTTTGAGATATCTTGCTCAGAGCCAAACAAACAGACGATACATAACCTCCGTCCACCTTCGGTGCAGAGGTAAAAATATTTTTGCCTTGAAAGTGTTGAAGCATAACACTCAATTTTATTCTTGAACAGTAGGGTGGGCAAATATTTTCATTTGTTTATGACTATGTGAATTGCAGTACTATTTGTCGTTTAAAGTTTCCACTTCATTTATTTTTTGCCCAAGTCTTTACTGTCACCTTCCTGTTTTGCTTAGATGCTGAAAGTGCTCAACAGCTGTAACGAGCACGTCTTGGCATTTGGAGCTGCATTGAATCATGCAGCAGATTCACACCTTGTGTGCGTGCAGAGCGAGGATGATGGAACATATCACACTCAAGCTATTAGCATCCATAGCCAACCACGAAAGGGTATAATACACCTTTGCCCTCCCTTTGCACCCCCTCCTTTAGTGAGCGCATTCTGTACCTCCTCCCTCCGCATATCCTCCCTTCACCAGGTGTCTCTGTAACCCTCCTCCCTCTCCTCAACTCATTAGTGTACTCTCCATTACCCCTGCCCCTACACCACCTCTCGTCACTGGCATGCTCCGCATTACCCCTGACTCTTTTCCCTTTGCTGCACTCTGCTACCCACCCACTCTCGTTTCGCCGGCATGCTTTGTGCTACCAGCCCCTCATATGTCTCCCCAGTCCCATACCCATATGTCTCCCCAGTCCTACCCCCCTCCCACCCAATGTGTGTTCTTTGCTGCCTACTCATTATTAGCTTTGCTTGCCCCTAGAGAGACTCACAAGAGCGAGCAGATACAAATAAACGACATGTATCCCCAGGGATTTGACAACATTGTGAATCTTGGTGCCTGTCCACTTGTGTACTTCATCAAGTGAATTTGACAATGAGTCAAAATGGAACCATATCGTTACGGCAATGTTAATTTCGAGGAAAGGGCAACAAAGAAGTTGCAGGAAATTGGTCCACAGTGGGACTATGATATCTTCAAGATTCTCTGGGCTGTTTTGAGAAAGAATAATTAAAGTAAGCATCGTCGCTCCCATGAGCCGAGACCATTGTCTAAAAAAATTCAAATCTGCTGAATTCTGACTTCTCTCTCAAACCCCTGCCCCTCCAGGTCACATGTGTTATACCAAAAACTAAGCCCGTCTAGGTCACTTGGGTTGTACCAAAAACGATCTCCTTGTTATACCCCTGTCTCAGTTTAATGCTCACCTCCATTACTGTTTCAACTGTGGAACTGTCTTCCTTAGTCTGTTGTCTTGTGCTCTTCCCTCCAGGCCTTAATGCATGCTGCCCATTGCCATCTCATGGTCACTCCCAATGTCTACCTTGAGCTTTAGTACACCGGCTGAGACACTGTCCACCTTTCACCTGTATTTCCTCTTCTCATGCTCTACTCATCCCATCACCCCTCTTTGCGTCTGATAATCCTTTCCCCATGTTGTTCTGCTTTTCCATGAACATGCTTTTAATACAGTGTTTACTCTGTATTAACAAGTTATTAAATGGTATCTATTTTTGTTTTTGCGCAGTAACGGGTGCGAGTTTTGTGGTTTTCAATGGTGCTCTCAAGCCATCATCGGGCTTTCTCGCAAAGTCTAGCATTGTTGAAGGTAAGATCTTTGATTGGTTTGATTATGGTATTGACAACCAAAAGCAACTGGAGTCGAGTTTTAGTTTGATCGCTGTGCTTGCTGTGGTGTGACTCTGTGATGTCATCACCAATGCTGTACCAAACAATAGTCACTAATTCTTTACGCATGACTGTTTGACGAGTATTGTTTTTGGTGCATGGTTAATGCTTGTACACTTAAGATTCAATTTGAATTTTTTTTTTTTTTTTTTTTTTTTGTTTGTATACAAGATCGAGGCTCGTGAGAGCTAACATTAAATTTTGCTGAGTCAAGTAATTATTTGCTGAGTCAAGATGTTGATTGTAAAAGTTGGGTCGAGTAAAAATGCGAGGAGTATTAATATTGCAGTTACATTTTACTCTCCTCAACTTCTACAATCAACATCTCAACTCGACAAACATTACAGATCGATATATGTAGGAAAATTATATGCCCAAGCCAGGAATCGAACCCAGGTCCTCTGGTGAACCATACCAGCGCTCTGCCATCTGAGCTATCTACAGTCACGTGAAAAAGTAAGTACACCCCATGTAAAGTTTTGACTTTTTCAACATATTTCAACATACAGCTATTTGATCTTCATCTATCTATAATTCCAGCAATCTCTGTGTGTCTGTCTGTGTGTCTGTGTGTCTGTGACCGCTGTTTCTCGACAACCACGGGTCCGATATACTTGAAACTTGCCAGGTATATTGCTGGGGACCCGAGGATGTGCCTTTTCAAGGTTTGTAATTAATCGGACAAGTACCTACCGAGCTATGTCCAAAAAACGCTTCAACCAATCAGAGAGCAGCGAGCTATCACGTGTGCCGAACCGTTAATGCAATGCAAGCGTTAATGCGTTAATGCAAGGCTTTTCTTTTTTTCCCTCTTCTCTTTCTACTTTTCCTTGCGATTAAATTGCAAACAGCCAAAATACGTTGGCGCTAATTGAATAATTGGCCATTAACACTAAAATAATCGTAACTGCGATATGCCAACTTCCGGACAGTGCAGCCTTCCATGTTGTTGTTGTTTGCAGCAGCTGTTTGCAGCAAGGCAAGGCTTTTCTTTTTTTCCCTCTTCTCTTTCTACTTTTCCTTGCGATTAAATTGCAAAAAGCCAAAATACGTTGGCGATAATTGAATAAATGGGCATTAATAGATAGATAGATAGATATGCGATATGCGAACTTCCGGACAGTGTGCGCGTTACGAGCTGACCGCCATTACGGTACGTAATTCGATTTCTTATGCGCATTATTTCTCCCAATTCAGTCAGAGCGAAGGGCGGAAGCGAAGAGCGTTGTTATTTTTTGTTTACGGGCGTACGGGCGGGGTAGAGCGTACGGGTAGCGTTTTTTTTTTTTTTTGGCAAGGAACGGGCACCCACGTACGGGCAATGCCCTAGTTTCAACAATATTGATAGATAAAGGTGATATAATATAACAAATATCATGAAACATTTACATTTTGTTGTCCATTGTATAATTTAAATAAACATAAATGCAAATTTCGCATGTGGAAAAAGTAAGTACACCATTGGCTCTAATAGGTGGTATTGCCCCCTTTGGCAGAAACAACCTCAAGCAGGCGTTTCTCATAACTGTCTACCAGTCTCTGACATCGACTGGGAGAAATTTTTGCCCACTCCTCCATGCAGAATTCTTTCAGCTGTGCGATGTGTGAGGGGTTTCTTGCATGCACAGCTCGTTACAAATCCCCCCACAACATCTCGATGGGATTTAGATCCGGGCTTTGACTTGGCCATTCCAGAACCCTCCATTTCTTTCTTTTCAGCCATTTCTTGGTGGATTTACTGGTATGTTTAGGGTCATTGTCATGTTGCAAGGTCCACCTTCGGTTGAGCTTCAACTTTCCGACAGATGGTGTCACATTATCCTCTAGCACTCTCTGGTACAATGAAGAATTCATAGTGGATTATATGATGGTGAGCTGCCCAGGCCCTGATGCAGCAAAGCTGCCCAAACCATAATATTTCCACCACTATGCTTTACAGTTGGTATCAGGTTCTTGTGGTCAAATGCTGTCTTTGGTTTTTGCCAAACATGTCTTCTGGTACTGTGGCCAAATAGCTCTACCTTTGACTCATATGTCCAGAGCACATTGTTCCAGAAGTGCTGGTCTTTGCCTCAGTGTTCATTGGCAAACTTTAGTCTTGCCCTGATGTTCTTTCTGGACAGCAAAGGTTTCCTCCTGGCACACCTCCCATGTAGATCAAATTTGTGCAGCCCCTTTCTAATGGTAGACTCGTGCACTTTGACATTAACAGTGGCAAGAGATACCTGCAGGTCCCGTGATGACATTCTGGGGTTCTTAGAGACTTCTTTCAGCATCTTGCGGTCTGCTCTCGGGCTGAACTTGCTGGGGCGGCCTGGCCTCAACAAGTTGGCAGTTGTTTGGAATCTTCTCCACTTGTAGACGATCTTCTGGACAGTCGAACGATTGATTTCGAATTGTTTGGAGATCTTTTTAAATCCCTTCCCAGACTCATAGGCATCTATAACCTTCTTTCTGAAGAGCTCTTTTGATCTAGGCATGGTGACGCCGCACACTTCAACAACAAAGAGCAAACCAAACTACATGTCTGAGGTTTAAATAAGACAGGTTCCTCCAATATCCTCTTTAACGATGTTCTAATCATTTGCACCTGAGCTGGTGCGCCTGATTCGAATTTTAGGTGTTTGAAGTAGTGTTAAATGTAGGGGTGTACTTACTTTTTCCACATTCAAAATTTGCATTTATGTTTATTTAAATTATACAATGGACTACAAAATGTAAATGTTTCATGATATTTGTTATATTATATCACCTTTATCTATCAATATTGTTGAAATGAAGATCTAATAGCTGTATGTTGAAATATGTTTGAAAAAGTCAAAACTTTACATGGGGTGTACTTACTTTTTCACGTGACTGTATGTCTCCAGTGGTGTTTATAATATTGGACATGGATTTGTCCCCTCCATTAGGGGAAGAGCCTCTCGTGAGCATGCCGATTTTGCTCCTATGCTTGGCAGCGAGTGCCCCGGAAGCAATGTCGGAAAGAGTGGAAATTCTATATGTGGTAAAATTGCATGCTTGGTTCGGGGTCGCCCAGGTAGCTCAGATGGCAGAGCGCTGGTACGGTTCACCAGAGGACCTGGGTTCGATTCCTGGTCTGGGCGTGTAATTTTCCCACATATATCGATTGGTTGTTTATAATCCTGTTCATTTACATAATAAACATTACAGAGTTGCATATAAATAAACGATTCGTTCCATATCAAATTCTCCAAACTCTTGTGGAAAGATCACAAGATTACGAGAAATTTCTGAGTGCTTCCGAATATTTAGCCATCTCGTGTTGGCAAATATTTTATAGTGGCATCAGGATGTAGAACTATGTGGGTTCTAGAGGTAGGTGCTCTCACCAATGTTCTTAGACTGAGTATATGGATGGTAAAGGAGAAAGAAGAGTCGCTCAACCTTTGCTTTGCTGTGTACAATGCCGTGCTGATGTGTTAGAATATAGCTTGGGGTTTCTCTCATAAATATACTTGCGTTTGAACTGCGTTCAACTGATGCTTGGGCAATGATTGATCAAAGAACCTTGAGTTATGTGATAAACGGTATAAATGTAGTTCCGTTTTGGTGTTTGACCATGCATTCACCAGATGGGCTTATGGTCCAGCTCAATGCAGATGAGATGGAGCGTGTGCGCACAGCATTGCGTGATATGAAGGATATCACGGTGATCTGTGGGAAGACCACAGGTGAAGGTCCTCGTGATGAGGTGTGCATTCACTGGGGAGATGACGATCGACGCTTCAATGTTGGGTAATACACCTATGGTCTGGTCTCACTTATGCCTGACAGTTTTACCCTTTTTGCTCAGAGACGTCTATTTTTTTTTTTTTTCATTGTTACCTAGATCGGCCTTCTAGCTGCCATACTTTGTCCATGTCTCATTCCCTTTTTCCCTATTAGCATCAAAAGTCCCATTGATAGTATGGCTATGGAAGGTGTTCCCAGCATCAAGGTTGTGCAGGGATCGGAGGTCAAAGGAAATGGAAAAGTTATGAAGTGGACAGAGGTAAGGCAGCTCTTTCCTCCACACCCCTCTCGCTTATTAATTAACACCTTACCTGTCCATTAACACCTTATCATTACACCTTACCTGTCCAATTTGTCTTTGGAGTATTTGCACTCAGCAATACAATGAGATAATTTTAAAAAATTACATACAGGTATGGTGCTCACGAAAGAGCGGTCCAACAGGGAAAAAAAGGGTGCCCGTAATTCCACTTTTGGTATTTAACCTTTTGACCCCGTGCCAGGGGCCGGGCGAAAGATGATACTGCTCTTGCACCTCATTGCCATGTGGTGATGATATCCACTTAGTTTGGTGAAATTCTGGACAGCCATTTCTGAGGAGATAGCATGATGAACGAATAGACACAGGTCTCATTACAATTACCCGCATTGCTCATTACCCCCTCCTCCCCACTCTCCCCCCCCCCCCCCCCATTTTTTTTACACATGTGGATAAAAATATGGAATGTTTAAGTTTGTGGGCCATCTGAAAGTAAATAAAATATTTAGCTAAGTTGGATAAAAAAAACGATATACATATGAGGTACATATTTCAATCACCACTTTATAATGTATTCTGAACTTGGGCAGCTCCAAGGATTCATAAGGTTAACTCTAGGGAACTGCATACAAGGGCGGATTAAAAAAAAAAATTGCCCATGCACCTTCCATAGACTTTACATTTGCAAATGTGTGCAGTAATATCTCTACGCTGTATGCAGTATGCGCTGTTTTATAACTAGCTTGCATATTGAAACCTTCGGCCCGTGAGGGGCCCACTGCGGCCCCTGCCTGAGTGTCCCTTTTTGATGAGAGCGCGCGTGTGTGTGTGTGTGTGTGTGTGTGTGTGTGTGTGTGTGTGTGTGTGTGTGTGTGTGTGTGTGTGTGTGTGTGTGTGTGTGTGTGTGTGTGTGTGTGTGTGTGTGTGTGTGTGTGTGTGTGTGTGTGTGTGTGTGTGTGTGTGGTGGTGTGTTTTTTTTTTTTTTTGCTGTTTGTACATTTATTCTGATGTCTGCCCATTCCTCTCTGCCTGTTAATACGTTTCTCTTTTGCGTGCCCATTTCTCTCTGCTCCATTGTCTTTCTCCATCTGTCTTTCTTTTCCAAGAGCCTTCATCTCTGTATTTTAAATAAAAATAATTATTTATAGTTCTGCCTTCAGTTACCTGTTCAAGTAGCTCATGATTCCATACTCATGATCATTTCTACCCTCATTAAACCTACCCTTTCCTTTCCAGGTTATTGTCCCTCACCCCTTTTTTATACAGGGTCTGTCAGGGAGGTGTGACGATTTTCAGAAAACTCATACACAGTTATTTTTAGTCGAATTTCAATTTTTATTATTTTTAAAGACTACATATATAATGCCATTAATACACTGTTACAAAGACATTTAAAAAATGAAATTCATGTTTGAAAAATGACATCATCTAAATGGCGGCCGTTCTTGTCCAAGCATTCTTGCAGACGTGCAGAAAAGTTCCAGCATTTCTCAGCACAGCAGCATCCCTCAGCAGTTCCAGCATTCTTTCTGCGAATGTAAACCGCCGTACGAAATCATTCTGCTGCAGTTCTTGAACCACCATGATTTTGTACGCGTGATAATGAAGGTCCAAGTGCAAAATTCGACGAACTGATATGTCTGACATCCGTAGAGCGCGAGCGTGCCGTACCGCTGACTGACGAGGGCTGGCCTCCACAGCTTGTCGAACCCTTTCGATGTTTTCCGGGGTCCTAACGGTTCGATCACCTCCCCGAGCTGCTCCCGGCCTCACAGATCCAGTTGTCCTGAAGTTTTTTACCCACTTCAATATTGTGTTTCGAGACGGAACGGCGCCACGTCGACCAACATTGAAGTGAGTACGAAATCTGCGCTGTGTAAGCACCACCGAACTACCCATTTGAATAAACGTCTCAACAACAAAGACGCGATGTTCAGTCGTCCACAGCTCCATGGCTACTGAAATGGCGCCTAACAACGAGTAACCAACAGCCATCACGCATGTGCTAGACCCCCCACTTGCATTGTTATTCCCAATTCAAACATGAATTACATTTTTTAAATGTCTTTGTTACAGTGTATTAAATGGCATATATGTAGTCTTTAAAAAAAATAAAAATTGAAATTCGACTAAAAATAACTGTGTACGAGTTTTCTGAAAATCGTCACACCTCCCAGCAGACCCTGTATTTTGTTCCATTTCTGTTTCATTCACAGTTTTTCCCTTCCTCTTCTTGCTTTGTTTGAGTTTGTATCCAGCTTGTTCACACCATGTCCTTCTTCCCCTCTTTGATCTCATTCTTCCCTATGACCATTCTAACTCCAATTGTCCCTGTGTGGTCTCTCGGCATTGCTCTTCATATGATTTCCCCCTTTCCACTATGTTCACCCTTATGTTCTAACTCTTTCACGAGCATAGACTCTGTATACAAAATAAAACCACAACTTGTGGGATGAAAGTAGTGTACTTACCATCAAGCTGCCATGCCCAGATGCATAATCATTACCCTTGTACTGCTTTCAAAAAGAAAAAAAAAGAAATCAGCAATACATCGTAAAATTGATAGAGTGAGCAATACAGTGATCTCAGTCCTGTTGTATTCTAATTAACACCTTTCCTCTTTTCCCACCTATCCCAGTTATTTTTCTTGCAAGGTGACTCCGTTGATCCTGCAGAGCACACTCGCCTGGCGGAGAGTGTAGCACGGGCATTCAGTCGAACATTAGCTCCTCACCTCAAACTACTCTGGGAGGATGGACTAACTCGCCTTGCCTTGCGATTAACTCTAGCTTCTGACCAGGTCATCTTAACCATTTGTTATTCTTCACCTGACTGATTGTTGTTTGGTATTGTTGTGTCATTCCTAGAATGTGGTCTTAATTTCTTATGGAATACTAGTGTATATGTATATATCGATCGTCTTGAAGCTACCTCCACTACTTATTTAATTTCTTCCAATTATTTATTTAATGCAAATGAGTCACCCTGCTCGTATTGTGGAGTTTCTGCTATTTCTCACAGTTTCATGTATATGTATATACACACATATATATATATATATATATATATATATATATATATGTATATATATATATATATATATATATATATATATATATATATATATATATATATATATAACTCGATTACTCAATTAAATCAATAATTAGCGATTGAATGAGGTCTTTATTTAAAAGTTTACAGCTACAGTATTTTTTTTAAATGTAAATACGACAATATCTTAAGTAAAACAAGAGTCGGAAGAGGTGCATGTTAGTGTTTCCTAGCAACCAGTTTGAGTGCAAGTTGTCCTGGGTCACATGACCTGTAGTGAGCAGACGAAGGTGCACCAGCCAATTTTTCTTTTCTGATATTTTCATTTATGGATATTTTCCGACTTTTTTTGTTGTTTTTTTCCCCTGGGATATTTTCCCCTGGGAGTTGCAGCAGTATGCAGAATTTCATCTTTCTAGCCCAACTAGAAGGTCCTAAACATTTATATCAGTGAGTCAGTGGTTAGAAAGATATATATATATATATATATATATATATATATATATATATATATATATATATATATATATATATATATATATATATATATATATATACGTAGTGTGTTCAAAAAGTATCCGACCTTTATTTTTCGTGCGTAAAAAAAAAAGAAGCTAGGGAGGCGTTGATTGGTGCACGTATACGTATGTAGGTGATCATAATGCGCACGCGTGAATTTTTTCCCACCTGCAGAAGCTGTCATTCGACGTCAGACCGCCGATGAGTGAGGACATGTAAGTGAGCGCCGTCGGATTTTCGTTTTTGACAAAATGACGGAAAAACTTGAACAACGCTACTGCATCAAATTTTGTTTAACTTTGTGTAACAACTTTTTTTGGCCTCGGGGATGTTGGATGCTTCCATTGTGATGACTGCAACTTGGTTTCTGGGTCGTACCCATAAACCCAGGACTCATCGCCAGTGATCACTGTGTTGAGGAAGCTGGGATCGCTGTTCACAGTCTCCAGCATGTCCTGTGCGATCTCCAAACGGAGTTGCTTCTGCTCAATCGTTAGCAGCTTTGGTACGAACTTCGCTGAGATTCTCCTGAAGCCCAAATCCTCCTTCATAATGGAATGAACGGTGTTGAATCTTGCGGATCGTTTCCACTTGGGAATCGCCAAGCTTTACACAAAATTTGATGCAGTAGCGTTGTTCAAGTTTTTCCATCATTTTGTCAAAAACGAAAATCCGACGGCGCTCACTTACATGTCCTCACTCATCGGCGGTCTGCTGTCGAATGACAGCTTCTGCAGGTGGGAAAAAATTCACGCGTGCGCATTAGGATCGCCTACATACGTATACGTGCACCAATCAACGCCTCCCTAGCTTCTTTTTTTTTACGCACGAAAAATAAAGGTCGGATACTTTTTTAACACAGTAGTATACATATATATATATATATATATATATATATATATATATATATATATATATATATATATATATATATATATATATGGTTGCCGAATTCGGACTAGTGTCCCAATCCTAACGAACCAACATTAAGGTCGACCGGGGGTGGACTTGAGGTCAAATCCTCCACCTGCACGATCACCAATTTCTCGATGGATCGTTGCAAGAGACCATATGCCATCCGCCGGAAAAACCAAATTGATCTTTACTCCTGTTTTCGGCATACATGTAGTTTTAACGAGAATCTGATGCTCTGTCCGGATCGCCCTTTGAAACAAGATGGAAGCGTGAGCCGGCAGTGGTTTTATAAAGATTTCTTTGCTTTGATGTAATGACACCAATGGAACAAGTATGGACTGTGAAATTCAATTCAAAAATTCAATGTGATATTAAAAACCCATTCAATTTTGGGTTCAACAGGTCAAAAGTCATGTGCTCTTAGATAATAATTTTGCAGATCACAAATCAAGTTGGATGCATCGAATATTTTCTCTCTTCTACTTATCTCTTTTCTCTCTCTCTCTTTGTCTCTGTCTCCTGCTCTGTCTCCCGCTCTGTCCCCCGCTCTGTCCCCCGCTCTGTCCCCCGCTCTGTCCCCCGCTCTGTCCCCCGCTCTGTCCCCCGCTCTGTCCCCCGCTCTGTCTCCCGCTCTGTCTCCCGCTCTGTCTCCCGCTCTGTCTCCCGCTCTGTCTCCCGCTCTGTCTCCCGCTCTGTCTCCCGCTCTGTCTCCCGCTCTGTCTCCCGCTCTGTCTCCCGCTCTGTCTCCCGCTCTGTCTCCCGCTCTGTCTCCCGCTCTGTCTCCCGCTCTGTCTCCCGCTCTGTCTCCCGCTCTGTCTCCCGCTCTGTCTCCCGCTCTGTCTCCCGCTCTGTCTCCCGCTCTGTCTCCCGCTCTGTCTCCCGCTCTGTCTCCCGCTCTGTCTCCCGCTCTGTCTCCCGCTCTGTCTCCCTCTCCCTTTCCCTCTTTCTCTCCCTCTCTCTCTCTCTCTCTCTCCCCCTCTCTCTCCCTCTCTCTCTCTCCCTCTGATGTGACCTTTACTTGACATTAAATGTAACAGTGGGTTGACATCTAATGTGGGCAGAGGCATATCCATTGACGTCAAATTCTACTTTCTAGTTTTCTATTGTTTAATATCTGCTGGTTTGGCTAACCTTAACCCTCACCATATCTGACCCTCTTCAGGTAGGATACTTAGCAGGTGCCAGTGGGCAGCCTCTGCCCCAGGCTTATCTTGGAGAATTGGACTCAGCACTTGTTCCTGTAATCCACGGAGCTACCCCAGGACCAGCAGAGAGCCCACTCGCCTGCGAACTACTTTTTCATATTCTGCACCTCATCATCTGATGTACCCATACTACTGTATTTTCTCACTATCCACAAAACCAATGCTGGACAAGTTCTGGCTTGTTGGGTGTCTTTGGTCACAGGGCTATAGGGCTGCTTTGAAAGTTAAATTTGTTGTGGGTTTAGTCAGCTGGAAGAGAGATTTTCTTTTCATCTACCGCATTCAATTTTCTCTCCCCCCCCCCCCCCCCCTTCTCTCTCTTCGTTCCCGCATTATAAAGCAGTTGCAGCTCTAGCATCTCATGAATTGAATGGAATAGATCAAGCTTGATATTGATGGTGTCTTGTGCAAGGAGAAGTTGGTGCTAAAGTGTTTTTGTTTGTTTGTTTTTTTGTACATTTTTGTGTGAATTGAGGCATTTGCTTTCAATTTGTAAATAGAACAGCCAATGTTGAGGTGACAACGGATTGGTAGAATGTTTAGGCATCATTCACAGTAATAGTAATGCTGTACTTACTTGATTAGGAAATACAACAAACTTTTTCTTGATTTTTTTTTTTTTCCCCTCCAGCCCCCCACTTCCACCCATTTAAAAGAAATCGTCTTAAAGATATGTGATTGATGTCAGGACCAATGGAAGTCTACGTGGTCCATAATACTAAGATGCGTGCGTCCTCACATCTGAGACAAAATTTACAGTATATTGAGATTGGTGTGAATGAACTTATTTTCCACAACCAGGAGTTGCATTGCAAAATTCTTTACCAACAGAATTGGAAATTGGTGTCAGAGGTGGGATTACAGTTGGAAACTTTTGTTTGCAGTGTGTAGAGCTTTAGGCAATGGTAATGTTTGCCTGCTGTTTATGGGAAAGTCCATAATTTTATTTTGAGTATCATAACTTTCCCCCACCCCTTAGCTTTTGTTTTGTTTGCTCCCAGATTTAAATTATCGAAAGCAAATCAATGGAATTGCAAGGGTGAAGGCTGGATAAATTAAACAAAGTGCAGATGGAAAACGGACAACATTTCATCCTCATAAAAGAGAAAAGAACAAGCTTTATATTGGAAAGAAATTCTGAATTGTAACTCTTTCCCTGAATTTTTAAGCTTTAAATTGAAATGCCAAAATTGCAACTACAGAGCTCCGAGACAGGCACGGAGCTATTTGTGACAGCCAAAGATTGCCGCTTTAATCTCTATCATTTCACTTTGTCCTGGCTGTTCCTTCTCTCTGACCGACTGGTGGAAGAAAACCTTTCCAGGTTATTGAGTGGATAATTTTGATCCTTCATCGTTTGTCTTTGTTTCAATAACTAAATTATTCTCTTGCAGATAATCTGAATATAAGATGTTGAAGCATCAGTATACACTGCAGAGTCTATTTTTGAATGTTTCCATCAACAGATGAATACAATACCAGCAGTTTTTGGGTGGGTTTTGAAAATGTGATTAGAAGGGGCAGGAAGGGATGAGACGTTAAAGGGAGTAGAAGGGTGGGTGAGGGTTCATATTGTTGACGGGTGATTTGAATATGATGGATGGAGAGCTGTACGAGATTGAGAACTGAAGGCTGATTATTATTTTTTATTTTTTTTTGGGGGGGGGGGGGGGGGGGGGAGGTTGGAGGATAAAGAGACTGCCCTATCACAAACTATGCAGTCGCTGGAATGTTTCACCACCAGTCTAATGATTGAGAATATGATAAAATATTAAACAAAGTATTCTTTGACCAGTTTGGCTTCCATTTTGTGTGCTCCACCAGTTGTTTAACACTAACAGCACATTGTGTTTCCTTGAAACGCAATATTCAATTCTTGATCATTAACTTGATCTTGATTCTTGATCATATTCGATCATTAACTTGATCGACGAAGTCACCGAAGGCATTATGTTTTTGGTTCGTCAGTCCGTGTGTCCGTGATAGGTTTTTGTTACCACGGTAACATAACAACGACTGAAGGGATTCAAGTCAAACTTGGTACAAGTATGTATAATGATGCAAACATTAAATTATTATATTTTAGGGTCAAAAGGCAGAGGTCATGTTGGGTGAAAATTCTGTTACTGTGTTAACTTGTGAACCAGCAATTGGATTTTGACCAAACTTGGGTACAAGTATGTATTATGATGCAAACATTAATGATTCGATTTCAGAATCAAAAGGTCAGAGGTCATGCCAGGTAAAAATGAGGTACTTGAGAACAGCTGAATAGGATTTCAATCAAACTTGATACAAGTATGTATAATGGGATACTTTTCTCCCCTCTGAGCTGGTGCTCTTACCTCACACTTTTTTTTTTTTTTTTTTTTTTTTTTGTATACTGAATCGAGGCTCGTGAAAGAGCTAACATTTACTTCACAAACAAATCAACCAGACAAACAAAACACACAAAAAGAGGGAGCGAAATATGATCGGCTTAGCTCGGCTTCACGCTGTTGAAACCAAAGCTTTCAAAATCATTGGAATCTCCCGTGATGAAACTAACTCCGAGGGCCTTTCACTTACTCACCGCAGGCAGGTTGGTGGTCTTTCTGTCTGCTACTGCCTCCTCTCCGGCCTTGCTCCCCCAGGTCTATCTGTGCTCTGTCCCCCAAATATTCCTACAGGTCGCACAAGATCTGCCAGCAACCCTCTTCTGGTGAAATTGCAAAAATCAAGACTCACTGCTCACCTTCACTCCTTCATTCCTCTTTACTCCCGCCTCTGGAACAAACTCCCTCACTCTCTTCAATCCCACTCCTCCCTCCAGGTCTTGAAAACAGCTGTTCACCACCATCTCTTATCTTCCCCCATCCAAAACCTTGATATTTTCTACCCCCACTAATTCACCCCAGATCCATCTTTTTTTTGAAATACAGACTTTTTTTTGTTTCCTGGAAGTTCCAGCAGTGTCCATGTGTTTTGTACCTTTACATAGAGAATTTATTTGCACTCCTCTTTCCCTCCCCCCACCCCCCCCCCCCCCCCACCCACAACTGTAGTAGGAGTAGTGCAACAAACAAACACAGATGAAGGTGTGACAAACAAGACTGTAGTTTACAAGTTGTTTCAAAAGTTTTGGGAAGAAAGTGAGTCGCTGGAAGATGACGAAAGAAGCGGTCGTCCGTGAACAGCACGAACCGATGAAAACATCGCTCATGTCATCATTGTCGGCTAAGCAAACCGACGTTTAACCATTGAAGAGATTCCAGAAGAGACCAGTCTTTCATTTGGTTCTGTTCAGGCTGTATAGGCTGTGATGCGAACCCCAAAATTGTTTATTTTTGTGACCTCCGTCTGGCAACTACTTAATTTTTGATTACGATATCTCAACACAATTTTTGATAAACATATTTCAACACATGTGAATTTCGTAAGCACAAAAGTTGCACATCAAGGAGAAAACTGCCCCTCCGTCGCGTCCTCCTTCCTTGGCACACCTGAGCTCCTCACCACATACAAGGCTTTCATCCGCAGCTCAATGGAATACTGCTCTCCCCTCTGGGCTGGTGCTCCTGCCTCACACCTAGCTCGTCTTCACGCTGTTGAAACCAAAGCATTCAGAATCATTGGAATCTCCCGCGATGAAGCTAACTCCAAGGGCCTCTCACTCACTCACCGCAGGCAGGTTGGTGGTCTTTCCGTCTTCTACCGACTCCTCTCTGGCCTTGCCCCCCCCCCCCCCCCCAGCTCTCTCTGGGCTCTGTCCCGCAAATATTCCTACAGGTCGCACAAGATCTGCCTGCAACCCTCATGGTTAAACTGCCAAAATCAAGACTCTCTGCTCACCTTCACTCCTTCATTCCTCTTTTCTCCCGCCTCTGGAACAAACTCCCTCACTCTCTTCAATCCCACTCCACCCTCCAGGTCTTTAAAACAGCTGTTCACCACCATCTCTTATCTTCCCCCATCCAAAACCTTGATCTTTTCTACCCCCGCTAATTTCACCCCAATTCCACTTTTTGGAAATACCAACTTCTGTCCTGGAAGTCCTTGGTGTCCTTGTGTTTTATACTTCTCCCACCCTCCCCCCCTCCGTCCCATGCCTCCTCACCCCAAGCCCTCTCCCTCCCACACATCTCCCTGCTCTCAAATGTTGTGTTTGTGTGCTTTGTGTGCTCGTGTCTCGTGCGGTGTCATAAGGAACAGAGGTGTAGATTACAGAGGTATTGACACACAGGGAATTAATTTACCCATAATCCCTGAGCTAATTAACAAGCCCCACCCCTCGTGATGGGGACGAAGGTACAATCTTAACCTGACAGTCCGGTCGAGTACAAATTCCCTACTTATGGTACATCAAAATGGTTCTTCTTCTTCATGGCAGCCAGAGCACCCTAATCCATACATTCTACCTTGTTCTAAGGTAAACATTGTCTACCCCCTACAAACATAACAGTATTTAAACATATATTTCAAGTTTCATATCGATCCGATAAGCGGTTTAATAGAAGTGGGTTTTTAAGTTTTGTTTTAAAATCCAATATGGCCACCAAATTACGTAACCGATGACTTTTTTTTCCTCAAACTTTTATCCCCATGACCCGGTGATATTTGTAAAATTTTGCATTGATTCGTTCAGCGGTTCTGGAGGAGATGTTTAAAGTTTATGACATCATAGGCAATAGCAGCCAATGTGAGGCAAAATTGCAAAAACAAAATTCATGATGCACTAAGTTACAGAGGTATATATAATGAGTTAAAGCTTTGTAGAGCTAGTTATAAATAACAGTTTTCTTGGAATCGTCTCCACAAAATGTGTGAGAATAATAATAATAATCCTTACACTGTGCCCAATATGTCTTCAGTCCATATCATGTGAAAAACGGTATTTAGTAACGATGAATAGTGACATTTCTGGTACAGAAACACGAATGAAAGTAAATTCCCTCGTAGCAATTAACATGAATGTCTCCACACGGACTGTAGAGGGCGTCATGAAGAAATTATGCGCTTTTAGACTAAAATTATGAATTACTGTGCAATTTCACCACTGACGACTTTGTATGGTTGTAAAGTATGTTTTTATGTACCAATATGCAAAGTTTCAAGTAGTTTCCGGATGGTGGTCACAAAACTCAAGAAACACTCGCCCCTCGGCTTAATAGCCGGCGAAGCCGGTATTGTGAATGAACGCGTACGTATTATGTTGAAAAGCCAGATATTGCTGAATCCTTTGAGAATTTAGAAGCTTTGACGCACCAAATCGCTCCATGGAGGCCGCCATTTTGCAGATGCGGAAGTATGCATAAACAATTGCGAAAAAGTTCAATAGAGGCTTTGGCTTCGCCGGCTCATTGCGGCTTTGTAGTAGGGTCATATTAGCCGGCAAAGCCGGTGTTGTGAATGAACGCGTACGTATTATGTTGAAAAGCCAGATTTTGCTGGATCCTTGAGAATTTCGAAGCTTTGACGCACCAAATCGCTCCATGGAGGCCGCCATCTTGCGGATGCGGAAGTATGCATAAACAATTGCTAAAATGTTCAATAGATGCTTAGGCTTCGCCGGCTCATTGCGGCTTTGCAGTAGGGTCATATTAGTGACAGGTGATTTGAACATCTCACAGATGGCCAAAAACATTCTTACCCCAGGTGATAACGGGTGAAGAGTCATGGGTTTACGGGTATGACCCGGAAACGAAGGCACAGAGCTCCCGGTGGAAGGACACCCACATCCCCAAGACCGAAAAAGGTGCGTCAGTCGAGATCGCGAGTGAAGGTTATGCTGATTGCCTTCTTCAAAGTGGAAGGAATTGTTAACACAGAATTTCTTTCCACTTGTGCTACCCTTATTGTGACTGTCACCAGTGGAAGATACCGTTATGCAGTCACACGTGTTACGGGGTCCTCCCTTATCCCCTGGTCTCGGTAAACCTCCGAACCCCGAGAGGGTCCCCGGCAGAAATATATATTACCCTGTGTTGAAAAGCAATAGTGAAACCACACTAAGGAATATAAATGAACAAACTTGTATTATAAATCACACACAGGTAATACGGTACAGCAAATGGCCATTAAGAGTGCACTCTATATTTCTTATATGCAGTCAGGTCACTCACGGCGCGGTCAGTGAGTGCAACGACACTCCTCAATGTCTCTATGACTTTTCCCAAGGCGAATGGGATTCGCTCCAGCGGTCGATGGAACGAAATCTGGTCGAAGCCCGAATCTCGCTCTCCGGTCGATATCCGAAGCATGCACAGTGGGCAAGGGTGCTCATCCCGCCGAACTGTACAACGGCGCCCTCCAGAGGCGCACCTTCACCGCTCCCTCAGCAAACCGCAACGTAATTGGAGACGAAGCGGTCGCACCCACTCATCCCGACAGACGGTAGGATGTTGGGGGTGAAGATGACACGAAGCAAACGTTCACAGGTGTCTGAAGCACGGGGTTCAAAATGGCTGACGGCTCTGGCTTGAGCCCTTGCGACGAGGCAAGGATTCGTCGGAATCTCAGTGCCCCAAATCTGTCTACGCAGATTTCTCCACTCCAGCGAATATTTTTATCGCCGGATGTCCCTTCCAGGAACTCAAAATCCCCTCACGGCTGTCGGTAAACCTGGCTCGTTACGGAGCGCTGACGTCACGCGTCCTCTTCAACTCCGTTCGCCCTGCTTCCTCCTCTTCACCTCATTGTCTTCTCATTCAGTTTCCTGTTTCACTTACAGTTATCCTTTTTAACTTTTGATAACGGTTCGTGAATAATAAACCTTGTGAAACTAATAATAATACATAATATCAGAAACATGTCCAGTGGGTGGAAACCACCCCAGCGGAAGTGACGAATCCGTAACACTTCCCCCCCTCAAGAAAGAAAGTTTGAACACAGCGAAAACTTTCTTTGCATGCAAACTTTTAAAAAACAAAAGTAAATTCACAATCCAAATCATCAATTCCCATGGGCAACAATTATCAACATCTCAAAAATAAAGCAACAAAATTTCACACAACCCACAGGGATTTCCAAAGTTAATTCACTCTGGACAAAGCATCAGCAACAACATTGTCCCTGCCCTTTACATGCTCAATTTCCAAGTTGGACTCCTGCAAAGCCAAACTCCATCTCATCACCCTCTGATTTTACTTTCAGTTTCTTGTGAATGAAGGTTAAGGGGTGGTGATCCAAAATCCATAGGCCAGCCAATCTATAGCACTTTTCCCGGGAGGCCGAGCTTAAGGCCAGGTTCCATGGTGGTTGGGTGGTGAGGCCTGGAAGTATTCCCTACATGGACGCCTTTAGGAACGTGGAGTTCACGGTTAGTCCGTGCCGGAACGTTTATTACATGGACGCCTTTAGGAACGTGGCGTTCACGGTTAATCCATGTAAGAAAGTTCACTACATGGACGCCTTTATGAGCGTGGCGTTCACGGTTAATCCGTGTAGGAATTTTTGCTCGGCTGCTCCGCAGCATTCAGTGCTTCAACTCTTTCTAACTTTCGTAATAATCCCGGTTGGACCGCTTGTCCCTGTGGTCACGGGAATAGCGGTCTCCTTCTTGGCCGCTACCCTGATAATCATTCTTTCGGGAGATGCCATAACTCTGGGAGCCTCCATAGTAATATCGGCTGCGGCCACCACCAAAACTACCGCCAAGTTGTCCTCTTCTGTAGACCCCTCGACGCCTACGAAATGCCTTCCCTACTGTTATGGTCCGACCCTCCAACTTCTTGCTATTCAGATCCTTTTCTGCATCTCTGGCGTCCTTTGAGTTTTCAAACGTGACAAAGCCAAACCCTCTTGACTTTTGTGTCTCCCTGTCTTTTATCAGCACTACTTCCAAAAGTGGTCCATATTTGCTGAAGGCAGACTCCAGAACATCTTCCTTTGTTTTGAAGTTCAGTCCACCGACAAATAACTTGTTAACTTTGTTGCCATCCCTAACTGGTGTGGTGTTATTTTCCCTACTGGGCTTTTTAACAACCATCGGGTTACCATAAACTTGACCACCGGCCAAATCATTCCCGATCACAACAGATACTCCCTCTACAGGAAGAGTGGCTTGTAAACCTACGGTGACCGGTCCTGACACCACATCGGACTCCAAATGGATGGCATGAAGTGGAGCTCTAACACAGCCACCAATCCCCTGTAAACGAACACGATCACCAGTTGCCGTCTCCTCTGACAATGGCAAGATGCCTTGAAGCATTAAAGATTGATGTGCTCCGGTGTCCCTCAATACCCTAACAGGTTTCCGGGTAGTCGGGTCTCCATCCAGTGACACCAACCCCTCTGAAATAAATGGTTGGTAACTCTTTTGAGGGCGATTTCTCACATTGGCCATTGCATTCGGAGTTGTACTAGTCGAACTCCGCTCCTGATTTTCTTTTCCCAGAGCATAACAGTGGGACATCAAGTGTCCAGGTTTATGGCAAAAAGCGCAAGTAGGCCCGGAGGAGAACCTCGTGGTTTGTCTCAAGCCCCCCGGAGGATGTCTGCCTTGGACCTGTTGTCTTCTGATTTCTATAAGTCGTAGTCTCAGAGTGGTCCTCATAGTCATCTCGAGGCCGCCCCCTGAATCTTCGTTCTCCGCACCAGATGTATCATAACTCTCCGTGCGAACTCTCGGCGGGAAGTTAGGTTTATGGAACCTCATCCTGTGTGTTAAGGCATAGTCATCTGCCATGGTTGCCGTCTCATACAACTTTGGTACTTTCCTTTCCTTCAGATGTACTTCAATGTCCTCATGGACACACTGTTGGAATTCCTCCACCAGGATCAATTGTCGCAATAGTTCGAAGTCTTTCCCGACTCCTTTTGAATCACACCACCCATCAAACATGGTTTATTTCAATCTGGCAAACTCCACATGGGTCTCACTCTCCCTCCTCCTGGCATTCCGGAATTTTTGCCGGTAAGCTTCCAGGACCAATTCATAGGCTTTGAGAATGTGTTTCTTCAATACCTCGTAATCTGCACATTGGTCAATCGGTAAAGCCGAATAAATCTCTTGAGCTTTGCCCACCAGAACACTTTGCACTAGTAAGGACCAGGACTCCTCAGGCCAGTTTAACAGTCGAGCCACTTTCTCAAAGTGTGGAAAAAACTTGGCTACCTCCTTTTCATTGAAGGGTGGAACCAGCCTCACATGTCTGCCAACATCCCAGGTTACCTCTTCCCATGTTCCTAATCCCACCATAGATTGTATCACCACTGTCTGCATCTCTGCCTTCTTCATATTAGTTCGGACCTCCAAGCTAAAATGTTTGGCCAATTTCCAGAGGTCCGATTTTACTAACGCTCTGAACTGTGCTTCACTAGGGGTCACTGCAAACTTCTCTGTGTCAAACTCCATGGTGACTATTGTTACACCTGTTAACCTTCACACAAGAAATTTCCAAAAAAACACAAATGTTTTTTATTTTTATTTTTAAAAATTGGGACCAGGAATTTGGGACCAAAATTGGAAAATTTGGGAATTCTAGGGAATTCTATCCCAGACGAAGACCCAATTTCGAGCCCACGAGTTTCAATTGGACGAGCCCCCAATTTCTGTTACGGGGTCCTCCCTTATCCCCTTGTCTCGGTAAACCTCCGAACCCCGAGAGGGTCTCCGGCAGAAATATATATTACCCTGTGTTGAAAACAATAGTGAAACCACAACAAGGAATATAAATGAGCAAACTTGTATTATAAATCACACACAGGTAATACGCTACAGCAAATGGCCATTTAGAGTGCACTCTATATTTCTTATATACAGACAGGTCACTCACGGCACAGTCAGCGAGTGCAACGACACGCCTCAATGTCTCTATGACTTTTCCCAAGGCGAATGGGATTCGCTCTAGCGGTCGATGGAACGAAATCCGGTCGAAGCCCGAATCTCGCTCTCCGGTCGACATCCGAAGCGTGTACAGTGGGCAAGGGTGCTCATCCCGCCGAACTGTACAACGGCGCCCTCCAGAGGCGCACCTTCACCGCTCCCTCAGCAAACCGCAACGTAATTGGAGATGAAGCGGTCGCATCCACTCATCCCCGACAGACGGTAGGATGTTGGGGGTGAAGATGACACGAAGCAAACGTTCACAGGTGTCCGAAGCACGGGGTTCAAAATGGCTGACTTGAGCCGATGCGACGAGGCAAGGATTCGTCGGAATCTCAGCACCCCAAAACTGTCTATGCAGATTTCTCCACTCCAGCGAATATTCTTATCGCCGGATGTCCCTTCCAGGAACTCAAAATCCCCTCGCGACTGTCAGTAAACCTGGCTCGTTACGGAGCGCTGACGTCACGCGTCCTCTCCAACTCCGTTCGCCCTGCTTCCTCCTCTTCACCTCATTGTCTTCTCGTTCGATTTCCTGTTTCACTTACAGTTATCCTTTTTAACTTTTGATAACCGTTCGTGAATAATAAACCTTGTGAAACTAATAATAATACATAATATCAGAAACCACCCCAGCGGAAGTGACGAATCCGTAACACACGGAAAAGACCAGAAAAGTGGAAGAATGGGTGGCTTCTCCATCACGACAAAGTGCCCAACCACATTTGACATGCTCTCTATCCAACAATTTTTGGTGGCAAAAAACATTCCTGTCGTCCCGCATCCGCCTTATTCATCCTTTTTACCACATCCACCCATCCTCCTTATTCATCCTTTTTACCACATTCACCCATCCTCCTTATTCATCCTTTTTACCACATTCACCCATCCGCTTTATTCATCCTTTTTACCACATTCACCCATCCGTCTTATTCATCCTTTTTACCACATTCACCCATCCTCCTTATTCATCCTTTTTACCACAATCACCCATCCTCCTTATTCATCCTTTTTACCACATCCAGCCATCCGCTTTATTCATCCTTTTTACCACATCCACCCATCCTCCTTATTCATCCTTTTTACCACATCCACCCATCTGCTTTATTCATACTTTTTACCACATTCACCCATCCGCCTTATTCATCCTTTTTACAACATTCACCCATCCGACTTATTCATCCTTTTTACCACATTCACCGATCCTCCTTATTCATCCTTTTTACCACATCCACCCATCCGCTTTATTCATCCTTTTTACCACATTCACCCATCTGCCTTATTCATCCTTTTTACCACATTCACCCATCCGCTTTATTCATCCTTTTTACCACATTCACCCATCCGCCTTATTCATCCTTTTTACCACATTCACCCATCTGCCTTATTCATCCTTTTTACCACATTCACCCATTATTCCTTATTCATCCTTTTTACCACATTCACCCATCCGCCTTATTCATCCTTTTTACCACATCCACCCATCCGCCTTATTCATCCTTTTTACCACATCCACCCATCCGCCTTATTCATCCTTTTTACCACATCCACCCATCCGCCTTATTCATCCTTTTTACCACATCCACCCATCCTCCTTATTCATCCTTTTTACCACATCCACCCATCCGCTTTATTCATCCTTTTTACCACATCCACCCATCCTCCTTATTCATCCTTTTACCACAGCCACCCATCCGCTTTATTCATCCTTTTTACCACATTCACCCATCCGCCTTATTCATCCTTTTTACAACATTCACCCATCTGCCTTATTCATCCTTTTTACCACATTCACCCATCCTCCTTATTCATCCTTTTTACCACATCCACCCATCCGCTTTATTCATCCTTTTTACCACATTCACCCATCCGCTTTATTCATCCTTTTTACCACATCCACCCATCCTCCTTATTCATGCTTTTTACCACATCCACCCATCCGCTTTATTCATCCTTTTTACCACAATCACCCATCCGCCTTATTCATCCTTTTTACCACATTCACCCATCCTCCTTATTCATCCTTTTTACCACATCCACCAATCCTACTTATTCATCCTTTTTACCACATCCACCCATCCGCTTTATTCATCCTTTTTACCACATTCACCCATCCGCCTTATTCATCCTTTTTACAACATTCACCCATCCTCCTTATTCATCCTTTTTACCACATCCACCCATCCGCTTTGTTCATCCTTTTTACCACATTTACCCATCCGCCTTATTCATCCTTCTTACAACATTCACCCATCCGCCTCATTCATCCTTTTTACCACATTCACCCATCCTCCTTATTAATCCTTTTTACCACATCCACCCATCCGCTTTATTCATCCTTTTTACCACATTCACCCATCTGCCTTATTCATCCTTTTTACCACATTCACCCATCCGCTTTATTCATCCTTTTAACCACATTCACCCATCCGCCTTATTCATCGTTTTTACCACATTCACCCATCCGCCTTATTCATACTTTTTACCACATTCACCCATCCGCCTTATTCATCCTTTTTACCACATCCACCCATCCGCCTTATTCATCCTTTTTACCACATCCACCCATCCGCCTTATTCATCCTTTTTACCACATCCACCCATCCGCCTTATTCATCCTTTTTACCACATCCACCCATCCACCTTATTCATCCTTTTTACCACATCCACCCATCCGCTTTATTCATCCTTTTTACCACATCCACCCATCCTCCTTATTCATCCTTTTTACCACATCCACCCATCCGCTTTATTCATCCTTTTTACCACATTCACCCATCCGCCTTATTCATCCTTTTTACAACATTCACCCATCCGCCTTATTCATCCTTTTTACCACATTCACCCATCCTCCTTATTCATCCTTTTTACCACATCCACCCATCCGCTTTATTCATCCTTTTTGCCACATTCACCCATCCAATTTATTCATCCTTTTTACCACATTCACCCATCCGCTTTATTCATCCTTTTCCCACATCCACCCATCCGCTTTATTCATCCTTTTTACCACATCCACCCATCCGCCTCATTCATCCTTTTTACCACATCCACCCATCCACCTTATTCATCCTTTTTACCACATCCACCCATCCGCTTTATTCATCCTTTTTACCACATTCACCCATCCTCCTTATTCATCCTTTTTACCACATTCACCCATCCGCTTTATTCATCCTTTTTACCACATTCACCCATCCTCTTTATTCATCGTTTTTACCACATTCACCCATCCGCCTTATTCATCCTTTTTACCACATTCACCCATCCGCCTTATTCATCCTTTTTACCACATTCACCTATCCGCCTTATTCATCCTTTTAACCACATTCACCCATCCGCTTTATTCATCCTTTTTACCACATTCACCCATCCGCTTTATTCATCCTTTTTACCACATTCACCAATCCGCCTTATTCATCCTTTTTACCACATTCACCCATCCGCCTTATTCATCGTTTTTACCACATTCACCCATCCGCCTTATTCATCGTTTTTTCCACATTCACCTGTCCTCCTTATTCATCCTTTTTACCACATTCACCCATCCTCCTTATTCATCCTTTTTACCACATCCACCCATCCTCCTTATTAATCCTTTTTACCACATCCACCCATCTGCTTTATTCATCCTTTTTACCACATTCACCCATCCGCCTTATTCATCCTTTTTACAACATTCACCCATCCGCCTTATTCATCCTTTTTACCACATTCACCCATCTGCCTTATTCATCCTTTTTACCACATCCACCCATCCTCCTTATTCATCCTTTTTACCACATACACCCATCCTCCTCATTCATCCTTTTTACCACATCCACCCATCCGCTTTATTCATCCTTTTTACAACATTCACCCATCCGCCTTATTCATGCTTTTTACAACATTCACCCATCCGCCTTATTCATCCTTTTTACCACATCCACCCATCCGCTTTATTCATCCTTTTTACCACATCCACCCATCATCCTTCTTCATCCTTTTTACCACATCCACCCATCCGCCTTAAATTCATCCTTTTTACAACATTCACCCATCCGCCTTATTCATCCTTTTTACCACATCCACCCATCCACCTTATTCATCCTTTTTACCACATCCACCCATCCGCTTTATTCATCCTTTTTACCACATCCACCCATCCTCCTTATTCATCCTTTTTACCACATCCACCCATCCGCTTTATTCATCCTTTTTACCACATTCACCCATCCGCCTTATTCATCCTTTTTACAACATTCACCCATCCGCCTTATTCATCCTTTTTACCACATTCACCCATCCTCCTTATTCATCCTTTTTACCACATCCACCCATCCGCTTTATTCATCCTTTTTGCCACATTCACCCATCCAATTTATTCATCCTTTTTACCACATTCACCCATCCGCTTTATTCATCCTTTTCCCACATCCACCCATCCGCTTTATTCATCCTTTTTACCACATCCACCCATCCGCCTTATTCATCCTTTTTACCACATCCACCCATCCACCTTATTCATCCTTTTTACCACATCCACCCATCCGCTTTATTCATCCTTTTTACCACATTCACCCATCCTCCTTATTCATCCTTTTTACCACATTCACCCATCCGCTTTATTCATCCTTTTTACCACATTCACCCATCCGCTTTATTCATCGTTTTTACCACATTCACCCATCCGCCTTATTCATCCTTTTTACCACATTCACCCATCCGCCTTATTCATCCTTTTTACCACATTCACCTATCCGCCTTATTCATCCTTTTAACCACATTCACCCATCCGCTTTATTCATCCTTTTTACCACATTCACCCATCCGCTTTATTCATCCTTTTTACCACATTCACCCATCCGCCTTATTCATCCTTTTTACCACATTCACCCATCCGCCTTATTCATCGTTTTTACCACATTCACCCATCCGCCTTATTCATCGTTTTTTCCACATTCACCTGTCCTCCTTATTCATCCTTTTTACCACATTCACCCATCCTCCTTATTCATCCTTTTTACCACATCCACCCATCCTCCTTATTAATCCTTTTTACCACATCCACCCATCTGCTTTATTCATCCTTTTGACCACATTCACCCATCCGCCTTATTCATCCTTTTTACAACATTCACCCATCCGCCTTATTCATCCTTTTGCCACATTCACCCATCTGCCTTATTCATCCTTTTTACCACATCCACCCATCCTCCTTATTCATCCTTTTTACCACATACACCCATCCTCCTCATTCATCCTTTTTACCACATCCACCCATCCGCTTTATTCATCCTTTTTACAACATTCACCCATCCGCCTTATTCATGCTTTTTACAACATTCACCCATCCGCCTTATTCATCCTTTTTACCACATCCACCCATCCGCTTTATTCATCCTTTTTACCACATCCACCCATCATCCTTCTTCATCCTTTTTACCACATCCACCCATCCGCCTTAAATTCATCCTTTTTACAACATTCACCCATCTGCCTTATTCATCCTTTTTACCACATCCACCCATCCTCCTTATTCATCCTTTTTACCACATCCACCCATCCGCTTTATTCATCCTTTTTACCACATCCACCCATCATCCTTCTTCATCCTTTTTCCACATTCACCCATCCGCCTTAAATTCATCCTTTTTACAACATTCACCCATCCGCCTTATTCATCCTTTTTACCACATTCACCCATCCGCTTTATTCATCCTTTTTACCACATTCACCCATCCACTTTATTCATCCTTTTTACCACATCCACCCATCCTCCTTATTCATCCTTTTTACCACATCCACCCATCCGCTTTATTCATCCTTTTTACCACATTCACCCATCCGCCTTATTCATCCTTTTTACCACATTCACCCATCCTCCTTATTCATCCTTTTTACCACATCCACCCATCCTCCTTATTCATCCTTTTTACCACATCCACCCATCCGCTTTATTCATCCTTTTTACCACATTCACCCATCCGCCTTATTCATCCTTTTTACAACATTCACCCATCCTCCTTATTCATCCTTTTTACCACATCCACCCATCCGCTTTATTCATCCTTTTTACCACATTTACCCATCCGCCTTATTCATCCTTTTTACAACATTCACCCATCCGCCTTATTCATCCTTTTTACCACATTCACCCATCCTCCTTATTCATCCTTTTTACCACATTCACCCATCCGCTTTATTCATCCTTTTTACCACATTCACCCATCCGCCTTATTCATCCTTTTTACCACATTCACCCATCCGCCTTATTCATCCTTTTTACCACATTCACCCATCCTCCTTATTCATCCTTTTTACCACATTCACCCATCCTCCTTATTCATCCTTTTTACCACATCCACCCATCCGCTTTATTCATCCTTTTTACCACATTCACCCATCCGCCTTATTCATCCTTTCTGCAACATTCACCCATCCGCCTTATTCATCCTTTTTACCACATTCACCCATCCGCCTTATTCATCCTTTTTTCCACATTCACTCATCCGCTTTATTCATCCTTTTTACCACATTCACCCATCCGCCTTATTCATCCTTTTTACCACATTCACCCATCCTCCTTATTCATCCTTTTTACCACATTCACCCATCCTCCTTATTCATCCTTTTTACCACATCCACCCATCCGCTTCATTCATCCTTTTTACCACATTCACCCATCCGCCTTATTCATCCTTTTTACAACATTCACCCATCCGCCTTATTCATCCTTTTTACCACATTCACCCATCCGCCTTATTCATCCTTTTTACCACATTCACCCATCCGCTTTATTCATCCTTTTTACCACATTCACCCGTCTGCCTTATTCATCCTTTTTACAACATTCACCCATCCGCCTTATTCATCCTTTTTACCACATTCACCCATCCACCTTATTCATCCTTTTTACCACATCCACCCAGCCGCTTTATTCATCCTTTTTACCACATTCACCCATCCGCTTTATTCATCCTTTTTACCACATCCACCCATCCTCCTTATTCATCCTTTTTACCACATCCACCCATCCGCTTTATTCATCCTTTTTACCACATTCACCCATCTGCCTTATTCATCCTTTTTACCACATTCACCCATCCACTTTATTCATCCTTTTTACCACATTCACCCATCCGCCTTATTCATCCTTTTTACCACATTCACCCATCCGCCTTATTCATCCTTTTTACCACATTCACCCATCCTCCTTATTCATCCTTTTTACCACATTCACCCATCCTCCTTATTCATCCTTTTTCCCACATTCACCCATCCTCCTTATTCATCCCTTTTAACACATCCACCCATCCGCTTTATTCATCCTTTTTACCACATTCACCCATCCGCCTTATTCATCCTTTTTACAACATTCACCCATCCGCCTTATTCATCCTTTTTACCACATTCACCCATCCGCCTTATTCATCCTTTTTCCACATTCACCCATCCGCTTTATTCATCCTTTTTACCACATCCACCCATCCGCCTTATTCATCCTTTTTACAACATTCACCTATCCGCCTTATTCATCCTTTTTACCACATCCACCCATCCGCCTTATTCATTGTTTTTACCACATTCACCCATCCGCTTTATTCATCCTTTTTACCACATTCACCCATCCGCCTTATTCATCCTTTTTACCACATTCACCCATCCACTTTATTCATCCTTTTTACCACATTCACCCATCCGCCTTATTCATCCTTTTTACCACATTCACCCATCCGCCTTATTCATCCTTTTTTCCACATTCACTCATCCGCTTTATTCATCCTTTTTACCACATTCACCCATCCGCCTTATTCATCCTTTTTACCACATTCACCCATCCTCCTTATTCATCCTTTTTACCACATTCACCCATCCTCCTTATTCATCCTTTTTACCACATCCACCCATCCGCTTCATTCATCCTTTTTACCACATTCACCCATCCGCCTTATTCATCCTTTTTACAACATTCACCCATCCGCCTTATTCATCCTTTTTACCACATTCACCCATCCGCCTTATTCATCCTTTTTACCACATTCACCCATCCGCTTTATTCATCCTTTTTACCACATTCACCCGTCTGCCTTATTCATCCTTTTTACAACATTCACCCATCCGCCTTATTCATCCTTTTTACCACATTCACCCATCCACCTTATTCATCCTTTTTACCACATCCACCCAGCCGCTTTATTCATCCTTTTTACCACATTCACCCATCCGCTTTATTCATCCTTTTTACCACATCCACCCATCCTCCTTATTCATCCTTTTTACCACATCCACCCATCCGCTTTATTCATCCTTTTTACCACATTCACCCATCTGCCTTATTCATCCTTTTTACCACATTCACCCATCCACTTTATTCATCCTTTTTCCACATTCACCCATCCGCCTTATTCATCCTTTTTACCACATTCACCCATCCGCCTTATTCATCCTTTTTACCACATTCACCCATCCTCCTTATTCATCCTTTTTACCACATTCACCCATCCTCCTTATTCATCCTTTTTACCACATTCACCCATCCTCCTTATTCATCCTTTTTACCACATCCACCCATCCTCCTTATTAATCCTTTTTACCACATCCACCCATCTGCTTTATTCATCCTTTTTACCACATTCACCCATCCGCCTTATTCATCCTTTTTACAACATTCACCCATCCGCCTTATTCATCCTTTTTACCACATTCACCCATCTGCCTTATTCATCCTTTTTACCACATCCACCCATCCTCCTTATTCATCCTTTTTACCACATACACCCATCCTCCTCATTCATCCTTTTTACCACATCCACCCATCCGCTTTATTCATCCTTTTTACAACATTCACCCATCCGCCTTATTCATGCTTTTTACAACATTCACCCATCCGCCTTATTCATCCTTTTTACCACATCCACCCATCCGCTTTATTCATCCTTTTTACCACATCCACCCATCATCCTTCTTCATCCTTTTTACCACATCCACCCATCCGCCTTAAATTCATCCTTTTTACAACATTCACCCATCCGCCTTATTCATCCTTTTTACCACATCCACCCATCCACCTTATTCATCCTTTTTACCACATCCACCCATCCGCTTTATTCATCCTTTTTACCACATCCACCCATCCTCCTTATTCATCCTTTTTACCACATCCACCCATCCGCTTTATTCATCCTTTTTACCACATTCACCCATCCGCCTTATTCATCCTTTTTACAACATTCACCCATCCGCCTTATTCATCCTTTTTACCACATTCACCCATCCTCCTTATTCATCCTTTTTACCACATCCACCCATCCGCTTTATTCATCCTTTTTGCCACATTCACCCATCCAATTTATTCATCCTTTTTACCACATTCACCCATCCGCTTTATTCATCCTTTTCCCACATCCACCCATCCGCTTTATTCATCCTTTTTACCACATCCACCCATCCGCCTTATTCATCCTTTTTACCACATCCACCCATCCACCTTATTCATCCTTTTTACCACATCCACCCATCCGCTTTATTCATCCTTTTTACCACATTCACCCATCCTCCTTATTCATCCTTTTTACCACATTCACCCATCCGCTTTATTCATCCTTTTTACCACATTCACCCATCCGCTTTATTCATCGTTTTTACCACATTCACCCATCCGCCTTATTCATCCTTTTTACCACATTCACCCATCCGCCTTATTCATCCTTTTTACCACATTCACCTATCCGCCTTATTCATCCTTTTAACCACATTCACCCATCCGCTTTATTCATCCTTTTTACCACATTCACCCATCCGCTTTATTCATCCTTTTTACCACATTCACCCATCCGCCTTATTCATCCTTTTTACCACATTCACCCATCCGCCTTATTCATCGTTTTTACCACATTCACCCATCCGCCTTATTCATCGTTTTTTCCACATTCACCTGTCCTCCTTATTCATCCTTTTTACCACATTCACCCATCCTCCTTATTCATCCTTTTTACCACATCCACCCATCCTCCTTATTAATCCTTTTTACCACATCCACCCATCTGCTTTATTCATCCTTTTGACCACATTCACCCATCCGCCTTATTCATCCTTTTTACAACATTCACCCATCCGCCTTATTCATCCTTTTGCCACATTCACCCATCTGCCTTATTCATCCTTTTTACCACATCCACCCATCCTCCTTATTCATCCTTTTTACCACATACACCCATCCTCCTCATTCATCCTTTTTACCACATCCACCCATCCGCTTTATTCATCCTTTTTACAACATTCACCCATCCGCCTTATTCATGCTTTTTACAACATTCACCCATCCGCCTTATTCATCCTTTTTACCACATCCACCCATCCGCTTTATTCATCCTTTTTACCACATCCACCCATCATCCTTCTTCATCCTTTTTACCACATCCACCCATCCGCCTTAAATTCATCCTTTTTACAACATTCACCCATCTGCCTTATTCATCCTTTTTACCACATCCACCCATCCTCCTTATTCATCCTTTTTACCACATCCACCCATCCGCTTTATTCATCCTTTTTACCACATCCACCCATCATCCTTCTTCATCCTTTTTCCACATTCACCCATCCGCCTTAAATTCATCCTTTTTACAACATTCACCCATCCGCCTTATTCATCCTTTTTACCACATTCACCCATCCGCTTTATTCATCCTTTTTACCACATTCACCCATCCACTTTATTCATCCTTTTTACCACATCCACCCATCCTCCTTATTCATCCTTTTTACCACATCCACCCATCCGCTTTATTCATCCTTTTTACCACATTCACCCATCCGCCTTATTCATCCTTTTTACCACATTCACCCATCCTCCTTATTCATCCTTTTTACCACATCCACCCATCCTCCTTATTCATCCTTTTTACCACATCCACCCATCCGCTTTATTCATCCTTTTTACCACATTCACCCATCCGCCTTATTCATCCTTTTTACAACATTCACCCATCCTCCTTATTCATCCTTTTTACCACATCCACCCATCCGCTTTATTCATCCTTTTTACCACATTTACCCATCCGCCTTATTCATCCTTTTTACAACATTCACCCATCCGCCTTATTCATCCTTTTTACCACATTCACCCATCCTCCTTATTCATCCTTTTTACCACATTCACCCATCCGCTTTATTCATCCTTTTTACCACATTCACCCATCCGCCTTATTCATCCTTTTTACCACATTCACCCATCCGCCTTATTCATCCTTTTTACCACATTCACCCATCCTCCTTATTCATCCTTTTTACCACATTCACCCATCCTCCTTATTCATCCTTTTTACCACATCCACCCATCCGCTTTATTCATCCTTTTTACCACATTCACCCATCCGCCTTATTCATCCTTTCTGCAACATTCACCCATCCGCCTTATTCATCCTTTTTACCACATTCACCCATCCGCCTTATTCATCCTTTTTTCCACATTCACTCATCCGCTTTATTCATCCTTTTTACCACATTCACCCATCCGCCTTATTCATCCTTTTTACCACATTCACCCATCCTCCTTATTCATCCTTTTTACCACATTCACCCATCCTCCTTATTCATCCTTTTTACCACATCCACCCATCCGCTTCATTCATCCTTTTTACCACATTCACCCATCCGCCTTATTCATCCTTTTTACAACATTCACCCATCCGCCTTATTCATCCTTTTTACCACATTCACCCATCCGCCTTATTCATCCTTTTTACCACATTCACCCATCCGCTTTATTCATCCTTTTTACCACATTCACCCGTCTGCCTTATTCATCCTTTTTACAACATTCACCCATCCGCCTTATTCATCCTTTTTACCACATTCACCCATCCACCTTATTCATCCTTTTTACCACATCCACCCAGCCGCTTTATTCATCCTTTTTACCACATTCACCCATCCGCTTTATTCATCCTTTTTACCACATCCACCCATCCTCCTTATTCATCCTTTTTACCACATCCACCCATCCGCTTTATTCATCCTTTTTACCACATTCACCCATCTGCCTTATTCATCCTTTTTACCACATTCACCCATCCACTTTATTCATCCTTTTTACCACATTCACCCATCCGCCTTATTCATCCTTTTTACCACATTCACCCATCCGCCTTATTCATCCTTTTTACCACATTCACCCATCCTCCTTATTCATCCTTTTTACCACATTCACCCATCCTCCTTATTCATCCTTTTTCCCACATTCACCCATCCTCCTTATTCATCCCTTTTAACACATCCACCCATCCGCTTTATTCATCCTTTTTACCACATTCACCCATCCGCCTTATTCATCCTTTTTACAACATTCACCCATCCGCCTTATTCATCCTTTTTACCACATTCACCCATCCGCCTTATTCATCCTTTTTCCACATTCACCCATCCGCTTTATTCATCCTTTTTACCACATCCACCCATCCGCCTTATTCATCCTTTTTACAACATTCACCTATCCGCCTTATTCATCCTTTTTACCACATCCACCCATCCGCCTTATTCATTGTTTTTACCACATTCACCCATCCGCTTTATTCATCCTTTTTACCACATTCACCCATCCGCCTTATTCATCCTTTTTACCACATTCACCCATCCACTTTATTCATCCTTTTTACCACATTCACCCATCCGCCTTATTCATCCTTTTTACCACATTCACCCATCCGCCTTATTCATCCTTTTTTCCACATTCACTCATCCGCTTTATTCATCCTTTTTACCACATTCACCCATCCGCCTTATTCATCCTTTTTACCACATTCACCCATCCTCCTTATTCATCCTTTTTACCACATTCACCCATCCTCCTTATTCATCCTTTTTACCACATCCACCCATCCGCTTCATTCATCCTTTTTACCACATTCACCCATCCGCCTTATTCATCCTTTTTACAACATTCACCCATCCGCCTTATTCATCCTTTTTACCACATTCACCCATCCGCCTTATTCATCCTTTTTACCACATTCACCCATCCGCTTTATTCATCCTTTTTACCACATTCACCCGTCTGCCTTATTCATCCTTTTTACAACATTCACCCATCCGCCTTATTCATCCTTTTTACCACATTCACCCATCCACCTTATTCATCCTTTTTACCACATCCACCCAGCCGCTTTATTCATCCTTTTTACCACATTCACCCATCCGCTTTATTCATCCTTTTTACCACATCCACCCATCCTCCTTATTCATCCTTTTTACCACATCCACCCATCCGCTTTATTCATCCTTTTTACCACATTCACCCATCTGCCTTATTCATCCTTTTTACCACATTCACCCATCCACTTTATTCATCCTTTTTCCACATTCACCCATCCGCCTTATTCATCCTTTTTACCACATTCACCCATCCGCCTTATTCATCCTTTTTACCACATTCACCCATCCTCCTTATTCATCCTTTTTACCACATTCACCCATCCTCCTTATTCATCCTTTTTCCCACATTCACCCATCCTCCTTATTCATCCCTTTTAACACATCCACCCATCCGCTTTATTCATCCTTTTTACCACATTCACCCATCCGCCTTATTCATCCTTTTTACAACATTCACCCATCCGCCTTATTCATCCTTTTTACCACATTCACCCATCCGCCTTATTCATCCTTTTTCCACATTCACCCATCCGCTTTATTCATCCTTTTTACCACATCCACCCATCCGCCTTATTCATCCTTTTTACAACATTCACCTATCCGCCTTATTCATCCTTTTTACCACATCCACCCATCCGCCCTATTCATTGTTTTTACCACATTCACCCATCCGCTTTATTCATCCTTTTTACCACATTCACCCATCCGCCTTATTCATCCTTTTTACAACATTCACCCATCCGCCTTATTCATCTTTTTTACCACATCCACCCATCCGCTTTATTCATCCTTTTTACCACATTCACCCATCCGCTTTATTCATCATTTTTACCACATCCACCCATACTCCTTATTCATCCTTTTTACCACATCCACCCATCCGCTTTATTCATCCTTTTTACCACATTCACCCATCTGCCTTATTCATCCTTTTTACCACATTCACCCAGCCGCTTTATTCATCCTTTTTACCACATTCACCCATCCGCCTTATTCATCCTTTTTACCACATTCACACATCCGCCTTATTCATCCTTTTTACCACATTCACCCATCCTCCTTATTCATCCTTTTTACCACATTCACCCATCCTCCTTATTCATCCTTTTTGCCACATTCACTCATCCGCTTTATTCATCCTTTTTACCACATTCACCCATCCGCCTTATTCATCCTTTTTACCACATTCACCCATCCTCCTTATTCATCCTTTTTACCACATTCACCCATCCTCCTTATTCATCCTTTTTACCACATCCACCCATCCGCTTTATTCATCCTTTTTACCACATTCACCCATCCTCCTTATTCATCCTTTTTACCACATCCACCCATCTGCTTTATTCATCCATTTTACCACATCCACCCATCCGCTTTATTCATCCTTTTTACCACATTCACCCATCCGCCTTATTCATCCTTTTTACCACATTCACCCATCCGCCTTATTCATCCTTTTTACCACATTCACCCATCCGCTTTATTCATCCTTTTTTCCACATTCACCCATCCGCCTTATTCATCCTTTTTACAACATTCACCCATCCGCTTTATTCATCCTTTTTACCACATTCACCCATCCGCCTTATTCATCCTTTTTACAACATCCACCCAGCCGCTTTATTCATCCTTTTTACCACATCCACCCATCCGCTTTATTCATACTTTTTACCACATTCACCCATCCGCCTTATTCATCCTTTTTACCACATTCACCCATCCGCCTTATTCATCCTTTTTACCACATTCACCCTTCCGCTTTATTCATCCTTTTTACCACATTCACCCATCCGCCTTATTCATCCTTTTTACAACATTCACCCATCCGCTTTATTCATCCTTTTTACCACATTCACCCATCCGCCTTATTCATCCTTTTTACCACATTCACCCATCCGCTTTATTCATCCTTTTTACCACATTCACCCATCCGCCTTATTCATCCTTTTTACAACATTCACCCATCCGCCTTATTCATCCTTTTTACCACATTCACCCATCCGCCTTATTCATCCTTTTTACCACATCCACCCATCCGCCTTATTCATCCTTTTTACCACATTCACCCATCTGCCTTATTCATCCTTTTTACCACATCCACCCATCCTCCTTATTCATCCTTTTTACCACATACACCCATCCTCCTCATTCATCCTTTTTACCACATCCACCCATCCGCTTTATTCATCCTTTTTACAACATTCACCCATCCGCCTTATTCATGCTTTTTACAACATTCACCCATCCGCCTTATTCATCCTTTTTACCACATCCACCCATCCGCTTTATTCATCCTTTTTACCACATCCACCCATCATCCTTCTTCATCCTTTTTACCACATCCACCCATCCGCCTTAAATTCATCCTTTTTACAACATTCACCCATCCGCCTTATTCATCCTTTTTACCACATCCACCCATCCTCCTTATTCATCCTTTTTACCACATACACCCATCCTCCTCATTCATCCTTTTTACCACATCCACCCATCCGCTTTATTCATCCTTTTTACAACATTCACCCATCCGCCTTATTCATGCTTTTTACAACATTCACCCATCCGCCTTATTCATCCTTTTTACCACATCCACCCATCCGCTTTATTCATCCTTTTTACCACATCCACCCATCCGCTTTATTCATCCTTTTTACCACATCCACCCATCATCCTTCTTCATCCTTTTTCCACATTCACCCATCCGCCTTAAATTCATCCTTTTTACAACATTCACCCATCCGCCTTATTCATCCTTTTTACCACATTCACCCATCCGCTTTATTCATCCTTTTTACCACATTCACCCATCCACTTTATTCATCCTTTTTACCACATCCACCCATCCTCCTTATTCATCCTTTTTACCACATCCACCCATCCGCTTTATTCATCCTTTTTACCACATTCACCCATCCGCCTTATTCATCCTTTTTACCACATTCACCCATCCTCCTTATTCATCCTTTTTACCACATTCACCCATCCGCCTTATTCATCCTTTTTACCACATTCACCCATCCGCCTTATTCATCCTTTTTACCACATTCACCCATCCTCCTTATTCATCCTTTTTACCACATTCACCCATCCTCCTTATTCATCCTTTTTACCACATCCACCCATCCGCTTTATTCATCCTTTTTACCACATTCACCCATCCGCCTTATTCATCCTTTTTACAACATTCACCCATCCGCCTTATTCATCCTTTTTACCACATTCACCCATCCGCCTTATTCATCCTTTTTATCACATTCACTCATCCGCTTTATTCATCCTTTTTACCACATTCACCCATCCGCCTTATTCATCCTTTTTACCACATTCACCCATCCTCCTTATTCATCCCTTTTACCACATTCACCCATCCTCCTTATTCATCCTTTTTACCACATCCACCCATCCGCTTTATTCATCCTTTTTACCACATTCACCCATCCGCCTTATTCATCCTTTTTACAACATTCACCCATCCGCCTTATTCATCCTTTTTACCACATTCACCCATCCGCCTTATTCATCCTTTTTACCACATTCACCCATCCGCTTTATTCATCCTTTTTACCACATTCACCCAGCCGTCTTATTCATCCTTTTTACAACATTCACCCATTCGCTTTATTCATCCTTTTTACCACATTCACCCATCCGCCTTATTCATCCTTTTTACCACATTCACCCATCCGCTTTATTCATCCTTTTTCCACATTCACCCATCCGCCTTATTCATCCTTTTTACAACTTTCACCCATCCGCCTTATTCATCCTTTTTACCACATTCACCCATCCGCTTTATTCATCCTTTTTACCACATTCACCCATCCGCCTTATTCATCCTTTTTACCACATTCACCCATCCGCCTTATTCATCCTTTTTACCACATTCACCCATCCGCCTTATTCATCCTTTTTACAACATTCACCCATCCGCTTTATTCATCCTTTTTACCACATCCACCCATCCGCCTTATTCATCCTTTTTACCACATTCACCCATCCACTTTATTCATCCTTTTTACCACATTCACCCATCCTCCTTATTCATCCTTTTTACCACATTCACCCATCCGCTTTATTCATCCTTTTTACCACATTCACCCATCCGCTTTATTCATCCTTTTTACCACATTCACCTATCCACCTTATTCATCCTTTTTACCACATACACCCATCCTCCTTATTCATCGTTTTTACCACATTCACCCAGCCGCTTTATTCATCCTTTTTACCACATTCACCCATCCGCCTTATTCATCCTTTTTACAACATTCACCCATCCGCCTTATTCATCCTTTTTACAACATTTACCCATCCGCCTTATTCATCCTTTTTACCACATTCACCCATCCGCCTTATTCATCCTTTTTACCACATTCACCCATGCTCCTTATTCATCCTTTTTACCACATTCACCCATCCTCCTTATTCATCCTTTTTACCACATCCACCCATCCGCTTTATTCATCCTTTTTACCACATTCACCCATCCGCCTTGTTCATCCTTTTTACAACATTTACCCATCCGCCTTATTCATCCTTTTTCCCACATTCACCCATCCGCCTTATTCATCCTTTTTACCACATTCACCCATCCGTTTTATTCATCCTTTTTACCACATCCACCCATCTGCCTTATTCATCCTTTTTACCACATTCACCCAGCCGCTTTATTGATCCTTTTTACCACATTCACCCATCCGCCTTATTCATCCTTTTTACCACATTCACACATCCGCCTTATTCATCCTTTTTACCACATTCACCCATCCTCCTTATTCATTCTTTTTACCACATTCACCCATCCTCCTTATTCATCCTTTTTACCACATTCACTCAGCCGCTTTATTCATCCTTTTTACCACATTCACCCATCCGCCTTATTCATCCTTTTTACCACATTCACCCATCCTCCTTATTCATCGTTTTTACCACATTCACCCATCCTCCTTATTCATCCTTTTTACCACAGCCACCCATCCGCTTTATTCATCCTTTTTCCACATTCACCCATCCGCCTTATTCATCCTTTTTACCACATTCACCCATCCGCCTTATTCATCCTTTTTACAACATTCACCCATCCGCCTTATTCATCCTTTTTACCACATTCACCCATCCGCCTTATTAATCCTTTTTACCACATTCACCCATCCGCTTTATTCATCCTTTTTACCACATTCACCCATCCGCCTTATTCATCCTTTTTACCACATTCACCCATCCGCCTTATTCATCCTTTTTACAACATTCACCCATCCGCCTTATTCATCCTTTTTACCACATCCACCCATCCGCTTTATTCATCATTTTTACCACATTCACCCATCCGCTTTATTCATCATTTTTACCACATCCACCCATCCTCCTTATTCATCCTTTTTACCACATCCACCCATCCGCTTTATTCATCCTTTTTACCACATTCACGCATCTGCCTTATTCATCCTTTTTACCACATTCACCCATCCGTTTATTCATCCTTTTTACCACATTCACCCATCCGCCTTATTCATCCTTTTTACCACATTCACCCATCCGCCTTATTCATCCTTTTTACCACATTCACCCATCCGCCTTATTCATCCTTTTTACCACATTCACCCATCCTCCTTATTCATCCTTTTTACCACATTCACCCATCCTCCTTATTCATCCTTTTTACCACATCCACCCATCCGCTTTATTCATCCTTTTTACCACATTCACCCATCCGCCTTATTCATCCTTTTTACAACATTCACCCATCCGCCTTATTCATCCTTTTTACCACATTCACCCATCCGCCTTATTCATCCTTTTTATCACATTCACTCATCCGCTTTATTCATCCTTTTTACCACATTCACCCATCCGCCTTATTCATCCTTTTTACCACATTCACCCATCCTCCTTATTCATCCCTTTTACCACATTCACCCATCCTCCTTATTCATCCTTTTTACCACATCCACCCATCCGCTTTATTCATCCTTTTTACCACATTCACCCATCCGCCTTATTCATCCTTTTTACAACATTCACCCATCCGCCTTATTCATCCTTTTTACCACATTCACCCATCCGCCTTATTCATCCTTTTTACCACATTCACCCATCCGCTTTATTCATCCTTTTTACCACATTCACCCAGCCGTCTTATTCATCCTTTTTACAACATTCACCCATTCGCTTTATTCATCCTTTTTACCACATTCACCCATCCGCCTTATTCATCCTTTTTACCACATTCACCCATCCGCTTTATTCACCCTTTTTACCACATTCACCCATCCGCCTTATTCATCCTTTTTACAACTTTCACCCATCCGCCTTATTCATCCTTTTTACCACATTCACCCATCCGCTTTATTAATCCTTTTGACCACATTCACCCATCCGCCTTATTCATCCTTTTTACCACATTCACCCATCCGCCTTATTCATCCTTTTTACCACATTCACCCATCTGCCTTATTCATCCTTTTTACAACATTCACCCATCCACTTTATTCATCCTTTTTACCACATCCACCCATCCGCCTTATTCATCCTTTTTACCACATTCACCCATCCACTTTATTCATCCTTTTTCCCACATTCACCCATCCGCCTTATTCATCGTTTTTACCACATTCACCCATCCGCTTTATTCATCCTTTTTACCACATTCACCCATCCTCCTTATTCATCTTTTTTCTCACATTCACCCATCCTCCTTATTGATCCTTTTTACCACATTCACCCATCTGCCTTATTCATCCTTTTTACAACATTCACCCATCCACTTTATTCATCCTTTTTACCACATCCACCCATCCGCCTTATTCATCCTTTTTACCACATTCACCCATCCACTTTATTCATCCTTTTTCCCACATTCACCCATCCGCCTTATTCATCGTTTTTACCACATTCACCCATCCGCTTTATTCATCCTTTTTACCACATTCACCCATCCTCCTTATTCATCTTTTTTCTCACATTCACCCATCCTCCTTATTGATCCTTTTTACCACATCCACCCATCCGCTTTATTCATCCTTTTTACCACATTCACCTATCCGCTTTATTCATCCTTTTTACCACATTCACCCATCTGCCTTATTCATCTTTTTTACCACATTCACCTATCCTCCTTATTCATCCTTTTTCCCACATTCACCCATCCTCCTTATTCATCCTTTTTACCACATCCACCCATCTGCTTTATTCATCCTTTTTACCACATTCACCTATCCGCTTTATTCATCCTTTTTACCACATTCACCCATCTGCTTTATTCATCCTTTTTACCACATTCACCCATCCGCCTTATTCATCCTTTTTACCACATTCACCCATCCGCCTTATTCATCCTTTTTACAACATTCACCCATCCGCTTTATTCATCCTTTTTACAACATTCACCCATCCGCCTTATTCATCCTTTTTAGCACATTCACCCATCCGCTTTATTCATCCTTTTTACCACATTCACCCATCCGCCTTATTCATCCTTTTTAGCACATTCACCCATCCGCTTTATTCATCCTTTTTACCACATTCACCCATCCGCCTTATTCATCCTTTTTACCACATTCACCCATCCGCCTTATTCATCCTTTTTACAACATTCACCCATCCGCTTTATTCATCCTTTTTACCACATTCACCCATCCGCTTTATTCATCCTTTTTACCACATTCGCCCATCCGCTTTATTCATCCTTTTTACCACATTCACCCATCCGCCATATTCATCCTTTTTACAACATTCACCCATCCGCTTTATTCATCCTTTTTACCACATTCACCCATCCGCTTTATTCATCCTTTTTACCACATTCACCCATCCGCTTTATTCATCCTTTTTACCGCATTCACCCATCCGCTTTATTCATCCTTTTTACCACATTCACCCATCCGCTTTATTCATCCTTTTTACCACATTCACCCATCTGCTTTATTCATCCTTTTTACCACATTCACCTATCCACCTTATTCATCCTTTTTACCACATACACCCATCCTCCTTATTCATCGTTTTTACCACATTCACCCAGCCGCTTTATTCATCCTTTTTACCACATTCACCCATCCGCCTTATTCATCCTTTTTACAACATTCACCCATCCGCCTTATTCATCCTTTTTACCACATCCACCCATCCGCTTTATTCATCCTTTTTACCACATTCACCCATCCGCTTTATTCATCATTTTTACCACATCCACCCATCCTCCTTATTCATCCTTTTTACCACATCCACCCATCCGCTTTATTCATCCTTTTTACCACATTCACCCATCTGCCTTATTCATCCTTTTTACCACATCCACCCATCCGCTTTATTCATCCTTTTTACCACATTCACCCATCTGCCTTATTCATCCTTTTTACCACATTCACCCATCCTCCTTATTCATCCTTTTTACCACATTCACCCATCCACCTTATTCATCCTTTTTACCACATCCACCCATCCGCCTTATTCATCCTTTTTACCACATTCACCCATCCTCCATATTCATCCTTTTTACCACATCCACCCATCCGCTTTATTCATCCTTTTTACAACATTCACCCATCCGCCTTATTCATGCTTTTTACCACATTCACCCATCCTCCTTATTCATCCTTTTTACAACATTCACCCATCCGCCTTATTCATCCTTTTTACCACATTCACCCATCCGCCTTATTCATCCTTTTTATCACATTCACTCATCCGCTTTATTCATCCTTTTTACCACATTCACCCATCCGCCTTATTCATCCTTTTTACCACATTCACCCATCCTCCTTATTCATCCCTTTTACCACATTCACCCATCCTCCTTATTCATCCTTTTTACCACATCCACCCATCCGCTTTATTCATCCTTTTTACCACATTCACCCATCCGCCTTATTCATCCTTTTTACAACATTCACCCATCCGCCTTATTCATCCTTTTTACCACATTCACCCATCCGCCTTATTCATCCTTTTTACCACATTCACCCATCCGCTTTATTCATCCTTTTTACCACATTCACCCAGCCGTCTTATTCATCCTTTTTACAACATTCACCCATTCGCTTTATTCATCCTTTTTACCACATTCACCCATCCGCCTTATTCATCCTTTTTACCACATTCACCCATCCGCTTTATTCATCCTTTTTACCACATTCACCCATCCGCCTTATTCATCCTTTTTACAACTTTCACCCATCCGCCTTATTCATCCTTTTTACCACATTCACCCATCCGCTTTATTCATCCTTTTTACCACATTCACCCATCCGCCTTAATTCATCCTTTTTACCACATTCACCCATCCGCCTTATTCATCCTTTTTACCACATTCACCCATCCGCCTTATTCATCCTTTTTACAACATTCACCCATCCACTTTATTCATCCTTTTTACCACATCCACCCATCCGCCTTATTCATCCTTTTTACCACATTCACCCATCCACTTTATTCATCCTTTTTACCACATTCACCCATCCTCCTTATTCATCCTTTTTCCCACATTCACCCATCTGCCTTATTCATCGTTTTTACCACATTCACCCATCCGCTTTATTCATCCTTTTTACCACATTCACCCATCCTCCTTATTCATCTTTTTTCTCACATTCACCCATCCTCCTTATTGATCCTTTTTACCACATCCACCCATCCGCTTTATTCATCCTTTTTACCACATTCACCTATCCGCTTTATTCATCCTTTTTACCACATTCACCCATCTGCCTTATTCATCCTTTTTACCACATTCACCTATCCTCCTTATTCATCCTTTTTCCCACATTCACCCATCCGCCTTATTCATCCTTTTTACCACATCCACCCATCCGCTTTATTCATCCTTTTTACCACATTCACCCATCCGCTTTATTCATCCTTTTTACCACATTCACCCATCCGCCTTATTCATCCTTTTTACCACATTCACCCATCCGCCTTATTCATCCTTTTTACCACATTCACCCATCCGCCTTATTCATCCTTTTTACCACATTCACCCATCCGCTTTATTCATCCTTTTTACCACATTCACCCAGCCGTCTTATTCATCCTTTTTACAACATTCACCCATTCGCTTTATTCATCCTTTTTACCACATTCACCCATCCGCCTTATTCATCCTTTTTACCACATTCACCCATCCGCTTTATTCATCCTTTTTACCACATTCACCCATCCGCCTTATTCATCCTTTTTACAACTTTCACCCATCCGCCTTATTCATCCTTTTTACCACATTCACCCATCCGCTTTATTCATCCTTTTTACCACATTCACCCATCCGCCTTATTCATCCTTTTTACCACATTCACCCATCCGCCTTATTCATCCTTTTTACCACATTCACCCATCCGCCTTATTCATCCTTTTTACAACATTCACCCATCCACTTTATTCATCCTTTTTACCACATCCACCCATCCGCCTTATTCATCCTTTTTACCACATTCACCCATCCACTTTATTCATCCTTTTTACCACATTCACCCATCCTCCTTATTCATCCTTTTTCCCACATTCACCCATCCGCCTTATTCATCGTTTTTACCACATTCACCCATCCGCTTTATTCATCCTTTTTAACACATTCACCCATCCGCCTTATTCATCCTTTTTACAACTTTCACCCATCCGCCTTATTCATCCTTTTTACCACATTCACCCATCCGCTTTATTCATCCTTTTTACCACATTCACCCATCCGCCTTATTCATCCTTTTTACCACATTCACCCATCCGCCTTATTCATCCTTTTTACCACATTCACCCATCCGCCTTATTCATCCTTTTTACAACATTCACCCATCCACTTTATTCATCCTTTTTACCACATCCACCCATCCGCCTTATTCATCCTTTTTACCACATTCACCCATCCACTTTATTCATCCTTTTTACCACATTCACCCATCCTCCTTATTCATCCTTTTTCCCACATTCACCCATCCGCCTTATTCATCGTTTTTACCACATTCACCCATCCGCTTTATTCATCCTTTTTACCACATTCACCCATCCTCCTTATTCATCTTTTTTCTCACATTCACCCATCCTCCTTATTGATCCTTTTTACCACATTCACCCATCCGCCTTATTCATCCTTTTTACCACATTCACCCATCCGCCTTATTCATCCTTTTTACCACATTCACCCATCCGCCTTATTCATCCTTTTTACAACATTCAACCATCCACTTTATTCATCCTTTTTACCACATCCACCCATCCGCCTTATTCATCCTTTTTACCACATTCACCCATCCACTTTATTCATCCTTTTTACCACATTCACCCATCCTCCTTATTCATCCTTTTTCCCACATTCACCCATCCGCCTTATTCATCCTTTTTACCACATTCACCCATCCGCTTTATTCATCCTTTTTACCACATTCACCTATCCACCTTATTCATCCTTTTTACCACATACACCCATCCTCCTTATTCATCGTTTTTACCACATTCACCCAGCCGCTTTATTCATCCTTTTTACCACATTCACCCATCCGCCTTATTCATCCTTTTTACAACATTCACCCATCCGCCTTATTCATCCTTTTTACCACATCCACCCATCCGCTTTATTCATCCTTTTTACCACATTCACCCATCCGCTTTATTCATCATTTTTACCACATCCACCCATCCTCCTTATTCATCCTTTTTACCACATCCACCCATCCGCTTTATTCATCCTTTTTACCACATTCACCCATCTGCCTTATTCATCCTTTTTACCACATCCACCCATCCGCTTTATTCATCCTTTTTACCACATTCACCCATCTGCCTTATTCATCCTTTTTACCACATTCACCCATCCTCCTTATTCATCCTTTTTACCACATTCACCCATCCACCTTATTCATCCTTTTTACCACATCCACCCATCCGCCTTATTCATCCTTTTTACCACATTCACCCATCCTCCATATTCATCCTTTTTACCACATCCACCCATCCGCTTTATTCATCCTTTTTACAACATTCACCCATCCGCCTTATTCATGCTTTTTACCACATTCACCCATCCGCCTTATTCATCCTTTTTACAACATTCACCCATCCGCCTTATTCATCCTTTTTACCACATTCACCCATCCGCCTTATTCATCCTTTTTACCACATCCACCCAGCCGCTTTATTCATCCTTTTTACCACATTCACCCATCCGCTTTATTCATCCTTTTTACCACATCCACCCATCCTCCTTATTCATCCTTTTTACCACATCCACCCATCCGCTTTATTCATCCTTTTTACCACATCCACCCATCCTCCTTATTCATCCTTTTTACCACATTCACCCATCCGCTTTATTCATCCTTTTTACCACATTCACCCATCCGCCTTATTCATCCTTTTTACCACATTCACCCATCCGCCTTATTCATCCTTTTTACCACATTCACCCATCCTCCTTATTCATCCTTTTTACCACATTCACCCATCCTCCTTATTCATCCTTTTTACCACATCCACCCACCCGCTTTATTCATCCTTTTTACCACATTCACCCATCCTCCTTATTCATCCTTTTTACCACATCCACCCACCCGCTTTATTCATCCTTTTTACCACATTCACCCATCCGCCTTATTCATCCTTTTTACCACATCCACCCATCCGCTTTATTAATCCTTTTTACCACATTCACCCATCCGCCTTGTTCATCCTTTTTACAACATTCACCCATCCGCCTTATTCATCCTTTTTACCACATTCACCCATCCGCCTTATTCATCCTTTTTACCACATTCACCCATCCGCTTTATTCATCCTTTTTACCACATCCACCCATCTGCCTTATTCATCCTTTTTACCACATTCACCCAGCCGCTTTATTCATCCTTTTTCCCACATTCACCCATCCGCCTTATTCATCCTTTTTACCACATTCACACATCTGCCTTATTCATCCTTTTTACCATATTCACCCATCCTCCTTATTCATTCTTTTTACCACATTCACCCATCCGCCTTATTCATCCTTTTTACCACATTCACTCATCCGCTTTATTCATCCTTTTTACCACATCCACCCATCTGCCTTATTCATCCTTTTTACCACATTCACCCAGCCGCTTTATTCATCCTTTTTCCCACATTCACCCATCCGCCTTATTCATCCTTTTTACCACATTCACACATCTGCCTTATTCATCCTTTTTACCATATTCACCCATCCTCCTTATTCATTCTTTTTACCACATTCACCCATCCTCCTTATTCATCCTTTTTACCACATTCACTCAGCCGCTTTATTCATCCTTTTTACCACATTCACCCATCCGCCTTATTCATCCTTTTTACCACATTCACCCATCCTCCTTATTCATCGTTTTTACCACATTCACCCATCCTCCTTATTCATCCTTTTTACCACATCCACCCATCCGCTTTATTCATCCTTTTTCCACATTAACCCATCCGCCTTATTCATCCTTTTTACCACATTCACCCATCCGCCTTATTCATCCTTTTTACAACATTCACCCATCCGCCTTATTCATCCTTTTTACCACATTCACCCATCCGCCTTATTAATCCTTTTTACAACATTCACCCATCCGTTTTATTCATCCTTTTTACCGCATTCACCCATCCGTTTTATTCATCCTTTTTACCACATTCACCCATCCGCTTTATTCATCCTTTTTACCACATTCACCCATCCGCTTTATTCATCCTTTTTACCACATTCACCTATCCGCCTTATTCATCCTTTTTACCACATTCACCCATCCTCCTTATTCATCCTTTTTACCACATTCACCCATCCTCCTTATTCATCCTTTTTACCACATCCACCCATCCGCTTTATTCATCCTTTTTACCACATTCACCCATCCGCCTTATTCATCCTTTTTACAACATTTACCCATCCGCCTTATTCATCCTTTTTACCACATTCACCCATCCGCCTTATTCATCCTTTTTACCACATTCACCCATGCTCCTTATTCATCCTTTTTACCACATTCACCCATCCTCCTTATTCATCCTTTTTACCACATCCACCCATCCGCTTTATTCATCCTTTTTACCACATTCACCCATCCGCCTTGTTCATCCTTTTTACAACATTCACCCATCCGCCTTATTCATCCTTTTTCCCACATTCACCCATCCGCCTTATTCATCCTTTTTACCACATTCACCCATCCGTTTTATTCATCCTTTTTACCACATCCACCCATCTGCCTTATTCATCCTTTTTACCACATTCACCCAGCCGCTTTATTCATCCTTTTTACCACATTCACCCATCCGCCTTATTCATCCTTTTTACCACATTCACACATCCGCCTTATTCATCCTTTTTACCACATTCACCCATCCTCCTTATTCATTCTTTTTACCACATTCACCCATCCTCCTTATTCATCCTTTTTACCACATTCACTCAGCCGCTTTATTCATCCTTTTTACCACATTCACCCATCCGCCTTATTCATCCTTTTTACCACATTCACCCATCCTCCTTATTCATCGTTTTTACCACATTCACCCATCCTCCTTATTCATCCTTTTTACCACATCCACCCATCCGCTTTATTCATCCTTTTTCCACATTCACCCATCCGCCTTATTCATCCTTTTTACCATATTCACCCATCCGCCTTATTCATCCTTTTTACAACATTCACCCATCCGCCTTATTCATCCTTTTTACCACATTCACCCATCCGCCTTATTTATCCTTTTTACCACATTCACCCATCCGCTTTATTCATCCTTTTTACCACATTCACCCATCCGCCTTATTCATCCTTTTTACCACATTCACCCATCCGCCTTATTCATCCTTTTTACAACATTCACCCATCCGCCTTATTCATCCTTTTTACCACATCCACCCATCCGCTTTATTCATCATTTTTACCACATTCACCCATCCGCTTTATTCATCATTTTTACCACATCCACCCATCCTCCTTATTCATCCTTTTTACCACATCCACCCATCCGCTTTATTCATCCTTTTTACCACATTCACCCATCTGCCTTATTCATCCTTTTTACCACATTCACCCATCCGTTTATTCATCCTTTTTACCACATTCACCCATCCGCCTTATTCATCCTTTTTACCACATTCACCCATCCGCCTTATTCATCCTTTTTACCACATTCACCCATCCGCCTTATTCATCCTTTTTACCACATTCACCCATCCTCCTTATTCATCCTTTTTACCACATTCACCCATCCTCCTTATTCATCCTTTTTACCACATCCACCCATCCGCTTTATTCATCCTTTTTACCACATTCACCCATCCGCCTTATTCATCCTTTTTACAACATTCACCCATCCGCCTTATTCATCCTTTTTACCACATTCACCCATCCGCCTTATTCATCCTTTTTACCACATTCACTCATCCGCTTTATTCATCCTTTTTACCACATTCACCCATCCGCCTTATTCATCCTTTTTACCACATTCACCCATCCTCCTTATTCATCCCTTTTACCACATTCACCCATCCTCCTTATTCATCCTTTTTACCACATCCACCCATCCGCTTTATTCATCCTTTTTACCACATTCACCCATCCGCCTTATTCATCCTTTTTACAACATTCACCCATCCGCCTTATTCATCCTTTTTACCACATTCACCCATCCGCCTTATTTATCCTTTTTACCACATTCACCCATCCGCTTTATTCATCCTTTTTACCACATTCACCCATCCGTCTTATTCATCCTTTTGACAACATTCACCCATTCGCTTTATTCATCCTTTTTACCACATTCACCCATCCGCCTTATTCATCCTTTTTACCACATTCACCCATCCGCTTTATTCATCCTTTTTACCACATTCACCCATCCGCCTTATTCATCCTTTTTACAACTTTCACCCATCCGCCTTATTCATCCTTTTTACCACATTCACCCATCCGCTTTATTCATCCTTTTTACCACATTCACCCATCCGCCTTATTCATCCTTTTTACCACATTCACCCATCCGCCTTATTCATCCTTTTTATCACATCCACCCACCCGCTTTATTCATCCTTTTTACCACATTCACCCATCCTCCTTATTCATCCTTTTTACCACATCCACCCACCCGCTTTATTCATCCTTTTTACCACATTCACCCATCCGCCTTATTCATCCTTTTTACAACATTCACTCATCTGCCTTATTCATCCTTTTTACCACATTCACCCATCCGCCTTATTCATCCTTTTTACCACATTCACCCATCCTCCTTATTCATCCTTTTTACCACATTCACCCATCCTCCTTATTCATCCTTTTTACCACATCCACCCATCCGCTTTATTCATCCTTTTTACCACATTCACCCATCCGCCTTGTTCATCCTTTTTACAACATTCACCCATCCGCCTTATTCATCCTTTTTACCACATTCACCCATCCGCCTTATTCATCCTTTTTACCACATTCACCCATCCGCTTTATTCATCCTTTTTACCACATCCACCCATCTGCCTTATTCATCCTTTTTACCACATTCACCCAGCCGCTTTATTCATCCTTTTTCCCACATTCACCCATCCGCCTTATTCATCCTTTTTACCACATTCACCCATCCGCTTTATTCATCCTTTTTACCACATCCACCCATCTGCCTTATTCATCCTTTTTACCACATTCACCCAGCCGCTTTATTCATCCTTTTTCCCACATTCACCCATCCGCCTTATTCATCCTTTTTACCACATTCACACATCTGCCTTATTCATCCTTTTTACCATATTCACCCATCCTCCTTATTCATTCTTTTTACCACATTCACCCATCCTCCTTATTCATCCTTTTTACCACATTCACTCAGCCGCTTTATTCATCCTTTTTACCACATTCACCCATCCTCCTTATTCATCGTTTTTACCACATTCACCCATCCTCCTTATTCATCCTTTTTACCACATCCACCCATCCGCTTTATTCATCCTTTTTCCACATTCACCCATCCGCCTTATTCATCCTTTTTACCACATTCACCCATCCGCCTTATTCATCCTTTTTACAACATTCACCCATCCGCCTTATTCATCCTTTTTACCACATTCACCCATCCGCCTTATTAATCCTTTTTACCACATTCACCCATCCGCTTTATTCATCCTTTTTACCACATTCACCCATCCGCCTTATTCATCCTTTTTACCACATTCACCCATCCGCCTTATTCATCCTTTTTACAACATTCACCCATCCGCCTTATTCATCCTTTTTACCACATCCACCCATCTGCTTTATTCATCCTTTTTACCACATTCACCCATCCGCTTTATTCATCATTTTTACCACATCCACCCATCCTCCTTATTCATCCTTTTTACCACATCCACCCATCCGCTTTATTCATCCTTTTTACCACATTCACCCATCTGCCTTATTCATCCTTTTTACCACATTCACCCATCCGCTTTATTCATCCTTTTTACCACATTCACCCATCCGCCTTATTCATCCTTTTTACCACATTCACCCATCCGCCTTATTCATCCTTTTTACCACATTCACCCATCCGCCTTATTCATCCTTTTTACCACATTCACCCATCCTCCTTATTCATCCTTTTTACCACATTCACCCATCCTCCTTATTCATCCTTTTTACCACATCCACCCATCCTCCTTATTCATCCTTTTTACCACATCCACCCATCCGCCTTATTCATCCTTTTTACCACATTCACCCATTATTCCTTATTCAACCTTTTTACCACATCCACCCATCCGCTTTATTCATCCTTTTTACCACATTCACCCATCCGCCTTATTCATCCTTTTTACAACATTCACCCATCCGCTTTATTCATCCTTTTTACCACATTCACCCATCCGCTTTATTCATCCTTTTTACCACATTCACCCATCCGCTTTATTCATCCTTTTTACCGCATTCACCCATCCGCTTTATTCATCCTTTTTACCACATTCACCCATCCGCTTCATTCATCCTTTTTACCACATTCACCCATCCGCTTTATTCATCCTTTTTACCACATTCACCTGTCCACCTTATTCATCCTTTTTACCACATCCACTCCACCCATCCGCTTTATTCATCCTTTTTACCACATCCACCCATCCTCCTTATTCATCCTTTTTACCACATTCACCCATCCGCTTTATTCATCCTTTTTACCACATCCACCCATCCTCCTTATTCATCCTTTTTACCACATTCACCTATCCACCTTATTCATCCTTTTTACCACATCCACTCCACCCATCCGCTTTATTCACCCTTATTCACATTGGTATGCGAGTGTCTTCTGATACATCAGAGAGATGGATGCCCCTGCCTTGCAAAATCCCAGGTCACCTGTGAGCAAGGTGTAGTACCTGTCAGCTCCCCTTACCAGGGTAACGGTCCGCAGCCATGCGGTTTAAATGGCAGATGGCTCTGCACATCTGGTGGATGAGAGTCCAGTCGACTCCAACAGCACGGGCGGAAGAGGGTGAATTCCCCAACGTCCAGCAGAGGGACGGAGAGGAGTGGCGACTCCCGTCTATACCACAAACGTACTCGTGTGTCGCAGCCATAGAAAGGCAATGCCATCATTACCCGAGGGGACTCGACGTTATCATTATTCACCCTACCTGGCACCGTGCGACTGTCCCTGTTCCCCAAAGTGAAACAAACGATGAAAGGGAAGCAATTTGACATGATAGAAGACATCAAATCCACCACACCGGACCAAAGACAACTTCCAGAAATGTTTCTGACAGTGGCAGGAACGGTGGAACAAGTGTGTTTGTGCGGGAGTTTAATAAAATTGTTTTATTCAAATGTTCCTGAACTTTTTGATCGCACCTCGTATTGTGTTCATAAACCGGAGACTGCCCGTACTGCGTTATTTATTTGGATATTTGTGTTAATGTTGCATGATTGAAATTTTTGTTGTCCATTCTTATGATGTAATACCCAGCATTATGCTCTACATTTTGGGTTTTTCTTTCAGCATTACTAGATTGTTTCATCAGATGAATCGACATTGAACACCATCATATATCTAAGAAATATTCAAACACTGTCTCTGCCATTTTTAGCTCAAATGTCTGGTGACCTTCGTGGAGTCTGGTGGAGACTGGTGAGCTTAGTGGAGTCTGGTGAGCTTAGTGGAGTCTGGTGAGCTTAGTGGAGTCTGGTGGAGTCTGGTGAGCTTAGTGGAGTCTGGTGAGCTTCGTGGAGTCTGGTGAAATTAGTGGAGTCTGGTGAGCTTAGTGGAGTCTGGTGAGCTTAGTGGAGTCTGGTGAGCTTCGTGGAGTCTGGTGAGCTTAGTGGAGTCTGGTGAGCTTAGTAGAGCCTGGTGGAGTCTGGTGAGATAAGTGGAGTCTGGTAAGCTTAATGGAGTCTGGTGAGCTTAGTGGAGTCTGGTGGAATCTGGTGAGCTTAGTGGAGTCTGGTGAGCTTGGTGGGGTCTGGTGAGCTTAGTGGAGTCTGGTGAGCTTAGTAGAGTCTGGTAGAGTCTGGTGAGCCTAGTAGAGTCTGGTGAGCTTAGTGGAGTCTGGTGAGCTTAGTGGAGTCTGGCGGAGTCTGGTGAGTAGTGGAGAATGGTGGAGTCTGGTGAGCTTAGTGGAGAATGGTGGAGTCTGGGGAGCTTAGTGGAGAATGGTGGGGTCTGTTGAGCTTAGTGAAGTCTGGTGGAGTCTGGTGAGCTTAGTGAAGTCTGGTGGAGTCTGGTGAGCTTATGCGATCGAGGAAGTGTCCAGTCGGTAAACACTTCAATCATTATCGCTTGAACAAAACACAATTTTGATGAAACTTGGCCACAAAGGAGGGGTGCATCGTTGATCATGATATTAAGTAGAGTGGGACTTAGATAGCCAACCTGAGGAATATCGTTATTCATGAGAATACAGTGGACAGGGCTTGGCCTCCCTTTCTGTGGTGCAGCAGGTTATTATTTTCTAGGAAGAAGACCAGACATTCATTGACCATCTTCTCCATTATTTTGCTGATGTGGGAGCTGTGCTCGCACGATAAAATCGGCCAAAATGGACGACGCCAGGAATTAGGTTTCTCTGAGCTATTTATTCCCAGCTCACTCAAACGAACTCCAAAGCACTGAATCAGCCCATCGAACGGGCGGCAATATATATCAGAAACTCAACACACAAAAGCCACGCCTCTCAGGCGGGGCGTGGTATGCAAATAGATAAGCCACGCCTCTCAACGGGGCGTGGTATGCAAGGCAAGCGTTCGCCCGGTAAAGGCAAGTCTCAACACGCCCGGGCGAGTCCGGACACGTGACCGCTCGCCGGTTGCGTCATCGGCCGGTGCAGGTAATTGGGTAATTGTGTCATGCTACCGGTAAGCGCTACATGCGCCCCCCCAGAATTAACATGCACCGGGAGAGTCAGTTTGAGGGGGGTCTTGATGACCCGGCCGAAACGACCCCTGACGATTCGTGTGGGGGAGGTAGGTGGCGGGGCGGTGGATGGTCGGGCGGGGGGCCTGATTGACGGGGGACGGCCCCGACGTGGAGGAAGGGCCAACCGTGGAGGTTGGTCGAGGTCCAAATGGGCCGGCTTGAGGTGGTCCACGGAGATGCTGTCCGCCTTGCCGCCAATTTCAATGGCGAACGACTTGTCGTCCCTCTTCAGGACCCGGAAAGGTCCATCGTACGGCGGCCGGAGCGGTCCCCGGTGTGCGTCGTGCCAGATAAAAACGTACTCCGCAGTGCGAAGTGCTGGGGGGATGTGGGGTTGGGGGCAGCCATGGTGGGACGTGGGCACAGGGGCAAATCTCCTGGCGGCCTCCTGGAGGACGGAGCGTTGGCGAGCCGCGGACCAGGGGCCGGTGGCGTCAGGGATGAATTCGCCCAGCACGCGCAGTGGCTGGCCGTAGACCAGCTCGGCGGTGGAAGCCTGGAGGTCCTCTTTAGGGGCCGTTCGGAGACCCAATAGGACCCACGGGAGCCTGTTGGCCCAACCGTCGTCCTGGAGGCTGGCCCTGAGAGTGGCCTTCATCGAGCGGTAGAACCGCTCGCACAAGCCGGTGGCTTGGGGGTGGTAGGCCGTGGTGCGGTGAAGCTTGACCCCCAAGGCCTGGGCGACCGCGCCCCAAAGCTTGGAGGTGAATTGCAGGCCTCTATCGGAGGAGATGTCCGAGGGGGCGCCGAAACGGGCAATCCAGGTGCCAATGAAGGCCTGCGCCACGTCGGCGGCTGTTGTTGATGCTAGCGGGACGGCCTCCGGCCACCTGGTGGTCCTGTCCACCATTGTGAGGAGGTGGGTGAAGCCCCGCGAGGAGGGAAGGTGTCCCACCAGGTCCACATTGACGTGGTTGAAGTGCCGCACGGGCACGTCGATTGGTGCCAACGGGGCATGGGTGTGCCGGTGGACCTTCGCGTGGTGGCAGGCAACACAGGCATTGGCCCAGTCGCGGACGTCTTTAGGGAGCCCGTGCCAGACGAATTTCGCTGCCACGAGCTTCTGTGATGCTTTCCGGCCCGGGTGGGAAAGGCCGTGGAGGGCGTCAAAAATGTGCCGCCGCCATCCGGTGGGCTCGATGGGGCGAGGTTGGCCCAGGGAGACACAGGAGAACTGTGCCTGTGTCCTCGAAGGGGACGTCGGCCAACCGCAGGCCTGTGTCCGCTGTCCGGAGGGCTTGCACTGTGGGGTCGGCGGTCTGGTCAGCCACCATGCGGGTGAAGTCCACACCCAGGTGGACGGCGTTCGCGCCGGACCGGGAGAGGCAATCGGCCACAGCGTTGTCCTTGCCCGCGACGTGCCGGATGTCCGTCGTAAATTTGGACACGGCGGAGAGGTGGCGCTGCTGGCGGGCCGACCATGGCTCCGTAACCTTGGCCATGGCGAAGACCAGGGGTTTGTGGTCCACAAACGCCGTGAACGGGCGGCCCTCCAAAAGATGGCGGAAGTGGCGAACAGCCAGGTAAAGGCCGAGGAGCTCGCGGTCGAAAGCGCTATACTTGCGCTCGTTAGGGCGAAGCTGCCGGCTGAAGAAGGCCAGCGGTTGCCAAGCTCCGTTCACCTACTGTTCATGCACGGCGCCCACCGCGTAGTCGGAAGCATCCGTGGTGAGGGCGATGGGTGCGTCGAGCGCCGGGTGCGCCAGCATGGTCGCGTTGGCGAGGGCCAGCTTAGCGCCCGTGAACGCCGCGTCGATCTCTGTGGTCCAGGCGACGACGTGCTTGGCCGGCTTGCCCCGGAGGGCTTCGTACAGGGGGCGCATGAGTTGGGCGGCGCGAGGCACGAACCGGTGGTAGAAATTTAACATCCCCAAAAATTCCTGTAGGGCCTTGATGGAGCGAGAGCGCGGGAAACTTGTGACTGCCTCCACCTTGGTAGGCAGCGGGACTGCCCCGCGCTTCGTGATGCGGTGCCCCAGGAAGTCGATAGCCGTTACGCCAAACTGGCATTTCGCCGGGTTGATGATGAGGCCGTGCTGGCCGAGGCGCTCAAAAAGCGTGCGCAGTTGGACGAGGTGCTCCGCCCGGGAAGTGCTGGTGATGAGAATGTCATCCAGGTAGACGAACAGAAAGGTGAGATCGCGCAGCACACTGTCCATCAGCCGCTGGAAGGCCTGGGCCATGCTCGTAAGGCTGAACGGCATTCGGAGGAACTCGGAGAGGCCATAAGGTGTAATTACAGCCATCTTCGGAACGTCGGCCGGCCGGACAGGTACCTGGTGGTAGCCCCGAATGAGGTCGACCTTGGAGAAGATCACCCGCCCCGCCAAACGGGCGGAAAAGTCCTGTATGTGTGGTATCGGGTACCGGTCGGGGGTGGTGGCGTCGTTGAGGCGGCGGTAATTGCCGCATGGTCGCCATCCGCCACCCGGTTTGGGCGCGATGTGCAGGGGCGAGGCCCACACGCTATTCGAGCGCCTAACAATTCCCAATCGCTCCAGCGCGTCGAATTCCGCCTTCGCTACGGCGAGTTTGGCCGGGTCGAGGCGGCGAGCCCTGGTGTAGACCGGTGGACCTGTGGTCGGGATGTGGTGCTCGACGCCGTGCTTGACGGCGACGGCCGAAAACGTCAGCTGTGTGAGGGCGGGAAACTCGGCGAGTAGGCGGGTGAAATCGTCCACGGCCGGGAGCACGCAGGCTAGCTTGGTCGGAGCGGAGCCGCTCAATGAGCAAGCGAGCGAGCTGAAGGTCTCTGCGTTGATGAGCCGACGCCGTTTGACGTCGACCAAAAGCCCATGCGCGCAAAGAAAATCTGCACCCAGCAAGGCCATGGGCACGTTCGCCGTGATGAAGTCCCACCTGAAGCGCTGGCCCCCGAAGCAGAATGCGACGCTGCGCGAACCGAAGGTGCGGATGGAGGAACCGTTTGCGGCGACCAAAGCGGGGCCACAAAGCGCGGTCTGTTTGTCCTCCACCGAGGCGGGTATCACGCTCAGCTGAGCGCCGGTGTCACACAAAAAACGCCGCCCGGACTCCGTGTCCATGATAAACAGAAGGCTGCCTGAATGGCCGACGCTCATGGCAGGCAGCGAGCGCCGGCCTGGTCGTTTCCCGACCCGCCGAAAGTGCACGGTGGGTGGCACGTTCTGGCCTTCTGCCCAAACCTGGCGTGGTAATAGCACATGGTCCGCTCTGGTGGAGGCTCAGGCGGTCGCGTCCGGTTCGGTCGACGGGGCGTCGCGGCGGCCGCTGCCGCCAGTGGCGCTGACTCGGCCGGTGGAGGCGCCGGTCGTGGCGCGGGCGTTGCCTCGGTCGGTCCAGGGTCCCCGGGCGGCCGCTCCGACGTGTCGCCTGGCCGAGAAAAAATTATCGGCCTCCTTGGCCAGGGCGCGAGGGTCCGTGATGGGCGAATTAGCCAAAGCTAACCGTACCTGCCCGGGTAGCCGCTGGAGGAACAGCTCGCGGAAGAGGAAGTCCGGGCTGTGGTCACCGAGAAGAGCAAGCATGTGGTCCATGCTTTCGGACGGACGGGCCTCGCCCAGCTCCGGGAGGTGTAGTAGTTGTCGTGCGCGTTCAGTCTCCGTGAGTCCAAACACACCGAGGAGTAGGTCTTTGAGCGTGCCGTATTTGTCGGCGTCCGGCGGGTGCTGTAGGAAGCTCAGAACCCAGGAAGCGGAGGAGGTGTTGAGCGCGGAGACCACGTGGTGGTAGCGCGTCATGTCCTCCGTAATTTTTTCGCAGGGCGAAGAGAGAAGCCGCTTGAGCAAACCAAACGGCCGCGTGAGATTCCCAAAAGCCCGGGAGCTTCAAAGCTACAGCTGACTCCATCGCCGTGTTCGTAGAAAGGGGTCACCAATTGTGGGAGCTGTGCTCACACGATAAAATCTGACAAAATGGACGACGCCAGGAATTAGATTTCTCTGAGCTATTTATTCCCAGCTCACTCAAACGAACTCCAAAGCACTGAATCAGCCCATCGAACGGGCGGCAATATATATCAGAAACTCAACACACAAAAGCCACGCCTCTCAGGCGGGGCGTGGTATGCAAATAGATAAGCCACGCCTCTCAACGGGGCGTGGTATGCAAGGCACGCGTTCGCCCGGTAAAGGCAAGTCTCAACACGCCCGGGCGAGTCCGGACACGTGACCGCTCGCCGGTTGCGTCATCGGCCGGTGCAGGGTAATTGTGTCATGCTACCGGTAACCGCTACACTGACAACCGAAATGAGAGCAATCAGACTTCCACCACACTCCTTCCCCTCCCTCATCCCATCCCAACTCCTGCCTCCTCCCAGCCCCTCCCTCCAGATTCCCACATCACCCCTTCCCCTCCCTCACCCCATCCCAACACCTGCCGCCTCCCAGCCCCTCCCTCCAGATTTCCACATCACTCCGTCCCCTCCCTCATCCCATCCCCTGCCTCCTCCCAGCACATCCCTCCAGATTCCCACATCACCCCTTCCCCTCTGTTACCCCATCCCAACCCCTGCCTCCTCCCAGCCCCTCCCTCCAGATTCCCACATCAGCCCTTCCCCTCCCTCACCCCAAGCTCTGCCTCTTCCTATCCTCCTCCCTCCAGATTCCCCTCACTCCTCCCACGGTCTACATGTTTATCCTCGTCAGCATGTAATGTATTCATGCAGACACCAAGTTTCTTGTGGAGTGTTCACCAAGTCCCTTAAGCAAGCACTCCATTCAAAACCGCTGATAAGGAACGGCCGGCTTGGCAAGCACTAGCTAGCTGCTTGCTACCCGAACACCCCACAGGATATATCGAGAGCATACAGTACATACAAAACTCTGACAAAAGGACAGTTTGTTTTTAAAATTCGCAAATATTAATCATTACTATTTCTGTTGAATGAAAACGGATCTTGTTTAGTTTTAAAGCGTTGTTTAAGTTATTTTTAAAGCTGTATTAATTAATTAACGAATTAATCCCTATTAATTAATTTACAACCATTAATTCATAATATTAATATGATATAATAATATTGTATTGTATCAAATGTATGTATGTATTGTATAAAAGGTTGTATCAAAGCGGGACGGCAAGTGGTACCTGGTCCTCACTGCGTTTAATTTAATTTAGAGGTGATCTGTATTCAATGTGTTGTAAATTAAATGTATTACATCATTAAATCATCATCATCATCATCATCATCATCATCATCATCATACTAAAATACGCAATTTGGTGTCTGTCTGTCTGTCTGTCTAATGATTTTTTCATGCCAACACAAGTCCGTCGTTACTTATCCAATCTCAACCAAACTTGACAGGATGACCAAGGGTTACATAATGAAGGTTGTAGCGCATTCATTTGCCCCCCTCCCCAAGGGGGTTTTCTCCCCGAGCGGGTTTTACCCACCATTGCCGCCAATGGGGTTGCATGTTGAGGGGTATATCTATGTTAAGTTAGCTTTATCGTGGCGTTTTTCCAAGACCGCTTCGAATAACAACACTAACAATAATAACATAATATTAAATGTTATTACAAAACAATATTAATACCAATAATATCCCACCTCCCCAAGGGTTTTTTTCCTCCTTGAACAAACGTCGCGTTGAAGGAGCTGGGGCTCCCACGTCGATCGGAAGAATGGACGCGACAAAAAGCTGGAATTCATCCGAGTTGCTATAATCAAACCAAACACTCAGGCACTCTGAAAAGCCCGTTTATCGGGCAGCAATATATATACATATTATCCCGGAGCGTTTGCCCAGGAAAGGCAAGAGGGGGCGTGGCCCAGCGTCCTGGCTGCGGCCTGGCAAGTTGAGGGCGAGCCTGCCCGGGCATGCCCGGGCGTCCCGACCGAGGCCTGGCAAGTTGAGCGCGGGCCTGCCCGGGCGTCCTGGACGAGCCCGGCATGGTGATCGCTCCGCGTCCTTGATAGGTGCAAGGCGATTGTGAAAACCCAGCGGTAGCCGCTACACACGTCCCCCCAGAATCGACTTGCACCGGCAGGGTCAATTTGAGGGGGGTCCTGATGACCCGGCCGAAGCGACCCCTGGCGGGTCGTGGGAGGGGGTCCGGTGTGGTGGTGGGCGGTCGAGTGGGGGGCACCGTGGACGGGGGGCGGCCTCACCGCGGCGGAAGGGCCACCCGTGGTGGGTGGTCGACGTCCACGTGCGCCGGCTTGAGGCGGTCCACCGCAATCCGGTCCGACCTGCCGCCGATGTCGATGACGATGACGAACGACTTGTCGTCCCATCGCAGCACCCGGAAGGGCCCGTCGTACGGCGGCCGGAGTGGCCCCCGATGTGCGTCGTGACGCACAAAAACATACTCCGCTGTGCGAAGTGCTGGGGGGACGTAGGACTGGGGGTCACCGTGGTGGGATGTTGGCACGGGGGCAAACCGTCGGGCGGCCTCCTGGAGGTCCGAGCGCTGGTGAGCTGCGGACCAGGGACTGGTAGCGTCGGGCACGAATTCGCCCGGGACGCGTAGCGCCTGGCCATAGACAAGCTCGGCGGTGGATGCCTGGAGGTCCTCCTTGGGGGCCGTGCGGAGGCCCAAAAGGACCCACGGCAGCCGGTCGGCCCAACCGCCGTCTTGAAGGCCGGCCATGAGCGCGGCCTTCATGGAGCGGTGGAATCGCTCGCACAACCCGTTTGCTTGGGGGTGGTAGGCCGTAGTATGGTGGAGCTTGACCCCCAGGTTGCGGGCGACCGCGCCCCACAGCTCAGAGGTGAACTGTGGTCCGCGGTCTGACGAGATGTCCGCCGTTGCGCTGAAGCGGGCGACCCAGGTGGCGATGAAAGCCTGCGCCACGTCGGCGGTGGTGGTGGAGACGAGGGGAACGGCCTCCGGCCACCTGGTGGTCCTGTCCACCATGGTGAGCAGGTGTGTGAACCCCCGTGACGGGGGGAGGGGGCCCACCAGATCCACGTTGAGGTGGTCGAAACGTCGTTCGGGCACGGTGAAAGGTGCCAGCGGGGCCTGGGTGTGTCGGTGGACCTTGGCCCATTGGCAGGCCGTGCAGGTGCTGGTCCAATCGCGGACGTCCCGACGAAGGCCGTGCCAGACGAATCGCGCCGACACCAGCTTCTGGGAAGCTTTCCGGCCCGGGTGGGAAAGGCCGTGGAGGGAGGCGAAGATGCGGCGTTGCCAGGTGACGGGCACGATGGGGCGAGGCTGGCCTTGGGAGACGTCGCAGAGCAGGACAGTGTCCGCGAAGGGGATGTCGGCCAGGCGGAGGCCCGTGTCCGCCGCCCAGAGGGCTTGCACCGTGGTGTCGGTGGTTTGGTCCACCGCCATAAGCGCAAAGTCCACGCCCAGGTGGACCGCGTTCGCGCTGGCCCGGGAAAGACAGTCGGCCACGGCGTTGTTTTTGCCGGCGACGTGCCGGATGTCCGTGGTAAACTCCGACACGGTGGAGAGGTGGCGCTGTTGGCGGGCTGACCACGGCTCCGTGACCTTGGCCATGGCGTAAACCAACGGCTTGTGGTCGACGAACGCCGTGAAAGGTCGGCCCTCCAGGAGGTGGCGGAAATGGCGGACGGCCAGGTGTAGACCGAGGAGCTCCCGGTCAAACGTGCTGTATTTGAGCTCGTTCGGCCGGAGCTGCCGGCTGAAAAAAGCGAGTGGCTGCCAAACCCCGTTCACCCATTGCTCATGTATGGCGCCCACCGCGTAGTCGGAGGCATCCGTGGTGAGGGCGATGGGAGCGTTGAGCACCGGGTGAGCGAGCAGTGGTGCGTCGGCGAGGGCCCGCTTTGAGCTTTGGAAGGCCGCATCCATTGCTGCGGACCAGGCGATGTCGTGCTTGGCCGGCTTGCCCCGGAGGGCTTCGTAGAGGGGCCGCATGAGTTGAGCAGCGCGGGGCACGAAGCGGTGATAAAAATTCACCATTCCCAGGAATTCCTGCAGGGCCTTTATGGTGCGGGGACGCGGGAACGTGGTGATGGCCTCGACCTTGGTTGGCAGCGGCACGGCCCCGTTCTTGGTGATGTGGTGGCCCAAAAAATCAACGGCCGTCGTGCCGAAGTGGCATTTGGCCGGGTTGACGATGAGGCCGTGCTCGCTGAGGCGCCCGAACAGTGTTCGGAGGTGGAGGAGGTGCTCGGCCCGGGACGTGCTGGCGACGAGGATGTCGTCCACCTCCGAACACTGTTCGGGCGCCTCAGTGAGCACGGCCTCATCGTCAACCCGGCCAAATGCCACTTCGGCACGACGGCCGTTGATTTTTTGGGATTTCATTGGATTTCATTTTTGGATTTCATTGGTGACCTACCGACATGGACACGGCAGTCGCCCTTAAACTGCCTACCTTCTGGGAGGCTCACGCGGCGGTTTGGTTCGCACAGGCGGATTCCCTGTTCGCCCTGTGAGGCATCACGGCCGACGACACCCGCTTCCACCATGTGGTAGCAGCGCTCGGTTCGGCCACCGCGGCCCGCGCCCTGAGCCTCCTCGAGAGCCTGCCAGCCGCTGACAAATACGGCGCGATTAAGAAGCTTCTCCTCGACGCTTTCGCCCTCCCATCGGCGGAACGCGCACGGCGCCTGCTCGACCTGCCCGAGCTCGGCGACACGCGCCCTTCCGAGCGAATGGACTACATGCTTTCACTGCTCGGCGAGCACTCTCCGGCATTCCTGTTCCGGGAGCTGTTCCTCCGTCAGCTGCCTAACCCGGTACGCCTCGCCCTGGCAAGCACGACGATCACAGATCCCCGGGCCCTTGCCAGAGAAGCCGACAAGATCTCCGCCGCAGGACAGCGCATCGCAGCGGCGACATGGGACCCACCGCCGTCCGACGCAACACCCATGGCGCCCGAGCACCCGGCACGGTCGACGACCGAACTGCCGACGCAATTGGCGGCCGCTACACCGAGCCGACCACCTCCAGCACGACGACCGGAGCCTCCACCTGACCAAGCGTGGTGTTACTATCATGCCAGGTTCGGACAGAAGGCCCGGACATGCCGACCCCCGTGCACCTTCGGCAGGCCGGGAAACGGCCGGGCCGGCGTTCATTACCAACCATGAGCGCCGGCCACACGGGCAACTTACTGTTCATCACGTCGAGGTCACCAATGAAGGAGCTGGGGCTCCCACGTCGATCGGAAGAATGGACGCGACAAAAAGCTGGAATTCATCCGAGTTGCTTTAATCAAACCAAACACTCAGGCACTCTGAAAAGCCCGTTTATCGGGCAGCAATATATATACATATTATCCCGGAGCGTTTGCCCAGGAAAGGCGAGAGGGGGCGTGGCCCAGCATCCTGGCTGCGGCCTGGCAAGTTGAGGGCGAGCCTGCCCGGGCATGCCCGGGCGTCCCGACCGAGGCCTGGCAAGTTGAGCGCGGGCCTGCCCGGGCGTCCTGGACGAGCCCGGCATGGTGATCGCTCCGCGTCCTTGATAGGTGCAAGGCGATTGTGAAAACCCAGCGGTAGCCGCTACAGCGTCAACGTTTATAAATAGCTTCTCATGGCGTTTCCGTGGGAGTAACGGCCCAACGGCCTCCACCAGAAGTAAAAATATTGTAAACCACAAACACGTATGATTAGCTTTTTAAACAGTCGCTAATGCTATTTATAATACGAAATGAACAAATTTGGAGGAATCACGACATCGGTGAAGTAAGGTTTACTTCCAGAACTGAGCAAAAATCTGCGGTAGGTACTCTATATATCCCACAAATATTGGGTTAATAACATGGCCCTTTCTGCAGCTAACATGGTGTTTTTCGTGGTGAACTTTTGAAACTCGCTCCTGCTGTTTAATGCAAAACTGAAAGGGAGGAAGCCCGGGTTGTGCTCATTTACCAAGCAGCTAGCTTGCGCTTGCCAAGCCAGCCGTTCCTTAACGGTTTGGAATGCAATGCTTCCTCGAATGCTTAAACCACTTGGCGATCACTCCACAATAAACTTGGTGAATGAACACACACCCAATGTTCTTGAGACCTGACCATAGATCGACTGTAATCTATATACCCCCAAGAGGAATGACCCTTCCTGCTGCTCCCGTAGTGACCGGGTGTACAAGTCATACTAAAATCCGCCATTTCGTGTCTGTCTGTCTGTCTGTCTGATGGATTTTTGATGAGAATAATTTCCGTCGTTACTTATCCAATCTCAACCAAACTTGACAGTATGACTAAGGGTTACATAATAAAGGTTGTAGCGCATTCAATTGCCCCCCTCCCCAAGGGGGTTTCCCCCCCAAGCAGGTTTTCCCCACCATTGCCGTCAATGGGGTTGCGTGTTGAGGTGTATATCCATGTTAAGTTAGCTTTATCGCAGCATTTTTCTAAGGCCGCTTTGAATAACAACACTAACAATAATAGCATAATATTAATGTTATTACAAAACAATATTAATACCATTAATATCCCACCTCCCCAAAGTGTTTTTCCTCCTTGAACAAACATCGAGTCAACGTTTATAAATAGCTTATCATGGCATTTCCGTGGGAGCAACGGCCCAACCACTGAACTGAAAATATATAGAATGACCATTGCCATTCACACCACACAGGTGGAGATGCAGCTACCGGGCGCCATCTTGGTTGGCACTTGATGCTGAGCGATGGTGATTTCCGTCATGCGTTTGCACGTAATTCAGAGTGAAAAGCGATTGCGTTTTTTCACCTTTTGTGCGATCGTTTTTCAATAGGAAACCTATCACAGTTACTACAACACTTTCCTTTATCCTTTCCTTTTCACAAAAAATTTTTCGAGAACAAATATTGTTAATTTGGGAGCGTGTAGAACTCGGGGACATTTTCATGAAACTTGCGAAGAGTCTGTCCACAACCCTTCCGTAACCGATTGGAGCAGTTTATCGCCGCACAAAATGGCATTTTAACAGTTGGCTGGCTTTTAAAATCTGGGACACGTTCAAAACAAACGAGATCCGCGAAGCGAGTCGGTCGAGTCGTGCTAACCAAGATGGCGACACGGCGGCTACACTTTTCACGGAGTATGAGCGTTCTATATATTTTCAATTCAGTGGGCCCAAAGGCAAAAATATAATAAACCACAAAGAAGTATGATTAGCTTTTAAACAGTCGCTAATGCTATTCATAACACTAAATAAAGAAATTTGGAAGAATCCTGATATCAGTGACGGAAGTTTTACTTACAGAACTTAGCGAAGATCTACAATACTCTATATACCCCATAAAAGTAGGGTTAATAACATGACCCTTTCTGCCGACACCGTGGTGTTTTTCATATCGAACATTTGAAACTCGCTCCTGCTATTTAACACGAAACTGAAAGGGAGGAAGACCCGGGTGTGCTCATTTACCAAGTAGCTAGTTTGCGCTTGCCAAGCCAACCGTTCCTTAACAGTTTTGAATGGAGTGCTTGCTCAAATGCTTTTTAAACCACTTGGCGATCTCTCCACAAGAAACTTGGTAAATGAACACACACCCAATGTTCTTTAAGACCTGATCATAGATCGACTGTAATCTATATACCCCAAAGAGGAATGGCCCTTCCTGCCCTTCCCGTAGTGAGCGGGTGTACTCCACATACTAAAATACACCATTTGGTGTCTGTCGTGTCTGTCTGATGATTTTTTGACCCCAATACATTCTGTCGTTACTTATACAATCTCAACCAAACTTGACAGGATGACTAAGGGTTACACAATGAAGGTTGTAGCTGATCCATTTGCCCCCCGCCCCAAGGGGGGTTTCCCCACCATTGCTGTCAATGGGTTGCATGTTGAGGTGTATATCCATGTTTAGCTTTAACGCGGCGTTTTTCCAAGTACGCTTCTAATAACAAAAATAATGATAATAGCATAATATTAATGTTATTACAAAACAATATTAATACCAATACTATCCCACCTCCTCAAGGGGTTTTTCCTCCTTCAACAAACGTCGAGTAAACATTTATAAATAGCTTATCATGGCGTTTTCCTGGGAGCAACGGCCCAACGGCCTCCACCAGGAGTAAAAATATTATAAACCGCAAACACGTATGACTAGCTTTTTAAACAGTCGCTAATGCTATTTATAACATTAAATGAACAAATTTGGAGGATTCCGGACATCACTCAATGCTTATCACGTCGCCGAACGCACCCGATCCTAGATCTACTGTATTCTATATACCCACAAGGGTTAATACCACGATCTTTCCTACTACGAACGTGAAGTTCTTCCAAGGCGTCTTTTGTGGTGTTTTTTCAAAGCTACTTCTCATTACAAAAGTAATGACTTATGATAATGGCATAATATTACTACTAACATGTTATAATGTCATGCATGTTCTAATCTAACATGTTATAATGCCATGCATGCTCTGATCTAACATGTTATACTATCATGCATGTTCTGATCCTATCGATGACCTGATCTAACACATTATCATATGCATGTTCTGATTGTTTGAATGACCTGATCTAGCATGTTATATCATGTATATTGTGATCCTTTCAATGATGTGATCTAACATGTCATAATCTCATGCATGTTCGAATCTTTTCAATTACCTGATCTCACATATTCTAAATATCATGCATGTTCTGATCCTTAAAATGACCTGATCTAATATATTGTCATGCATGTTCTGATCCTTTCAATGACCTGATCTAACATGTTATAATATCATGCATATTCTCATCATTTTAATGACCTGATTTGACATGTTGTAATATCATGCATGTTCCGATCCTTTCATTCACCTGATCTAACATGTTATAATATCATGTATATTGTGATCCTTTTAATGACCTGATCTGACATGTTATATTGTTATAATAGCATGCATGTTCTAATCCTTTTAATGACCTGATCTGACATGTTGTAATATCATGTATATTCTGATCCTTTCAATGACCTGATCTAACATGTTATAATATCATGCATATTCTCATCCTTTTAATGACCTGATCTGACATGTTGTAATATCATGTATATTCTGATCCTTTCATTCACCTGATCGAACATGTTATAATATAATGTATATTGTGATCCTTTCAATGACCTGATCGAACATGTTATAATGTCAAGCATGTTCTGATCCGTTTAATGACCTAATCTAACATGTTATATCATGCATTTTCTGATCCTTTCAATGACCTGATGTAACATGTTATAATATAATGCATGTTCTGATCCTTTCAATGATCTGATCTGACATATTATAATATCATGCATGTTCTGATCCTTTCAATGACCTGATCTAACATTTTATAATATCATAATAATAATAATAATAATGATAATAATAATAATAATAATAATAACATGACTCCCCGTGCCACTCCTGTAGTAATCGGTTGTACAGTCAAGTGAAAAAGTAAGTACACCCCATGTAAAGTTTAGACTTTTTCAACATATTTCAACATACAGCTATTTGATCTTCATTTCAACAATATTGTTAGATAAAGGTGATATAATATAACAAATATCATGAAACATTTACATTTTGAAGTCCATTGTATAATTTAAATAAACATAAATGCAAATTTCACATGTGGAAAAAGTAAGTACACCCCTACATTTATCACTACTTCAAATACCTAAAATTAGAATCAGGTCAGGTGCAAATGATTAGAACATCGTTAGAGAGGATCTTGAAGGAACCTGTCTTATTTAAACCTCAGACATTTAGTTTGGTTTGCTCTTTGTTGTTGAAGCGTGTGGTGTCACCATGCCTAGATCAAAAGAGCTCTCTAAGGCCTTCAGAAAGAAGGTTATAGATGCCTACGAGTCTGGGAAGGGATTTAAATAGATCTCCAAACAATTTGAAATCAATCATTCGACTGTCCGGAAGATCATCTACAAGTAGAGAAGATTCCAAACAACTGCCAACTTGTTCAGGCCAGGCCGCCCCAGCAAGTTCAGCCTGAGAGCAGACCGCAAGATGCTGAAAGAAGTCTCTAAGAACCCCAGAATGTCATCACGGGACCTACAGGTAGCTCTTGACACTGTTGATGTCAAAGTGCACGAGTCTACCATTAGAAAGAGGCTGCACAAATTTGATCTACATGGGAGGTGTGCCAGGAGGAAACCTTTGCTGTTCAGAAAGAACATCAGGGAAAGACTAAAGTTTGCCAATGAACACCTGGGCAAAGACCAGCACTTCTGGAACAATGTGCTCTGGACAGATGAGTCAAAGGTAGAGCTATTTGGCCCCAGTACCAGAAGACATGTTTGGCGAAAACCAAAGACAGCATTTGACCACAAGAACCTGATACCAACTGTAAAACATGGTGGTGGAAATATTATGGTTTGGGGCAGCTTTGCTGCATCAGGGCCTGGGCAGCTCACCATCATAGAATCCACTATGAGTTCTTCATTGTACGAGAGGGTGCTTGAGGATAATGTGAGGCCATCTGTCGGAAAGTTGAAGCTCAACCGAAGATGTACCTTGCAACATGACAATGACCCTAAACATACCAGTAAATCCACCAATGAATGGCTGAAAAGAAAGAAATGGAGGGTTCTGGAATGGCCAAGTCAAAGCCTGGATCTAAATCCCATCGAGATGTGGGAGGATTTGAAACAAGCTGTGCATGGAAGAAACCCCTCAAACATCGCACAGCTGAAAGAATTCTGCATGGAGGAGTGGGCAAAAATTTCTACCAGTCGATGTCAGAGACTGGTAGACAGTTATAAGAAACGCCTCCTTGAGGTTGTTTCTGCCAAAGGGGGCAATACCACCTATTGCAGCCAAGGGTGTACTTACTTTTTCCACATGCGAAATTTGCATTTATGTTTATTTAAATTATACAATGGACTACAAAATGTAAATGTTTCATGATATTTGTTTTATTATATCACCTTTATCTATCAATATTGTTGAAATGAAGATCAAATAGCTGCATGTTGAAAAAGTCAAAACTTTACATGGGGTGTACTTACTTTTTCACATGACTGTATGTGTTATTAAATTTTCATTTATCTTTAAGGTGATGTTGAGTGTACCAAAGTGGATGTGTACATTTAAAAGTGTACATGGACATAACTTCTTTAAAGTGTACATGTGCATAATAACTTCTCAAAGAATACGTGAAAAATATCTCTCGGGAATTTCCCCAGCTTCCAGACCAATTCATCAGTTGTTAATTAAGTCGGCATTTCACCAGACCAAGTCGATGTTCATCACCTCACATGTTTATTTACTTCACATAATATGTGAATTACATGCCCATCAGTTTGTTTATATGCCTTGAAAAGTCAGGCAAACTTTCCTCTGCATTATGAGACCATCCCTTCATCGGGCGGTGTATAGTAGACCTCTGCTGCGATTGTTCCAAACAAAACATGCATTACCTCGTTTCCTCTGCATGAATTGTAATCAAAATGTACCTTCCTTTCCTCAGAACGGTACGTTAATTTAATAATTGAAGACGCGTTGTTCGGTCTTCGAATGTACCCCAGAGGCCTATGTGGCCTGTTCCAATGCAGGGGAGAGCGGGGTGATCAAAGATGGCCTAATGATGAGCGTTCCTGTTAATTATCTCCAAAAGGGGTGTTTAAATGGAGGGTTCTTATCCATGCAAAGACAGTTTTTATCCATGCATTTCCTTGCAATTCCTTTCGTAGGAATGCAAAGTTTGGGGCCACTAGGTTTCATGGTTGTGGAGTTATGGAAGAGACACACCGACAACCACACACTGACATTTATTATTATAGATTGACTAAATATTTTATTAATCTCCTTGGAAGAAATTCCCTCCCTGCACCCAGGTGTTTAATGACTGCAGTGGAAATTATATTGATTTTCTCGGTTCTCCTTTTTGCTTGTGCTGCACAATTTACTTCGGTGACAAAACAAATGAACCCCATTTTGGTAATACTGTATGTCCCCATACACGTCGGCGTTACACACTCAGTTTGGCATTCGTGATCTGTCATCTCTGTCCGAACTCCTACCGATATTGTTCATGTTTTAACCTGGTCGTAAATTTTGGTCTTAGTGTTAGCCTCGTTTATTGGGAGTCTTAATTTTGGGGACCTTCAGGACAGCCTCAGCATAGGATAGTTTGTCTTAAGTTTTCAAATGTTGGATCTGGACAGCTCTTTGGAATTCAGGGAATCCTCTTAAACTTAAATAGTATCATCAATGGTTGCTAAACGACAGGGCAGCATGTCGACTCATACCAACTAATCATAAGACTTTGAACAAACAGTCCTTTTTTAGGAGGCACCACCCCCTTCCCCCCCCATCCGTAGACCCTTTTGGACCCCAATATTTCTAATGCCACGAACATACTTTGGTACATCACGGATGATGAAGGTTGTGGTCAAGTTTCATCGAAATTGTGTGTAGTTGGTGAGAAGAAAGCAAATACCATTTTTTTTGGGGGGGGGGGGGGGGGGGAGAGGGGAGGGGTGGGCGGGGCAACCCCCTCCCCCCACGTCGATCCCCTTAGGGCCCGATTTTTACCCTCGCCTGAGGAGAGGGTATTGCATTTGAGCCCGTTTGTTTGTTACCTGGCAAAAAAAAATTTTTTGGACAAGTATGTTGATCATTCCGGTTTGTTTGTTTGTCCGCTCACTTATACTTGCGTACAGGTCACAATTTTAAACCGATATTCACAAAACTTCATGAAATGGTAGAGTTCGTGCTCCGACAAAATCCTATATTTTTGAGGTCAAAAGGTCAACATAGGCCAAAGGTCAACCACTTTTCTCAAATCCTGAATTTCAATCCAACTGACTTGAAATTTGAATAGGATTTACATATCAGCAAAAGGAATTCAACCACCAAGTATTTTGGATATCAACATTGGCCAAAAGGTCAACATAGGCCAAAGGTCAACAATAATTTCAAGTTTCTAAAATCCTCAATTTTAATCCGATTGACTTGAAATTTGAATAGGATTTACCTATCAGCTAACTGAATTCAACCACCAAGTATTTTGGAGACCAACATCGGGCAAAAGGTCAACATAGGCCAAAGGTAAACAACAATTTCAAGTTTCTAAAATCCTCAATTTTCATCCGATTGACTTGAAATTTGAATAGAATTTTCAGATCAGCTAACTGAATGCAACCACCAACTATTTTTGACATCGGGCAAAAGTTCAACATAGGCAAAACGTCAACCACTTTTTTTCAAATTGCTAAAATCCTCAATTTTCATCCGATTGACTTGACAATTGAATGGGATTTACATATCAGTTAACTGAATTCAACCAACAACTATTTGAGGTCAACATAGGTCATAAGGTCAACATAGACCAAAGGTCAACCACTTTTTTAAAATTTCTAAAATCCTCAATTTTCATCCGATCGACTTGAAATTTGAAAAGGATTTTCATGTCAGCTTACTGAAATCAACCACCAACTATTTTTGAGGTCAACATAGAGGAAAGGTCAACCACTTCCAAATTTCTAAAATCCTCAATTTTCATCCGAATGACTTGAAAACTGAATAGGATTTGCATATCAGGTCACTGGTATTCAACCACTAATTATTTTTGAGGTCAAAAGGATGCTCCACTGAGTGCCATTCTACTTTGTTCTGTTTTTCCAAGTGTCACTGAGTGATTTTTCATCTGTTTGTTTGTTTGTCGGTCTGTTCTTCCGCACAGAATAAATATGATTTTCTCTGCAACTCTGCAATTTACAGTGAAATTTTCACCATAGGTGCAGGTGCAACTCCACCTGTATAATAATAAATAAATAAAAAGACATCATAGGTCACGTGGTATGGGCGCCATCTTGAAAAAACGGAAAAACTTTGCACCTCTTTATCTCCAAAAGCGCTGCATTGAAAAAAAAAACTTGACATGGCTCATTGTAAAGAACTCTGGGGAATAAAATGTTAATGATGATGTAATATTAGCCTCCATTATGACGTCATCATTCGACAAGTACAAAACTTCATCCAATCAAGATGAAATTTATTGTCATCTAGGGGAAAATTGGTGGAGAAAAAATAATAATGATGACGTCATCGGAAACAGGGTTCGGCCGCCATCTTTTTTTGCATACAGAATCGAGCCTCGTGTAAGAGCTAATACATTGAACATGAAAACATGCAGACACATAAAACATACAATGAAGGGAGCGGGAGACAGGAGGGGGGAGAGAGAGAGAGGGAAGCACACAAGCACAACAACAGAGTACAGGGACGTCAGTAGATCTGTGGAAGGGGGAGGACTGGGGAGGTGGGAGGGGTACACTGTATAAAGGAAATGAACACTACTAGGAATTTCAGGAAAGAAGTTGGGGATTGAAAGAGGTGGATTTGGGGTGTTTTAATGGGGGAAGAAAATATCAAGGTTTTGGAGGGTGGAAGATAAGAGATGGTGGTGAACAGATGTTTTAAAGACCTGGAGGGAGGAGAGGGATTGAAGAGAGCGTGGGAGTTTGTTCCAGAGGCAGGAGAAAAAAGGAATGAAAGTGAAGGTGAGCAGAAAGTCCTGATTTTGGCAGTTTCACCAGAAGAGGGTTGCTGGCAGATTTTGTGCGTCCTGCATGAATATTTTGGGGACAGAGCACAGACAGAGCAGGGGGAGCAAGGCCAGAGAGGAGTCGGTAGAAGACAGAAAGACCACCTACCTGCCTGCGGTGAGAGAGAAAGGCCCTCAGAATCGGCTTCATCGCAGGAGATTCCAATGATTCTGAATGCTTTGGTTTCAACTGCGTGAGGCAGGAGCACCAGTCCAGAAGGGAGAGCAGTATTCCATTAAGCTGTGGATGAACTAGTTTGTGATATTGTCTGGGTCGGCAGAGAGTGAAGAGGCTGCTGCCTGCCGATCTGAGGGTTGAGATATGGAGCGGCAGAGAGTGGAGTCATCAGCAAAGAGATAGAGAGGATTTTCCAGAGAGTCGGAGAGATCCTTAATGAAGACCAGAAAAAGCACAGGGCCCAGAACACTGCCTTGAGCAACTCCAGCCTGAACAGGAAGGGGAGATGAGAGAATTCCATTCAGGGCCATAGGTTGCCTACGACCAGAGGAAGTCCGCAAGCCATGCGTGGACATTTCCATAGGAGGAGAGTTTGGTGAGCAGAGCGGGGTGCCAGACCGTATCGAAGGCACGTGATATGTCAAGGGAGACATCTCTGATGTCCTGTTTGGCATTGAGGACCTTCATGCATTGTTGAGACAGCAGAAGCAGTATGTCCAGAGTAGAGTGACTTGCTCTGAAACCAAATTGATGATCAGAGATCAAGCCATTGGAGAAGAGGAAGGATTTGATATCCGAAGCAATGATGGATTCCATGACTTTGCTGACAATTGGGAGCAGGCTGATTGGTCAGTAATTACAAGGATTTGTTTTTACCTTCCGCATTTTGCTGTTCAGCATCCCAAAAATCTGACAGTTGTTTTTGACACCAGAGTGAAATTCCATGGGACTCCTCTGAACAAGGCACTTAAAGGACCCAACCAGATGAACAGCCTGCAGGGGATTCTCAGGTTCAGAATGGGGGAAGTAGCCCTAATGTGAGATGTGGAAGAGATGCTTCATAACTTCCATGTAAACCCGGACAGAACATCAAGACTTCCTATGCTTCAGGTTCAAGACAATGACCTGACCTTTGGCCTGAGATTGGTTGTGGGCGAATGCAGAACCACACACGGCGACGACGTGGCAGAGTTCATCAATCACAACGTCTATGTCCATGATGGGCTCCCCTCACTGCCAGATTCACTCACAGCAATCAACCTCATCAGGGACACTTTAGCCACAAGGAAGCTACACTTCAATAACACTTTTTTTGTACACTCAGTCGAGGCATGTAAGAGCTAACGCATAACATAATAAAGGGAGGCGAGAGGGAGGGAGGTGGAAGTACAACACCTGTAGAGAACAGGGACATCGGGAGATCTGTGGAAGGGAGAGGGCTGAGGCGGGGTACACTGGATAAACAAGGTGGACACTACGACTTTCAGGAAAGAAAACGGAATTTGAAAAAGGTGGATTTAGGGTGGATTAATGGGGGTAGACAAGAACAAGATTTTGGATGGGGAAATTTAAGAGGTGGTGGACAGCCGTTATAAAGACCTGGAGGGAGGAGTGGGATTGAAGAGAGTGAGGGAGTTTGTTTAAGGCAAGAAAAAAATATGAAAAAGAGTAAAGGTGAGCAAAGCCTTGATTTTGGCAGTTTCAGCAGAAGAGGGTTGCTGACAGATCTTATGCATCCGGAAATAATATTTGGCGGACAGGGCACAGACAGAGCAAGGGGTGCAAGGCCGGAGAGGAGTCTGTGGAAGACAGAAAGACCACCAACCTGCCTGCGGCGAGAAAGTGAAAGGCCCTCAGATTGTCCACTAAAGACAATTGCCTCCAATAGCAAGTTAATGAACACTCTTCCAGATGAGGTGAGCAAAATAACTGAAGAACCTGGAGCTCAACCATGAAAGGTTGCCCAGATTATTGGGTGTGCTGGCCCCTAAAACGGGACACCTTCACCTTCAAAGTGAGCCTACAGGACAAACCTTTCGTAGCAGGAGTTGTCAGTTGCAAGCTCAATTTATGACCCAATGGGCCTTGCTGCCCCCATCAGAGGGCAAAGTTATACTCCATGAACTGTTGGCCGAGATGAAAAAGGAACCACATTTCGCCAGTGACATATATGACAAGCCACTCCCAGAAACGTTCCTCCCCCAGAGACGTGCTGGTGCAACTCACTACACAATCTCGAGAACGTCCACATAAAACTACGTTAGTGATGCGAAGGGAGGATACTACAAATCCCAGTAAATCAGATAACCAAAACAAGAATAAACCTTTCAGACATGCAACAGTAGAAGAACGATGGAATGCAGAGAACGTCCTTTTCCATGTACAAAAAAGGGTCTTTTGGCAAAGAAATAGCCAGCCTCAAAGTAGATCAGAGTATTGCCCAGACCCCGCACAACACTATGAGGGAACCACCCAACAAATTGAGTCAATTCTTCGACAAAGACTATCAGAGTTGGATGAGCTGACCTCAATCTTTGAGGTTGTCACCCAATACTCCTTCCAAAAGACAGTCGTGTCACCAAGCTGATCATACAACACTTGCATTGGGAAGCACAACACTCAGGATGACATGATTGTGACAGTTGTATGGGCTGGAGGCAATTGGATCTATAGAACCCATGACGTCGATAGAAGTCATTAACCAATGCATCGTTTGCCAAAAACCAAGAAGCAAGCTTCTCTCCCAACTCAATGCCATCTACCAGAGGACAGACAAAGCTATACCCCTTACTCACCCCCCCTCCCCCCACCCCCATTTTACAAACATTGGAATGGATTAATTCGGTACATGCACCACCATCATAACTAGAAAAAGACAGGGCAGTACAATAGACTGCAAAAGATGGGCCATGATCTTCTCTTGCCTGTGCACCAGTGCCATACATATTAAAGTTATCAATACCAGGGACACTTTCAGCTTTCATCTCAGTATTAGAGATTTGTTTCACTTTGTGGGCCAGTTGTATGACTGAGGTGTGACAGGAACAAATTTCAGAGCCCATGGCTAGCTGAATCAAAAACATATAGCAAGATAACTGTCAGTAAAGGGTTGTACATGGGTTTTTAACCCATCCAATACATCTCACTTTGGAGGAGTGTGGGAGCAACAAAGTCAAACCATTTGGCATATTGTTCATTCAATATTTTCCCAGCTGGGGAAACAGCTCATGCAAGATGTACTTACCACTTTTATGACTGAAGCATCTGCTCTCATATATCCTCAACCCATCACAGCGATCTCTTCAGATGCCAATGATCCTTGGGCTCTCATTCCTGCCATGCTCCCGACCCTGAATACTCAGCCTCTCGAAGTACCTCCTGGTGACTTCATAAAGGACGATTCTATGGACAACACTGACAATATGCTCAGTACCTTGCTGATCAGTTCTGGCTGCGATGGAAAAGGGGCAGCTCCAGACCCTACAATTTTGGTGGAAGTAGAACGAGACAACACCTGACATCTCAGAAGATGCAATTCTCCTTTGGTAAAAGGTCCTTCCCTAGAACTGGCCACTTCCTCGAATCACAAAGACTGTGCCCTGTCTACCCCCGTTAATCCAAGTGATGAGAGTCCGCAAGGGAGACATCGTGGTTTGCATTGATGGTACATGTCAGATCTACCAGAGACCGATTCCAGAGCTTGTGCTTCTAGAAAAGGCACCTACCTCCAAGGCAACACTCTCAAATGAGCAGTTAATGTTCTTGTGAACTTTGGCTTATTTGATAAAACTTTACTGCATCATTTTTTAGGCAGGGAGTGTAATGATCCCAAGAATGATTTTATTAATACGAATCAAAACTTATCTTGGATACCACTGTTTTGCACACAATGCCTTGTGAAGATGGACGGAGCTGAGGTTGGAAATTACCCAGTTGGGTGGAGTTTCGTCTGGAGCTCCATTTGTCCCATGTGCCAAAATTTTGAGGGTTAGCACGAACCACTCGGGTCCTGGCGCACCTTGACAATCTTTGCTGCTCTATATCATCGAAAAAATTGACATGGCTCATTGTGAAGAGCTCTCCATGGGGAATAAAATATGTTAATGATGTCATAGGTGCCTCCATTATGACGTCATAATTTGACAAGTACAAAACTTCATCCGATCAAGATGAAATTTATTGAGCATAATCTAGGAATAAATTAGTTTAGAAAAAAAATAATGACGCAATCGGTCACGTGGTTCAGCCGCCATATTTGTTTTAACACAAAAGCCTTTAAAACTACTGAAAATACATCCTGGCGAGGGTTTGCAATCTCTGATTGCGCTTTCTTGTTTTGTTTTGTTGTTGCAGTGACCCTTGTATTAAAGGAAGCATTTAAAGGAACCCATCTCTGTGCCTGCACATGACATTTAAAAAATATAATAGTTGACATGCGCTGGTGAAATTAGAGCTATCGTTCGTGCCAGGCTACCTTTTAACAAAAACCAGTTCAATCAGTTGGGAAACAAACATGCCCCACAAGTCAGGTGTCAGACGTTGATTGAAAAAGTTAGCTCACAGAAGCAAGGGTGTTCTGCATACCTTTATTTTAATGAAGACAATGCAAGTAAACAGTCTGATGAACAAAATATATGCAGGAAAAAATGTGAACATTGGAACAGACCCAGCTACTGCAGCGACCAAAAGTGGCATGTCATCTCAATGACCCCACGTAACCTTCACCGAAGCAATTGCAAGTCAGGAAACAAACCCGCCAGCTTTGGGAGATGGTGTCAAATACTCGACCCCAGCCCAAAAATTCCTTCAGTCAAGGAAAGGTGTTCCACAGGAGAAAGAAGTTCAAATCCAGTTTGAACAAACATCGAGACGATGCAATGAATGGTCCACGGCAGGGGAGGAACATTGGTAAACGGCACAACATTTACACTGACAATCACACATGTTTATAAATACCAGGGTGTGAATATTATACTCCAGGTGCAGCTGCTGTTACAATGCACGGGTCTAGTCTGAAGGAGATTCCTCGGCCACAATCGGGCTTCAAGTCGGCTGTCCATCTAAATCATTTTTAAACCATTAGCGATATCATAAACCGAGTCGCAACTGTGAATACAATTTTTAAGCAAATATCTGTTAAATTAGCCATTTATGTAATCAATCTCAACCAAACTTGCGTCGTATGTCAATGGAGAAAATCTTCTCCAAAAGTTAAAATAAAATAAAATAAAATAAAATAAATAAATTCCAAAATAATTTCGAACACAACTACAACCTCTACAGCAACATGGTACTGTAACAAGTGTAACATGCAGGACATAAGAACAACGAGATAATGATGTCCAAAAAACCACTACGCACAACCAACATCAACTCACAACTGATTGGAAACGCCACGAAAGGTTCGACTTGTGTTACAGGTCAACCAAGAAAGGGAAGAGAGCGATTTAAAGGCTTTGCTTAAGAAAAAAAAAAACCTGTCAAACAAGTGCCATGTAAACGATGAAGTAAACAACTAAAAATAAAAACAACAGAGGCAGTTAACACCGTCGATTAAAGGGCTTGCAGATAATCTTTACAAATGTCACAATTCAACTCACTTGGACAAGGGCAGGCGGCGACTTGGACCTAAATGAACAAATTTTTTTTTTTACTGTCCTCCAAAGGAAAAACAAAACAAATAAAACCCGGATCGACTTGAATCGGGTTTTGTAAAAAGGTTGCGTCCATTACTTTACAAAAATAGAATTTCCACAACCATGTTAGCAAATAATTGCATCTTTGGCAGGATTTTCATTTCCCCAGAAAGATCAATTTTGCATGTTTCAAAATGCAATTTGAAACAAACTCTCCTTATAAATGGGGGAATAAGAGGGGAGGGGTTGGTAAATCATGTGCTGTCACATTTGGGAAGACAGCAAAAAAAAAAAGAAAAAAAAAGGCTTTGGTAGGGGAGAACGGCCTCTGAGGGAAAACCCGCATTTAAAAATGCACCTGTTTCTTAAAATGCTCAGCCACTACCAAAAAGGCATCGTTTTACGGGTAAAATGCTCCCTATTCTCCCCCTCCTGCCCCCCTCCAAACATCAAAATCAAAAACCTAAAATATGATAAAATAAAAGGAAATGCCAAATAACTTTCAAGATTACCAAGCCGTACAGCTTTAAAGCACTTCGGGTGCATGGTCAAGCTGGTGCAAGGACAGGAGAAGTTTCTCAAATTATCAGTCAAGAGCATTAAGGTAACAAAGTGAGGAAGAAGATGTCATGTAAAGCAAGGCTAAGTGATGCCATAATGTAGTAATAATGAAATGCGATATCATATTGTGGAGGAAAGAGAGGAATAATTGAATCAACAGCATTTGTGGTGGAAGAAAGGGGCAGGTGAGGATGGGGGTAGAAAAACAAACGCAAGGAAAAAAAAGGAGATGCAAAAAGGACAGTGAGAAAGACTATGGAAAAGCAAAGGAAGAAGAAAAAGTGACAAGTCAGCTGACTGCCCTCAGGTCTTATGAGGCTTGCTGGTTTTGAAGGAAACCTGTAGAACGCGGTCACCGAGCCGGTACCCATTAAGACTCGTAATAGCCATGGCCGCCTCCTCATAGTTTGTCATAGTCACAAACCCAAAGCCTTTGCACTTGTTTGTGGAGAAATCACGAATGAGCCGGACATTCGTTACAGCACCAAAAGGCCCAAACAGCTGCCACAGGACACTGTCCTCCGCATCAGGAGCCAAATTGTACACGAAGATGCACCAGCCCGCTGAGCCTGGACCTGGCACTCCAGGCAACGTCACTCCTGCCAGAGAGCTTGTTACACCGTCAATGGTCACTGGAGAAAATCTGCCTCACACACCATTTTAGCCTTAGTACCTTGAGTAGTGATTAATGACATTAAAAACTAAAAACTAAAATACTTTCCAGCCCTCAGAGAACCTTGCTTAAATAAATAAAAACAATTAAAACTAGAACTGCGAGCAATGATAGGCTTCCAAACAATACGGCAACCAAACCATATGACTGATGAAGTCATAGCTTTCTGCATTTCTTCACATTGGTACGCGATCACGTTTCAACTTTCACATCAATCAGTTCAGTGGTTTCCTAGAAATATTTTTTTTTACATATTTTCCTTCAATCCAAAATACCTGTCACACCACATGACTACGTCATTTTCATTACATTTTGCTATTGGGTTGTCGATCATATCAGTAAAGTTTGGATCGGTTAAGCGATTTTGAAGATTTTAAAAGTTATCTTACTATAATTCACCAAATGTCCGTCCGTCCGTTCGAAGGTACCGCAAAAACGGCTCAACCGATCACAACGATATTTTGGGTGGGTATTCCTGGGACCCCTGGGAGTAAAATAGGCTATATTGTTTTTTCAAGTTTTCCAATTTTCCAGTTTTTCCAAACACGATGGAATAATATTTTCCGATATGAACAGTGATGTGGCTTTTGTTGAAATTCTACAAATACTGTTTATTCTACGTACCAGGAGAGAGTAGATCGACTCCTGACGAACTCTTCCTATATAAACGTGCGGCTCCGAAGGAACACGGCAGCGTGTGCAAAGCGACTGAGAAACAGGTGTAGCGGCTGCTTCCATGTTACAGATTCGGCGCGCACTCTTCACACATAAACGTGCGACTGAGAAGGACGTGCAGCAGCCGCTTCCGTTTTGCAGAATTCAATCTTTTTTCAAAATGGGCGCCATGTACTGTTTAGATTTTGATGATTTGCGTGTGATATGATTCAACGGATGTTTATATGAATCGTTTAAAATAAAAAAAAGCCTTCAATCTCTGATATTTTGCCTTTTCATTTGGGCCTCCCATTTGAAGATCTGCTCCTGTCGAGGGGGGTATCGTTGCTAGTGAAGGAGCTGGGGCTCCCACGTCGATCGGAAGAATGGACGCGACAAAAAGCTGGAATTCATCCGAGTTGCTTTAATCAAACCAAACACTCAGGCACTCTGAAAAGCCGGTTTATCGGGCAGCAATATATATACATATTATCCCGGAGCGTTTGCCCAGGAAAGGCGAGAGGGGGCGTGGCCCAGCGTCCTGGCTGCGGCCTGGCAAGTTGAGGGCGAGCCTGCCCGGGCATGCCGACAGAGGCCTGGCAAGTTGAGCGCGGGCCTGCCCGGGCGTCCTGGACGAGCCCGGCATGGTGATCGCTCCGCCTCCTTGATAGGTGCAAGGCGATTGTGAAAACCCAGCGGTAGCCGCTACACACGTCCCCCAAGAATCGACTTGCACCGGCAGGGTCAATTTGAGGGGGGTCCTGATGACCCGGCCGAAGCGACCCCTGGCGGGTCGTGGGAGGGGGTCCGGTGTGGTGGTGGGCGGTCGAGTGGGGGGCACCGTGGACGGGGGGCGGCCTCGCCGCGGCGGAAGGGCCACCCGTGGTGGGTGGTCGACGTCCACGTGCGCCGGCTTGAGGCGGCCCACCGCAATCCGGTCCGACCTGCCGCCGATGTCGATGACGAACGACTTGTCGTCCCGTCGCAGCACCCGGAAGGGCCCGTCGTACGGCGGCCGGAGTGGCCCCCGATGTGCGTCGTGACGCACAAAAACATACTCCGCTGTGCGAAGTGCTGGGGGGACGTAGGACTGGGGGTCACCGTGGTGGGATGTTGGCACGGGGGCAAACCGTCGGGCGGCCTCCTGGAGGTCCGAGCGCTGGTGAGCTGCGGACCAGGGACTGGTAGCGTCGGGCACGAATTCGCCCGGGACGCGTAGCGCCTGGTCATAGACCAGTTCGGCGGTGGATGCCTGGAGGTCCTCCTTGGGGGCCGTGCGGAGGCCCAAAAGGACCCACGGCAGCCGGTCGGCCCAACCGCCGTCTTGAAGGCCGGCCATGAGCGCGGCCTTCATGGAGCGGTGGAATCGCTCGCACAACCCGTTTGCTTGGGGGTGGTAGGCCGTAGTACGGTGGAGCTTGACCCCCAGGTTGCGGGCGACCGTGCCCCACAGCTCGGAGGTGAACTGTGGTCCGCGGTCTGACGAGATGTCCGCCGGTGCGCCGAAGCGGGCGACCCAGGTGGCGATGAAAGCCTGCGCCACGTCGGCGGTGGTGGTGGAGACTAGGGGAACGGCCTCCGGCCACCTGGTGGTCCTGTCCACCATGGTGAGCAGGTGTGTGAACCCCCGTGACGGGGGGAGGGGGCCCACCAGATCCACGTTGACGTGGTCGAAACGTCGTTCGGGCACGGTGAAAGGTGCCAGCGGGGCCTGGGTGTGTCGGTGGACCTTGGCCCGTTGGCAGGCCGTGCAGGTGCTGGTCCAATCGCGGACGTCCCGACGAAGGCCGTGCCAGACGAATCGCGCCGACACCAGCTTCTGGGAAGCTTTCCGGCCCGGGTGGGAAAGGCCGTGGAAGGAGGCGAAGATGTGGCGTTGCCAGGTGACGGGCACGATGGGGCGAGGCTGGCCTTGGGAGACGTCGCAGAGCAGGACAGTGTCCGCGAAGGGGATGTCGGCCAGGCGGAGGCCCGTGTCCGCCGCCCGGAGGGCTTGCACCATGGTGTCGGTGGTTTGGTCCGCCGCCATAAGCGCAAAGTCCACGCCCAGGTGGACCGCGTTCGCGCTGGCCCGGGAAAGACAGTCGGCCACGGCGTTGTTTTTGCCGGCGACGTGCCGGATGTCCGTGGTAAACTCCGACACGGCGGAGAGGTGGCGCTGTTGGCGGGCCGACCACGGCTCTGTGACCTTGGCCATGGCGTAAACCAACGGCTTGTGGTCGACGAACGCCGTGAAAGGTCGGCCCTCCAGGAGGTGGCGGAAATGGCGGCCGGCCAGGTGTAGACCGAGGAGCTCCCGGTCAAACGTGCTGTATTTTAGCTCGTTCGGCCGGAGCTGCCGGCTGAAAAAAGCGAGTGGCTGCCAAACCCCGTTCACCCATTGCTCATGTACGGCGCCCACCGCGTAGTCGGAGGCATCCGTGGTGAGGGCGATGGGAGCGTTGAGCACCGGGTGAGCGAGCAGTGTTGCGTCGGCGAGGGCCCGCTTTGAGCTTTGGAAGGCCGCATCCATTGCTGCGGACCAGGCGATGTCGTGCTTGGCCGGCTTGCCCCGGAGGGCTTCGTAGAGGGGCCGCATGAGTTGAGCAGCGCGGGGCACGAAGCGGTGATAAAAATTCACCATTCCCAGGAATTCCTGCAGGGCCTTTATGGTGCGGGGACGCGGGAACGTGGTGATGGCCTCGACCTTGGTTGGCAGCGGCACGGCCCCGTTATTGGTGATGTGGTGGCCCAAAAAATCAACGGCCGTCGTGCCGAAGTGGCATTTGGCCGGGTTGACGATGAGGCCGTGCTCGCTGAGGTGCCCGAACAGTGTTCGGAGGTGGAGGAGGTGCTCAGCCCGGGACGTGCTGGCGACGAGGATGTCGTCCAGGTAAACGAAAAGGAACGGCAGGTCACGCAGCACGCCGTCCATCAAGCGCTGGAACGCCTGAGCCGCGTTCTTGAGACCAAACGGCATCCGCAAGAATTCGAATAAGCCGAACGGCGTGATGACTGCCGTTTTAGGGACGTCGGCCGCCCTGACAGGTACCTGGTGATATCCCCGTATGAGATCAATTTTCGAAAAAATGACCCGTCCCGCCAGACGGACGGAGAAGTCTTGGATATGCGGGATCGGGTACCTGTCGGGGGTGGTAGCGTCATTGAGACGGCGGTAGTCGCCACACGGGCGCCATCCACCCCCCGGCTTTGGCACGATGTGCAGTGGCGAGGCCCACGCGCTATCGGAGCGCCGCACGATGCCGAGGTGCTCCAACGCGTCGAATTCGGCCTTCGCCACGGCGAGCTTGGCTGGGTCGAGGCGGCGGGCCCTGGCGTAGACCGGCGGGCCCGTGGTTGGTATGTGGTGCTCGATCCCATGCCGTACTGCGATGGCCGAAAACGTCGGCCGCGTGAGGGCCGGGAACTCCGTGAGCAGGCGAGCAAACTCGTTCGCCGCCGGTACGGCGCATGCCAGCTCGGTCGGCGCGGAGCTGCTCAATGTGCATACCAGGGAGCTGAAGGTTTCAGCGTTGATTAAACGACGCCGTTGGACGTCCACCAGCAGTCCGTGTGCGCAGAGGAAGTCGGCGCCTAGCAGAGCCATGGGCACGTTTGCGGTTACAAACGTCCAAGCAAAGCGTTGGCCGCCGAAGCAGAGGGTGACGTTGCGCGGGCCGAAGGTGCGGATGGTCGATCCGTTGGCCGCAACCAAGGAGGGGCCGCAAACCGCGGACTGCCTGTCCTGGTCAGAGGCGGGTATGACGCTCAGTTGGGCGCCAGTGTCGCACAGGAAGCGCCGTCCGGACGCTTTATCCGTGATGAACAGTAAGTTGCCCGTGTGGCCGGCGCTCATGGCTGGTAATGAACGCCGGCCCGGCCGTTTCCCGGCCTGCCGAAGGTGCACGGGGGTCGGCATGTCCGGGCCTTCTGTCCGAACCTGGCATGATAGTAACACCACGCTTGGTCAGGTGGAGGCCCCGGTCGTCGTGCTGGAGGTGGTCGGCTCGGTGTAGCGGCCGCCAATTGCGTCGGCAGTTCGGTCGTCGACCTTGCCGGGTGCTCGGGCGCCATGGGTGTTGCGTCGGACGGCGGTGGGTCCCATGTCGCCGCTGCGATGCGCTGACCTGCGGCGGAGATCTTGTCGGCTTCTCTGGCAAGGGCCCGGGGATCTGTGATCGTCGTGCTTGCCAGGGCGAGGCGTACCGGGTTAGGCAGCTGACGGAGGAACAGCTCCCGGAACAGGAATGCCGGAGAGTGCTCGCCGAGCAGTGAAAGCATGTAGTCCATTCGCTCGGAAGGGCGCGTGTCGCCGAGCTCGGGCAGGTCGAGCAGGCGCCGTGCGCGTTCCGCCGATGGGAGGGCGAAAGCGTCGAGGAGAAGCTTCTTAATCGCACCGTATTTGTCAGCGGCTGGCGGGCTCTCGAGGAGGCTCAGGGCGCGGGCCGCGGTGGCCGAACCGAGCGCTGCTACCACATGGTGGAAGCGGGTGTCGTCGGCCGTGATGCCTCGCAGGGCGAACAGGGAATCCGCCTGTGCGAACCAAACCGCCGCGTGAGCCTCCCAGAAGGTAGGCAGTTTAAGGGCGACTGCCGTGTCCATGTCGGTAGGTCACCAATGAAGGAGCTGGGGCTCCCACGTCGATCGGAAGAATGGACGCGACAAAAAGCTGGAATTCATCCGAGTTGCTTTAATCAAACCATACACTCAGGCACTCTGAAAAGCCCATTTATCGGGCAGCAATATATATATATATTATCCCGGAGCGTTTGCCCAGGAAAGGCGAGAGGGGGCGTGGCCCAGCGTCCTGGCAAGTTGAGGGCGAGCCTGCCCGGGCATGCCCGGGCGTCCCGACCGAGGCCTGGCAAGTTGAGCGCGGGCCTGCCCGGGCGTCCTGGACGAGCCCGGCATGGTGATCGCTCCGCGTCCTTGATAGGTGCAAGGCGATTGTGAAAACCCAGCGGTAGCCGCTACACTAGTATCTTTAACCGGTAATCATCGTCATACTGAGCAGCCAATTGCCTGCAAATTTCAACAGACAACGTTTTGAATGACCCACAGTAATTTCATATTTCCTCTTCTGCCCTGCTTGTCCCATTTGCTGTCAACTTGATTTCCAGCACATGCATTAAATCATAAAGTGCGCAATTATGGGTATTGGTTACAGACACTGGGAAGACAATTACCTCTAAAATTATTAATCTCCATATATTACACTTTGCTTTTCAGATACAAAATTCAGGACAGAATTGAAGTACCCTCATAGTTTGTCACAAGGTATAAGTTAGGGCACAGGATAAGGGCATTTAGCACACACATCATTCCTGGGTCACATCCACATCTCAGCACTAGAACTCCCACTTACTGCAGGTCATGCTACAGGTTTGCCTATTGTTGTTGAAAGATGTAAAAGTAAATTTCGCATTCACATCATAAATGCAGATATTACGGACAGAACATGTGTTTCTGAACATGGAACCATTCTCATTTATGCGATGTGAATGTGATAACAGGAGCACTACAGAAAGTGACTGATGAAGATTATAAATCTCAAATGTGGAAGTAATGCTCTTGTGGAATCTATTCTGTCAGACATTCGGAACATGCCGGTTAATACACCCCGAATGTCAGAGCATTCTTGTGGATTCGCGACAAATAATCTCGGCATAATCATTAAGTAATTTATGTTTTGTACTTTCCTCCCCCCGAAACTCAGCATAATCTGAGCCCTCTCCCTCCCCGCCTTCCTATGCCTCCTCCCAAGCCCTCTCCCTCCCACAGATCTCCCGATGTCCCTGTTCTCTGCTGTTGTACTTGTGTGCTTCCCTCTCTCTCCCCATCTTGTCTCCCGCTCCCTTTTTGTATGTTTTGTGTCCCCGTTATTTTTTTTTTTGTGTGATTAATGTTAGCTCTTACACGAGCCTCTATCTTGTATACAAAAAAAAAGAAAAAGTGAAGCTTCTTTGATAATGCCAAATGAAGTTGTGTTTTCAAATTATGATTTCAGGGCCATCGATAAATTATATACACCAGCAACGGTACCCGCCCTATGGGTGGGGCTTCAATTGGGAAGCCAAAATGAAAAGGCAAAATAACAGAGATTGAAGGCTTTTTTAAAATTTTAAACGATTCATATAAACATCAGTTGAATCATATCACACGCAAATCATCAAAATCTAAACAGTACATGGCGCACATTTTGAAAAAACATTGAATTCTGCAAAACGGAAGCAGCTGCTACACATCCTTCTCAGTCGCACGTTTATGTATGAAGAGTGCGCGCCGAATCTGTAACATGGAAGCGGCCGCTAGACCTATTTCTCAGTCGCTTTGCACATGCTGCCATGTTACTTCGGCGCCGCACGTTTATATAGGAAGAGTTCGTCAGGAGTCGATCTACTCTCTCCTGGTACGTAGAATTTCAAGAAAAGCCACATCACTGTTCATATCGGTAAATATTATTCCATCGTGTTTGGAAAAACTGGAAAATTGGAAAATTGGGGGAAAAATTGGAAAAACAATAGAGCCTATTTTACTCCAGGAGATCCCAGGATTACCCACCCAAAATATCGTTGCGATTGGTTTAGCCGTTTTTGCGGTACCTGGGAACGGACAAACAGACATTTGGTGAATTATAGTAAGGTTAAAAAAAGAATTATTGATCTACTCGCCTTTCCATAACAAAACAAGAAAGAGCAGAGATTGCAGACCCTCGCCAAGACGTGTTTGTGTGGTGTATTTTGTGTGGTGTTTATTAGCTGCTGTGTTCGTTTGGTTTGTTGATGACTTAGATTTATGTCAGTCCAATATGGCTGCCAAACCACGTAACCGATGACATCAATTTAATTCTCCCATACAATGTTTGTGTAGATCGTACTCAATAAATTTCAAACTGATCGGATGAAGCGTTCTACTCATCTAATTATGATGTCATAATGAAGGCACTGTTGACATAATCATGAACATATATTGCTCCTCATGGGGAGTACTTGCCAATGAGTGATGTTTCGATTTTTTCCATGGAGCGGTTTCGGAGATATAGAGGTGCAAGGTTTTTCAGTTTTTTCCAAGATGGTGCCCATACCACGTGACGTATGTCATAATTTTCGTTTAAAATTATATAGCAGTATGTGCTCCTGTGGTGAAAATTTCTTGGCAATCGGACCAACGGTTGCAGAGAAAAGTAGCACGTCCTTCCCTGGCTGTCGTGTGTGATCGGTGCTCCTGAAGCTTGGAGTGGTGTACGGACCTCGCCGGTGTTGGCTCGCCATCTGCATGTGCTTGGAGCGGTGTTCGGTGCTGTGGCGCTGGAGCGAGAGACCTCGTGGGTGCATCGGGGCCGAACGGAGCCGTGTTGGACGGCAGCCAAAGACAAGACGACAGGCCAGATAAGGCCAATCCCCATTGCAAATTACACGACGAGACAATTGTTTTCGAAATTCATCCTCCCTTGTTCGTTTCTGAGCCCGGTGTGTGGGATCCCAATTTAGTTACATTATTTGATTATCGTCACGTTTCCCTGTCCCGATTATTATTTAAATAAACCCTTGTATTATTTTCCATTCCCTTAAAATCTTGTTTGCCGTTTGAGTTTGTTCGCCTTCCACAGGTATGCGCTTTTACCGCAGCTTCCATTTTCCTTCTTCCTCCCGCGCGACCATAGTAAAATCCATATTGGTTGTTGCCTCCGAATAAATCCGTTCAGGCCTATCCGTGGTCTCTGGTATTAACTGGAGTCGCACGACAATATTAATAATATTTGGTCAAAAGGTCAAAGGCTAGCGTCACATAAAATTGTCAATTTTCATCTGATTGCCTTAAATTTGAAGAATTTGCATATTGGGCCAATGAATTGGTTCACCAATCAAAAGACACAAGCCAATTTTTTTTTCAGACCAAAAGGTCAAAGGTCAGGGTTGTGTAAAATCACCAATTTTCACCTGATTGTTCTGAAATTTAAAGAATTTGCATATCGAGTCACTGAATTGGTTCACTGAAAGGTCTTATCGTGTCCACGGACAGTCTATACATGGGCCCAGCCAAAACTGGACACATTTTTGCACCTCGTTGTTGAATTAGGCAAGATCTGCAACTGATGTTTGACGGAGTCGCACTAAAAGCAAAAGGTAGGAGTCCATTGTTGTCGTTTTTTAGATCAAAAGGTCAAAGGTCAAGGTTGCGTAAAAGTCAATTTTCATCCAATTGACCTGAAAATTTAAGAATTTGCATATTAGGTTGGTTCACCAACTCCAGCCTTCCAAACTTCTGTTGTTCAGCGTTTTCGGAGAAGAGAGTTTAAGGTTTTTGATAAATCCAAGATGGCCAAAAAAGGTCAAAATTAAAAAACATTTCTTCACGCACCAATTTACATAGATATCTATAATCTGTTAAAGTTTCGTAGAGCTAGCTATAAGTTTTGTTGGAATATTCTCCACATTTGCTTAGAATAATAATAAAAATCTTTCCAAGAACAATACGCTTCTAGTAGGAACCTCTCACTTCCAGTAGAACCTCAAAAAGGAAGAAAATTATGTTTTAACCCACCTCTTCACCCCATACGCCATGTTCAGCAAGTTGTCAAGTCTGGAAAGAGAAGGGGCAGTATGGTGTTATTTACATTTGTGTTCACAATGTACTTTTGGGCATACAAGCTCCAGCCTTCCAATTTAACACAAGTGTGCAAAGTACACACAATAGCTTGGCTAAACCACCATTGTTCGACATGCACAAAAGGCAAAGCATATCGTTAGTTTGCTGCCCATGCTATTGCTGGCAAAAAAAAAACAGATGTTGCCACTTTAGTAGGTCTCCACATGTCTGCAACAGTGAAGCTGACATCAGTTAGATATGCATCTATAGAAAGACTACGTGATGCCATGCAGCAGTCTCCTGTCTATTGTCCATCACACATCCATTCTAGAACCCATCTCAGTGGAACCCATCGTGTCCATAGTCAATCAGGGATTGGGAGGACAAGTGTGATGCAAGTCCAATCACCTGTGGGTGATCATGGAAGCTGGTGCACGAAGCTCATGTCATGTCATGACTGTTGAAAATAAGTCAGGCATCTGTTCAAGTTATTTTACCTTTATTTTGGATACTCAGTCCTACTTTACCTGCTATTTCAGAAGAACAACTTTAGCATCTTGAAAACCAACTTCAGCATTTTGCCCAAGACTCCACACTGCAGCAATGTTAGCTGCTGCTGGGTTCCTTCATACAACGCTTATATCAACCAATCTGCAACTCCGGGGGTGAAATCAACCCGTCTATATAGACGGGTTTCTTCGCTAGTCAAGATTTAGTTCAAAGTACCATGTACTATGGATCCAAATTTTTACCACCTTTTGTTTATAAATTAATTTTCTTTTAATATACCCCACCATATAAAAACATGTTTATACTTTGTCATTATGGGGTATTGTGTAGATCGGTGACAAAAATGTGGGGCAAAATACACTGGCTAGCAGTGCTGTAGAGGATTTTAGGGACAGACTTGACATAAATGGTATTTGTTTTTTCAATGAAAGTGCACAGATGAACGCTTCTTTTTCCATCGAGAACACAAAACGGAATTTTTTTTCATACAATTTAGTTCTTTTTGGAAACGGAAAAGGCACTTTTTTGAAATGGAAGAATAAATCAATGGCTCTGTCATAGCTGCATACTGTTAACACAGGCATTTTGAGCGACTACAAAAACATTTCATAACTAGAACAGCACTCGTAAAAGCACATAGTTTCACCTCACGCTTTCGTTCTGAACAAAAATATCACCAACCCTAACATGCTACGCTACTCAGAAAAGCCAGAAAACAACATCTGTCCAACCTGAAAAACGAGGTTTCAAATTTGTCTCCCTGGTGGTGCCTTGTCAAATCTGTTTCTGGTGTATGCTCCCCCTCCATCCCTTGCCTCACCTCAAATGGCACCACAGATGACTACGCTCGAGAGAACGCCGAATGCCTCAAGTCTGTGTTTGCTTCTAAATCTTGTGTTCCTCACCCCCCCCGCCCCCCATCCCCACCCCTCTCTCTCTCCTTCTCTCTGTGTACCCACCCTTCCCAGTCATACCCAACTGCTCCTGGATTCTGTGTCTTTTGCACCCGAGAAGGTGTAAAAGTTTCTGGCAATCCTCGACTGACTGCAACTGGACCAGACGGCATCAGCTCAAGTGCCTTAAAAACCCGCCCTTGCACTTCCTCTCTCTGCCCTTTTCATCCTGTCAATTACCTTATGTCATCTTCCCTTTGCATGGAAATCCACCAACATCACAGCATTGCAAAAACGGATCCCCTCAACGACAGACCAATTAGCTTACTTCCAATCATTAGCAAGGTCATGGAATCCATCATTGCAGTTGACATAAAATCATTCCTTTTCTCCAACAACATTATCTCAGATCAGCAATTTGGTTTCAGACCTGGTCACTCTTTGGACATGCTGCTTCTATCCCAACAATGGATAAATAAATAAAAAACCTCCTTTAGAGGCCATTTTTCCCCACAAAGCGGGGGTTGGCCTTTTTCGGGCACCGTGGTTGTTGTTGTTTTTGTTGGTCCCCTTTGAAGCAATGTTTTACGGCCGGATACCCTTCCTGCCACCAACCCTGTTTGTCGCCTTTTACGACAAACAGGGAATTACCAGTGAACTGGTACTCAATGGATAAAGGCCCTCAATATCACATAAGATAAGAACCGTCTCTCTCAACATACAAGCATTCAATACAGTTTGGCATCCTGCCTTGTTCTCCAAATTATCTGCCTATGAGGGTGGTTCTTAGCTGCATGAGGCAAAAAAAAAATTTTTGAATTGTTTTACTCCCAACTTTTAATTTTTTTTCTATTGATGTAAAACTTCTGCCTGTGAAATATTTTTTGAATACATCAAGTTTTAGGGGTTGCACAGTGACTCATGGTTGCCAGCCACTCAATATCATATTGTTACGGACCGTGGATAAGATGTTAATTTGCCGAGCGGATGGCGCCGCAGCCCGAACCGTTAACAATGACTAGACCCGATTCTGAACGTTGGCCAAATCGTGCCACAGATATTCAATTTGGAAAAGACAAAGACGACGCGGATGTGAAGAAGAAGAAGACAAAGAGGGTTTGAAATACGAATATAATTTATTACTATTTACAGGACCAAAGAAACCAAAGAAGAAGGAAAGATAATAAAATAAAGCAGAAAGAGGGACGGACCAGAAGGACACAGTGAAACTCTAGCTTATCTATTACAGTCTTAATTAACCCAGGGACAGAACAAACAAAACAAACTCACGTACACAAAAGGATGGAAGGCCAGGAATCGTTTGGAGGGATGAGCAGGTGGAATCACAGGGCACAGCGAGCAGGTCCACTCCGGGCGGGAAGCGAGGAGCCGGCAGCTCCTTGTATTCGGCTTTACAGCGCACACCGGCAGGGTCACTCGCTGCCCCGTCAGGGCTTCACGCGGCTGGTTGAAGCGGCTCTCTGCAGAACTCTTTCTTTGCACTTCTGGACTTGGACTCCTCTGCCGTCTCTGGCGCACTTCTGGTTTCGCACTTGTGTCAAGGCTTCCCCCGCGCTTCTTTATATCCCCGCCGGCGATCAAGCCGCCGGCCTCTAGAACACGCCCATCGGTGAGCTCGCCTCGGCCCTGATTGGTCAGCCCGGGCCCTCTGGCTCCACCCTTGATGACAATGGGCGGGCACGCCCAGGATTCGGCAGCTCCTCCCCCTTCTTCTCCAAGCCTACCTCGTGGCTAATGGTGGTCGCGGTGAATGCAGTTGGCAATTGAGGCTTTGTGAAATGAAAATGAAAGGGGATCTATCTATTTGAATTCGGTGCAATGGAGTGTCAATTAATGGAAGACAAATCCTTAGCCTAATACACAGAATAAGGAAATAACTACCAACAAGGAGGAAATCTATGATTGGCTGGTGGATGTTTATGAAATAACTACGGAACGACCTTTGACCTTTATACACAGACTGGAGGCAGGAGGGTCCACAATAAGACAATAAAAAAAAACACAATCCTCATATCCACAACAATATCATGACTATTGCAGTATGTGTTTACTTTCTATACAGGGTCTAGGTTCATGTAAAACCTAGGATACAGAACAGACCAGGACACAACATAGTTTGTGCCCGATAAGCGTTGTGCCCAATAAGCGTCGATTTCCTGCAATCGGGAAACCTCTTGCGATGTTCTGTCACAACTTGAAGCAGATACTGGGTTTACTGTTCACCCCTCGTCAGGAGACGATTGTACTCTTCAATGAGAACAACTGCATACACCAGAGTACAGCTGTACTGTATTCAATTAACTTAAAAACAACTTCAAAATGTGCAGTACATAGCAAGGTCATAGGTCAACTGTAATGGTCAAAATCACAAGTATAGCAGTGGAGAATAAATAATCAACTCCAAACATTCATGCGAGCCAAATATGTGAAATTACAAACTCTGTGTGCAACCCCTAAATTTAGCCCAAATGGCTTAAAATTTCACAAAAAGGAGTTTTTCATGCATACAAAATTTAAGCGTTAGGAGCATGACTTTTATAACTTTCATTTTTAAGAACCACCCTACTGCCAATGGAATCCAACTCTTGGATGACTGGCTTCCTCCACTCTCGTAGTTATCGTGTGGCTCTCAACAGAACCCTTTCTTCTCCTCTCCCTGTCAAGACTGGAGAACCCCAAGGCAGTGTTCCCAGCCCCATCTTATTCCTAATCTTCTTCAATTTTCTGACTGGAAAATCCTCCATCGCTTTGCCGATGACTCCACTCTCTGCCATGACATCACCCATCCTTCTGACAGGCAGGCAGCAGCCTCTTCCCTCTCCGAAGACCTTAACAAAAATCACAAACTGGTCAAACACTTGGAATATCTCTTTCAATCCTGAGACATCTGTCTGTCGTTCGGTGTCTCTGAAAGGCAAATCCTTACATCGACTTTCTCAACAACCCTCTCAAAGAGGTTGTTACTCAAACTCTAATCTCACTCAGTCATAATCTCTTGGGCAAGCCACATTTCAAAATTGGCCTCCAAAGCCAGACGCTGACTGGGCATCCCCCGTCATGCAAAGTCCTTCCTTGGCACACCTGAGCTCCTATCCACCTACGGTTTCATCTGCAGCTTAAAGGAGTACTGCGCTCCCCTCTGAGCTTGCTTAGCTTGACACCATGGAAACCAAAGCTTTTAAGATCATTGGAATCTCTCACGATGAAGCTGAGTCTATGGCCCTATCACCCACCATCACTAACAGGTCGGTGGTCTGTCTTCCGCCTCATTTCTGCTCTTGCACCCTCTGCCCTCTCTGTGCTCCCCACATCTACAGGATGCACGTGGTCCACCAGTATCCCCTCCAAGTCAAACTGCCTAAGTTCAAAACCACTGATCTTCTCCACTCATTTATTCCTCTTTTTCCCCACAAGTGGAACAAACTTCCACATCCTCTTCAATCTCATTCTTCGCTTCAGGTCTTGAAGACAGCTGTTCTCCACAATCACAGGTTAACACCCACCCAAACCATGTTTTTTCTATACCCGTACAACCACCCCAACCCTCAAAATGTTGCTTATGTGTCCATCGCCTGCATACTCCCCTACCCTCACCGTTACCTGCATCCCTTGTTTGTTCGTCCCATTCAACTTTCTCCCTCTACCCTGTTGTTGGAGTTTCCCCTGTTGTTCCTTTTGCTATGTTGTGTCCTGATCTGTTCTGGATCCTAGCTCTTCCATGAGCCTAGACCCTGCATAGAAAGTAACACACATACTGCAATAGTCGTTTCAGTGTGTGTGCGCATGTGTGTGTGTGTGTGTGTGTGTGTGTGTGTGTGTGTGTGTGTGTGTGTGTGTGTGTGTGTGTGTGTGTGACTAATGAAAGGTGTGCTACACAATTTACACAAAAACCGAGGGAACGCACCTGAACCGCTGTGCCTGAAAGGGTGTGGTAAGGCGCCTTGTACTCGAGTTATATAACTGAGCCAGCAGTGCCTGACTTGACTTTTGGCTGGGGTTATTGGCAAACTTTACAGTGATGGGCTCAGAAGCACCAGGAGGCTTCTGCCCATTGAGACCCTTTATAGCTTCCTCAGCCTCCACGCGCTTATCAAATCGGATAAATCCCACACCGCGAGAAGTACCTGCAGAATATAAAACGTTTACAGGTGAATGCAACAACAGTCCAATTCTGACTTATCAGGAGCAAGAAACTAAAATAAAAAAAAACCAATAAAAGAGAAAGTCCTCAATCGTGGCCCTCATACGATTCAGCCATACCTGTGACCTGGTCCACAAGAATGCGTGAAGTGATAATGCGCCCATACTGGGCAAAGAGCGATTCCAAATCATTTTGCACCATCCCTTTAGGCAAACAACTCACGTACAGGTTGGCATCGCGAATGGATGCAGAGCTTGGGCGTGCATAAGACACCTAAAAAAAAAAAAAAAAAAAAAATCAGCAAAGCAGAGGAAGGCTAGGGCACTTGCATTACAAAAGAAACATGATGAGCAAATGAGAAGCAGTCCGAGTGAGCAATTTTTGTGTTTGTGTTCTACAGTTTAACGGCAAAATTATGGCACAACCACAAGTTGTATGGAAAGCCTTCCTCAAAACTGCTCGCACAAAGAACTAGAACGGCGCTCTTCGACGTTGCGAGGTCAACCGATATGTCGCCGCCCACATTACATCATTATACATATTTGTACCAAGTTTGATTTAAATCCCTTCAGCCATTCTCAAGTATCACATTTTTACCTGACATGACCTCCGACACCAAAATCGAATGAGTTCATCTTTCCATCATAATATGTACTTCTCCCAAGTTTGGTAAATATAATCACTGGTTCACAAATTAGCACAGCAACAGAATTATTACGAAACGGGGCCTCTGACCTTAAACCTCTTGACCCCAAAATACAATCAGTTCATAATACTCGTACATGTACCAACTTTGGTCAAAGTCCCATTGCGGGTTCACAAGTTATCGCGTTAATAGGATTCTTAGTGTCTTCAGAAAGTATTCACACCCCTTGACAACATTTTCACAGGTAAAACTATAGACCAAGTTTTGAAAAAAGGAAAAGGACTACTTCCTGAGGGAGGAGGGGGAGCCCAGGTGCATGCTCCCCTGTAGAGTATACATGGCGGCGCCCATCTTGGATTTTGACGTGGGTTGCACCCACACCAAATTATAATTCGGTCCTTCGCTTACGCACGCACGCACGGAAGGGAAAACCATAGTCCCCCTTTCGCTCCGCGGTGCGACAGGGGACAATTAGAATGTCGTGCATGAAAGGACCCATTAAACTGCTCTATACACCTTATGGTGCACGTTTAGAAGCATGGGAATTCTTCTGGATTATTTTTATTTAATTAACGTAATCAACTCAGAAGATGACCATTTTGGTGGATCATGTTCCACATCAGATAGCTCCAGTAGAAGCACACACAAACAAACACAAGATGGCAGTGCGACAAGGGCCCCTCGTTTCTCACTCCTGGTCTCTCTCGACGATTCCGTCACCTGAACCCACCTGGGATGATTCACGTGCCTCCATTCCGAAGAAGAAAGTTATCAAGACCTCAAAAGGTAGCGATGGCAGCAAAGGAGACGAGAATGGAACCGAGAGGCTGAAAAGCATGGAGAGAAGGCCCACACTCTGACCCCCTGACATGGTGGCGTGTGCTTCTACTGCACGGTGTGGAATGCTCGAATAGACGTTGCTGCATGGGGCCGAAGGTCAAAGAAACGTGCACACCTTGTAACAGCTGTGGCCACGAACGAAGTGAGGAGGCTACCATCTCTGACGAAATGACGAGCGGTCCATGTCAGCACCCGGGAAAGGAAGAAAGCGAGCATGAGGAGGACCATCGTGGCAGACAACGCATGGAGCGAACGACCGAGGGAGCTACCGGAAGGCCTCACCTGAGAGAGTAATGGAAGCATCGCGACTGTCGAGTCGGAGGGAAATCGCTGCATGGGGCCAAAGGTCAGAGAAGCGTGCAGTGCATGGCTCATAACAACGGGTGATGTGACCCCAAGCAAAGCGGCGAGGACAATAATATATTGGACGGGATGCTAAATGGTCCGTGTAGCGACACCCGGAGTAGGAAGAAAGCGAGCACAAGTGTGAACAATATGACGGACATAACTGAGGGAGCTACTGGGAGGCCTCAAATGGTGCAACTCTGGTTATCAACACATTTCAGTCCATGGACCACCAGGTGAAGCAAATTTTTTTCATGGACCACCTTTGAGACATGATAAATAAATAGAAAGAGTAGACGGCAAACATTTTGGTTTGAAATTTATTTCTTACTTAGACTTTTGGATTCTCAATGGACAATGTTCCTGTGGACCACCAAAAAAGTCACCATGGACCATGGACCACCAGTTGAGAACCACTAGTGCAACTGAAGCCCCATTCGTGAATCTCAATGGGGCAAGAGTGTTGGAGAGTATTAAAAAAAAAAAGCAACAACTCTGAACAAAGGGTCACAGGCCACCAACAGAGAAAGCTCTGTGACTTCTGTGTGGAGACATCAGGCAGCTGGGATGCATCCTGCTAAGATAGACGGCTGCACCTTCTCCAAAAAGAGGCAGAGTCCTGCATCAAAGTGCAAAGCTACAATGGTGCTGCCCGTCTCAAAGGAAAGATCTAAGCAGCACAGCAATGACAAAAATAATGAAAGCCAGAATGCTGAGGGGAGGGAGATATCCTTCCATGCAGAAGGTGCTCTGCATCTGAAGAGGGGGGTGGGTGGTGAAGGAGATCGATTCATGGCGACAACACAAACAAATTATAAAGGGCAGAAGGACGAAGAGGTACAGAGGAGAGGGGAGGGTAGAGGAGGATGATGAGTTACAACACGATCTGGACGAGGAGCTGGCTAATAAGATAGAGGTGCGATTGATACCAACTGAAGAAAGAGCCCGACTCTTTCGACTACATCATGAACGCACAAAAGCACCAATCAGCTGAGCAAACAAATCTTAAAAAAAAAAAAAAACCAAAAGCAGCCACCCAAAGAAATAAACTGAATTTTACAGCAGCATTATTCATTCAGTAAAAAGTAACAATGAAACACCACAAGAATAGAACAGGTTTCACAAAACATAGGCGCAATACCCCTGGCTCTCACCTGGTAGAATAAACAGTATACTGCACTGACAAAGTATTTTAAACCAATTTCACTGGTTTCTAGAAGACAGGGCAGCATGTAGAATCATATTAACATAATCCTAAGACTTTAAACAAACAAAAAAATATATAGTTATTTTGGGGGGCAACCCCCCTCCTCCCCCAACCACGTATATCTCCTCCAACCCCAATTTTTCTAATGCCTTGAACAAACATTGGTACATCATGGGTGATGAAGGTTGTGGTGATGTTTCATCAAAATTGTATGTGTAGTTTCTGAGAAGAAAGCAAATACCTATTTTGGGGGACAACCCCCCCCCCCCCCTGTAGACGTCCAAAGGGGGAGATTTTTTTTTAATGCCGTGAACAAAGTTCGATACATCACGTGTGATAAAGGTTGTGGTCAGATTTCAGAGGAAAAAGCAAATTTCTACTCGTATTTTGGGGGGGGGGGGGGGGGAGGTGGGGGGGAAATCAAACTTGGATCAACTTCGACCCCCAGTAAATCCCTTAAACCGGACTTTTTTTTTAATGCCGTGAACAAACCTTAGTCACAACACAACAAATACAATTTGTGCCAAGTTTGGTCACAATCCCTTCAGCGGTTTCGAAGAAGAAGTTGCAAGTATTTACAGACGGACTGATGGACGACGCGCCATCGCATAAGCTCCCCTTAACTTCGTTCCAGGTGAGCTAATAATAACCAAGCACTACCATGGAAGCAACAACTTGAGAGACAGAGGGAGATGCTCAAGAGACATGACAAATACAGCAATTCCAAAGAGGAAATCAAACCCCAAAAACTAAAGAGGAGAACTCAGAAAATAAAATAAAAATATAAAATGAAAGACAAACACCTAGAGGTAATGGTTGCTGAAAATAAACTGAAAATCGAAATGATAGCAAGGGGAAGAAAAAACAAAAACGGACAATAACATGAGAAAACAAGGCCAAATGTTTGAAAACGACCTGAAAAGATTCTACCGTGAACTAGGAAAACGGAAGCAGAATGTGTCAGTCTCCGGAAAAAGATGAACTGGAACAATTCTGGAAAGGAATTTGTGAAGATTGAAAAGAACACAATAAAGAGGCAGAAAGGATCCAAAACCTGGAAGAGAAAAAGCAACATCTTGAGGAAATGCCCCCAGTAACAATTGATGCGGAAAAAAAACAACTGGCAAAGAAGGCAAAACTTCAAAAGCCCTGGCCCAGATGGTATCCCAAACTTCTGGTTAAAGCAATTTTATGCTCTCCACGTTAACTAAGCTCGAGCATTCAATTAACTTTCCCGAAGGGATCAGGAAATGGATGAATGGCTCACAGAAGGCAACACCTTCCTCATCCCATAATCTGGAGAGAACCGAGTACCCCACAAATACCAGCCAAAAACCTGTCTACCAACAACCTACAAACTTTTAACAGGAATCACAGAAAAACGTACCACCACCGAACATAACAAGAAGGCATAGAGGCAGAACAAAAGGGATGCAAGAGAGGATGTTACAGAATAGACCACCGATTACTAAACAAGGCCATACTCAAAAATAGCAATAAAAGAATGACCAAATTTTCCACAGCATGGATGGACGATAAAAATAATGGATATGACTTGACCTGACCTGACCAGCATGGATAGACTTTTGGCAGTGTCCCACATTCATGGATGATAAAGTACATGCCAATGTACGAGATAAATCCCCAAATAATCAAGCTTATTGAGAAAGCCATGGATCTATGGAATAGCACACTAATCCGATAGCACTCAGAAAGATTGAAATACCAAGAGTTAAAATACGACAAAGGATCTTCCAAGGAGACAACCTTTCGCCTCATGTTTTGCCAGGCCCTGGACCCACTAAGTAACCTCATTAAAGAGCAAGGACACATACATCATAACATCCTATAAAAATGTCCAAAGAAACAAAAGGTGATGCTTCTACTGTATATGAATGATGCAAAACTTTGTACAGACCGACGAAAAACTGGCAGAACAATTAATTAGTGAAATTCTTCTCCGACAACATCCAAATGGAATTTGCTTAGACAAGTGTGCCAAGTGCATATTCGTGCAGGGTAGACCAACAAAAATGAACATGAAAATCGACCTAGATACAATACAGGAGCTGGACGACAAAGCACCTTACAAATACATTTGAGTAGAAGAGGGCCACGAAATTTGTCATTAAACTAGAACGACACTTCAACGTCGACAGATACGCCTCCACCCACATTAGTCCCCTACCGGTGTACACCGGAGGGGACTATAGGTTTGCACGCCGTCCCTCCGTCACGCAAAGAACAGTTTTCCAGACTTTTTTTTCGAAACGCTTAATGCTAATGATTTCAAACTTGGCACATGGTTTCCTCATGATAAGTTACAGATCGAGTTCGAACTTCACGACGTTTCGATCATTTTCGACAAAGTTATGGCACTTTGAACTTTGGGAATTCTGACAATTCTGATGATCCTTCGAACTTCACGAGTGCACGAGTCTGATGACCCTCAATGCCATTTTATATTTTCCATTTTATATTAAGTTTAATTTCCTTAATAAAAGATTTTCTCTGCAATAATTGGACCGATTGAGATCAAATTTTCACCGTAGGGGGGACTCGGTCTGCAGAATATTTTAATGGTAATTATGACGTCACAGGTCACGTGGTTGGGCCGCCATATTGTTTTTCGTGAAAACACGAAAACCCCTTTTTCTCTGCAACAGCTGAACAGATCGAGGCCAAACTTTGCAGGCAAAATCGCATACCCATTAAAAAAAAAAAAAAAAAAAAAAAAAAAAAAACCTTTAAAGGCCATTTTTCCCCGCAAGCGGGGGTTGGCCTTTTTCGGGGACCGTGGTTGTTGTTTTTTTTTTTGGGGTCCCCTTTTTGAAGCAATGTTTTACGGCCGGATGCCCTTCCTGCCGCCAACCCTTTTTACGACAAACAGGGAATTACCAGTGAACTGGTACTCAATTTGCCGACCTCGGAAGGATGACAGGCTGAGTCAACCCCCCTGGCGTTAATTCAGCGATCGACCGGGATTCAAACCCAGGATCCTAAGCTGGCACCCTAGCCGCTAGCCCAACACCAGGCATACCCATGACGAACAAAAAAGTCAGCGAGCATGACGTCATGCGTCACATGGCTTCAGAGTTATGACGTTTTTAAGCATGAACCTTTAAAACTGAGCTCCTCCCTCATTTTTGATCCAATCGAGGGGAAACTTCACAGATCTGTTCAGCATGTCAGTCTACTGAAATGTCCTTTTGGAATTTGCGATAGGGCACGTGGTTTGGCAGGTATCGTTAATTAAACGAAAATATTTTTAAAATGGATATCTCGTTTATTCGAGAGTTCTCCTCAAGCCACACCGCGCGCCCTCAGCCTCGTCTCGCGAACGTCAAAAGCGCGACACAGCACGTACTTTCGTGAGGGGCGGAGCCAAGCCGAGCAACATATATATACACATCAATCATTGATCGTGAACCAGAAAATATAATAAATTACTGATATTTAACGACTCGAAAGGTTCTTTATCAACAACTTATTTTCTCGTGCTTATGCTGCCGTCTGCAAGGTGTATAAATCGAAGTCCCGAGTGCGAAGCACAGGTGAGCCCATCCTGAGGTAATTAGCGATTGGGAATGATTCAGAACCTGTGGGTAAATAACGCTTGGTAATTTCCCCAACAGTTTTCCGGACGACAGACTGCCGGTAGGGGACATGTATTGCAGCGCAATACTCAGAATGATTGTTACATTGTACGTACTTGTACTAAGTTTGATTTAAATCTATTCAGCTGTTCTCAAATATCATATTTTTACCTGACATGACCTCTTACCTCACCAAAATCACCTCACTCTTCATCTTTGATGCCAAAAACAATCAGTTTATCTTTGCATCATAATAGATACTTCTACCAAGTTTGGGCAAAATCCCATCACTAGTTCACAAGTTATCATGGTAACAGGATTTTTACCGAATATGACACTTGACCTCAGATCAAAAACATAATCAGTTCATGTTTACATTATACATACTTGTACCAAGTTTGATTTAAATCCCTTCAGCTGTTCCCAAGTTCACATTTTTACCTGACATGACCTTTGACCTCATGACCACAAAATCTAATCAGTTCATCTTTAACTCACGATACATACCTGCACCAAGTTCAACTAAGATCGCTTCAGCCATTCTTAAGTTATCGCGGTAATGAAATAACTAAGATCAATATGAAATATGAAATAACGATATGAAATGATCTAAATGAAAATGAAATATGAAATAACGATATGATCGATATGAAATAATAGATAGATATGAAATAACTAAGATAAGAACTAAGTTCAACTAAGATCGCTTCAGCCATTCTTAAGTTATCGCGGTAATGAAATAATTGTAACTTAACATGACCTCTGATCTTTGACCTCTTGACCCCAAAATCGAATCAGTTTATCTTTGAATCATAATATATAATTATACCACGTTTGGTGAAAATCCCATGACTGGTTCACAAGTTAGCTTGGTAACAGAATTTGTACCTGACAGGACGTCTGACATTTGACCTCTTGACTCCAAAATCGAATCAGTTAATCTTTGCATCATTATGCACAACTGTACCATGTTTGAATGAGATCCCTCTAGCCGTTTTCAAGTCATAGACCTATTACAGACTTTGCCCTTAGACCTATTGACTCCAAAATCAAATAAGTTAATCTTTGCATCATAATACATACTGGTACCAACTTTGGTCAGAATCCCATCACTGGTTCACAAGTTATCATGGCAACATAATTTTTACTTAACAGGACCTCTGATCTTGAGGCCCCAAAATCGAATCAGTTATCTTTACCTCATTATACATACCTGTACCAAGTTTGACTAAGATCCCTTCAGGCGTTCTCAAGTTATCGGGGCAACAAAAACCTATCACGGACAGACGAATGGACAACCTGAAAACATAACGGCGGAGGCATAAAAATGCGCAAACTTTCTGGGCTAGTGCTCCTGCCTCACATCTAGCTCTGCTTCACACTGTTCAATCCAAAGCTTTCAGAATCATTGGTATCTCCCGCGATCTGACTCCTCGCCGGCCGAGCACCCCCAGCTCTGTCTGTGCTCTGTCCCCCTGAATATTCCTTCAGGACACACAAGATCTGTCAGCAACCCTCTTCTGGTGAAACTGCCAAAATAATGATTCTCTGCTCACCTGGACAAAATCACAGACTGGGCAAACAAATGGAACATGTCTTTCAATCCTGACAAATCTCACACTCTTACGATGTCTCTCCGAAAAGACCGACTGGACAACCCTCCCATCCACTTTCTGAATAATCCTCTCCAAGAAGTTCTGTCACTCAATCTTTTGGGTCTCACTATCTGCCATGATCTTTCCTGGGAAAACCACATTTCAAATCTGGCCTCCAAAGCCAGTCGCCGACTCGGCATCCTCCGTCGTGCGAAGTCCTTCCTTGGCACACCTGAGCTTCTCACCACATCCAAGGCTTTCATCCGCAGCTCAATGGAATACTGTTCTCCCCTCTGGGCCGGTGCTCCTGCCTCACACCTAGCTCGGCTTCACGCTGTTGAAACCAAAGCTTTCAGAATCATTGGAATCTCCCTCGATGAAACCAACTCCGAGGGCCTTTCACCCACTCACCGCAGGCAGGTTGGTGGTCTTTGTCTTCTACAGACTCCTCTCTGGCCTTGCTCCCCCAGCTCTGTGCTCTGCCCCCCAAATATTCCTATAGGTCGCACAAGTTCTGCCAGCAACCCTCTTATGGTTAAACTGCCAAAATCTAGGCTCTCTGCTCACCCTCACTCCTTCATTCCCCTTTTCTCCTGCCTCTGGAAAAAAACTCCCCCACTCCCTTCAATCCCACTCCTCCCTCCAGGTCTTTAAAACAGCTGTTCACCACCATCTCTTTTCTTCCCCCATCCAAAACCTTGATCTTTTCTACCCCCGCTAATTCACCACAGATACACTTTTTTGAAATTCCAACTTCTTTCCTCGAAGTCCTTGCAGATACCTCTCCAACCGCCTCCCCCAAGCCCTCTCCCTCCCACATATCTCCCGATGTCCCTGCTCTCAAATGTCGTGTTTGTGCTTCCCCTTTTCTCCCCATCTTGTCTACCACTCCCCTTATTATATGTTTCATGTGTCGATTTGACTTTTTGTGTGATTAATGTTAGCTCTTTCACAAGCCTCGATCTTATATACAAAAACAAAAAAACCAAAAAAAAACCCTCCCCATCCAACTTGACAGAGCTTGAGCAAATCTGCAAAGAAGAATGAGAGAAACTCCCCAAATCCTGATGTGCAAAGCTAGTACAGACATACCCAAGAAGACTAAAAGCTGTAATCACTGCCAAAGGCGCCTCTACAAATTATTGTTTCAGGGGGCTGATTTCTGTGTTTGCATGAATTACATATTTCTGTATTTCATTTCAATACATTTGTAAGAAATTTCGAAAAAGTTTTTCATTTTGTCATTATTGGGTATTCTTAGCCTGGTGTTGGGCTAGCGGCTAGGGTGCCAGCTTAGGATCCCAGAATCCTGGGTTTGAATCCCGGTCGATCGCTGAATTAACGCCAGGGGGGTTGACTCAGCCTGTCATCCTTCCGAGGTCGGCAAATTGAGTACCAGTTCACTGGTAATTCCCTGCTTGTCGTAAAAGGCGACAAAAAGGGTTGGCGGCACGAAGGGCATCCGGCCGTAAAAGATTGCTTCAAAAAGGGGCCCGAAAAACAACAACAACCACGGTCCCCGAAAAAGGCCAACCCCCGCTTTGCGGGGAAAAATGGCCTCTAAATGTGGTTATTTAAAAAAATATATTATTGGGTATTCTGTGCAGATATGTGACCATAAATTTAATACATTTTGAAATTCAGGGTGTAGCGACAAAATATGAAAAAGTCAAGGGGTGTGAATACTTTCTGAAGCACTGTACCTAACATGACTGTTGACCTCTGGACTCCAACATCTAAACAGTTCATATTTACATCATAGTACACACATGATCTAAGTTTGATTCAAATCCCTTCAGCCGTTCACAAGTTATCACGGTAACCAAAATCTATCACGGACAGACAACCCGAAAACAATGCCTCGGGCGACTTCGTCGGAGGCATAAAACGCACAATAGCAGAGTAATGGAGCCATCGTTTCCAGCTCAACTGTCACCTTACCTCGTATAATGAGGCTTTTTATGATTATCCTTCATATTAATCCACCACCTTAATTTGAGACAACTAAACATCTACATACAAACTCACCTTTATCGTTTTCGTTTGCAGGCGCAGGCCATTGAGGGTATGAATCGCTTTCTCCGCATCCTTGGGGTCTACGTAGTTCACAAAACCATAGCCGAGACTCTGCCCTGAAATGCAGAGCAAAGGGCACTCGCCTGACATTTGACAAGAACATCGACATGGTAATCAATCTCTGACAAACCTAGCATCAGGGAGATTGACAAAGTGATGGTTACCATTTTATTATTATTGTACAAAGTCGAGACTCGTGGAGAAGCCAGAACATAGAATATTGATCAGGACGTGACAAAACAAAAGGAACAAGAGAAAGATGGGGGAAACACAAACAGCAAGGTTGAGACACAAAATAGGACACTTTGACAAACGAGGGATGTGGGGAAGAATGAGGATGAGGGGGGGACGGGACGGGGGGACGGGACATAAGGGTGGACAATATGGATAGAAGAAGCAAACTCGTAGGAAGGAAAAACAGGAACCTTAAAAAGGTGGGCTTGGGGAGAGTTAACGGAGGTAGAGAAAGAAAATCATGGTTTCGGATGGGGGATCATCTAAGACGATTGTGAACAACTATCTTGAAGATCTGGAGAGAGGAACAAGATTTAAAAGAATGTGGAAGTTGGTCCGACAGGTGGGGAAAAGAGGCATGAAAGATGGAATGCATCTGCATTTTGGGAGTTTCACCAGGAGGGGATTGCTGGTGGACCACATGCACCCTGCTAAAACTGTTGGGCAGAGTAGGGGAGGTTGGGGGGAAGGGGAAGCATTGGGGTGGGGAGGGGGGATGGAGGTGGGTGGTAGGGACAATGTATGGAGAGAGCAGAGGGTACAATAACAAAAGAAACGGGAGAGAACAGAATCTGCCAACCTGTCTACAATGTGAAAGTGATAGGCCCAGAAACTCAGCTTCATTTGAGGAAATAGCATTGATCTTGAAGGCCTTGGTTTCTCCAGTGTCAAGCTGAGCAATGTGTGAAGCAGGGGCTCCAGCCCAGAGGGGAGAGTGGTACTCCATGCTGTGGATGAAGGCTTTGAAGGTGGATAAGAATTCAGATGTGCCAAGGCAGGACTTTGCAAGAAGGAGGATGCCCAGTCGGCTTCCTCCATAATCAGAAGTGGTTTTGGAGGCAAAGGTAGAAGTGTGGTTTTTACCCAAGAAAGATTTTAGCCGATAGTGCGGCCCAAACATTTCAGTTACTGAACTTCCGAAAGAGGATTCTTAAGAAAGTAGATGTGAGGGTTTGCCAGATGGTCCTTTCAGGGGGAGAGAGAGAGACAGAGAGAGGCAGAGACAGAGACAGACAGAAAGAGAAAGAGAAAGGGATTTGTCTGGATTGAAAAATATATTCCAAGTGTTTGACCAGCTTGTGATTCTACGAAGGTCTGAAGTGGGAAGGACGAAGGAGGATGTCTGAAGGATGAAATGGCAGATGGTGGAGCAATCAGGAAATAAAGGATTTTCCAGAGAGTCAGAGATCGTTGATGAAAATTAGGAATAGCACTGAGCCCAAGAAATGCTTTGTGGTGCTTGAGTCTGACAGGGAGAAGAGACGAAAGGATTCTGTGAAGTCACACGTTGGCTACTGGCATAGAGGAAGTCAGTAACCTAAGGGTGGAGTTGACCTTGGATGCCATAGGTGGAGAGTTTGGAGAGCAAGGCAGCATTTGTCAGACAATCAAATTTCAAGGAAATCTCTACTTTACAGCCATATCAGGTGAGGAACCTTCAGCCAACCCATCATTTTACGTGGTGCAAACCATGCCTTAGCCAAAACCAATGTTGCACTATACCAGTATCACAAGCATTTCTGTAGTGGTACAAATGCATCAAGTGTTCAAACACCCTTTTACGTGACATACAAAAACGCATTTTTTTTTTTTTTTTTTTTTTGTATACTGAATCGAGGCTCGTGAAAGAGCTAACATTTACTTCACAAACAAATCAACCAGACAAACAAAATATATAAAAAGAGGGAGCGGAAAACAAGATGGGGAGAGAAGGGGAAGCACACAAACACAACATTTGAGAGCAGGGAGATGTGTGGAAGATCGCAGGGAGATGTGTGGAAGGGAGAGGGCTTGGGGGGAGGAGGCGTGGGAAGAGGGGGGGGGGGGGTGGAGAGAGAAGTATAAAACACAAGGACACCAAGGACTTCCAGGACAGAAGTTGGTATTTCAAAAAAGTGGAATTGGGGTGAAATTAGCAGGGGTAGAAAAGATCAAGGCTTTGGATGGGGGAAGATAAGAGATGGTGGTGAACAGCTGTTTTAAAGACCTGGAGGGTGGAGTGGGATTGAAGAGAGTGAGGGAGTTTGTTCAAGAGGCGGGAGAAAAGAGGAATGAAGGAGTGAAGGTGAGCAGAAAGTCTTGATTTTGGCAGTTTGACCATAAGAGGGTTGCAGGCAGATCTTGTGCGACCTGTAGGAATATTTGCGGGACAGAGCCCAGAGAGAGCTGGGGGGGAAAGGCCAGAGAGGAGTCGGTAGAAGATGGAAATACCACCAACCTGCCTGCGGTGAGTGAGTGAGAGGCCCTTGGAGTTAGCTTCATCGCGGGAGATTCCAATGATTCTGAATGCTTTGGTTTCAACAGCGTGAAGACGAGCTAGGTGTGAGGCAGGAGCACCAGCCCAGAGGGGAGAGCAGTATTCCATTGAGCTGCGGATGAAAGCCTTGTATGTGGTGAGGAGCTCAGGTGTGCCAAGGAAGGACTTCGCACGACGGAGGATGCCCAGTCGGCGACTGGCTTTGGAGGCCAGATTTGAAATGTGGTTTTCTCAGGAAAGATCATGGCAGATAGTGAGACCCAAAAGCTTGAGTTTTCGACCATAAGCATGCTTTTAGAGTCTCTTTACAGCCACCACTTGTTAATCAAAACATTTCCATGCCACACCGCTACATTTTACAAACAAATATGGCTATCACACACAGTATATATATGTACATGTCTTAAATGATGTGGAACTTTTCAAACAGCTGTCATAACTTTACTAATGTGACCCTCTATTTTCAGGTCACCAAAAGAACAAGGTTTAAAAGTTTGTTTGTTTTTAATTCCAGAGGTTTCAACCATGTTGAATAATTTCTGTTCTCCAGATAATGTTCATTTTAAAGACCGTTTCTTGCAAAAAGGTCAAATGTTTCTACATGAAGGCAGCTTCGTCGGGCCAATCCAAATGCAAGAATTCCAAAAGAAAAAACACCCATCAAAAATAGTTGAAAGGTTTAGACACAAAATGAGACCAAATGAAAATGACTGGTTGAAAGACTTCAGTGAGAGCACCCGACAAGATGGAAGCTGCACAAGAAAGATTTGCAGGCTTCTCCGAAAAGGTCGACACTCCAACTTGCACAGCTGGTGGGAACTTCTCACATGACCGTTGTGGTCGAATCATACATGACATTCTGAAACTATCTGTACAACATAATCTAGTTACTGCAGCACCAGACTGAAAGAAATTAGGGAGGTTCAAATTTTGTGGCGCCATTGCCCAGCAGACTGAACTTTCAAAACAACATATTTGGTGATGAGGCCCACTTCCATCTCAGTGGGGGTACATGACCAAATAGAACATGCGATTTTGGGCAGAACTTGAACCGCACAAACATATCATCACCCTCATAACAAAAGTGCCTGTCATTTTTTTGGCCATTTTGAGATTTTCTGCCTAATTCACTTGTTTTATCATTTGTGACACCTGGAAAAATTCCCAAGTCATTGTGAACTTCCTGAACCACTTAATGTTAATCTGCCTAAGTCCGCAGTGTGATTTATTGCACTTCAATTGCAGCAGTTTTTTGCGTTTTTCTCCAAACTGCAAAAAATGACAGGCACTTTTGTTATGAGGGTGACGATATGGAACAACCAGTTTGTCGCAAAAGTTTGCTGTGACATCGGATGTAGTGGTAAAATAGGACCATTCTTTTTTGAGACCAAGCCGGACAAACAGCGAGTCAACACAGTAAGATACATGGAGATGCTGCAGAAAAGATTCCTTCCGACACCGAGAAGGAAGCAAGACGTTACTGAATTCAGTCATCTTGCAGCAACACGGTGCACCACTGCATACATTTATTTAATAGTGTTTTTCAGACGACTTCCATAGTGATACTCATTTATTGACGGCTGGACAAACCGTGGCCTCCCTACTCCCCGGATAGGTCTCCTCCCGACTATTACCAATTGGGGTCCCTCATTGGAATTTTCCACGATCCAATGTCCATGAAAATGACACACTCACTGCAGGAGCTGAAAGATATCAGATGACAAATCAGACGCATACCAGCTACAGATCTCGGCAGTCGTGACAACTTCAGTGTCCATGTGGCAGCTGTCATGCAGAGGTGCTTGGATTGAGCACTTCATCAACTACTAAGATCGCTCCTTATTGCTTGGTGAAGAATTTCTCATAACAAAAATGCAACTAATCCTGTGTATTATTGGACAAAACCAAACAAAATCTACCAATATAAAATTATATTGTTAAATAAAAAGTAGGACATCATTTTGGACCAAGCTGTTGCCACTTTATATAATATACTTACTGGAATTCACGAACCAGTGTTTGTCACGCTACATCACCTACAGTTCTTGGCTGATTACATCCAGACTTGCTGCAAAGGATCAGCATGACCCCAATTAGTGTATAGAGGAGATTTTATCTTTTGCCATTGGTCTTGTAGGCGGAGTTAGGGGCGCAATTTCTCTATGTAAATGCGTATCATGTAGCGCTGCTCCAGGTGGGAGAGGGTATTACGAGTCCCCACCCTTTACAGTGAAGTATTCCTGTCGCCACGTTTTTCAGTGCAGTGAGATGTTTTGAATTATAAACAGTAGGCATATTTTTGCTTCATGCACATAACCTGGGTTATTTTTATTTTCGGGAGTGACCTGTCAGTTTCCAGATACACCACCCAAATAAAGTTGTGTCAGAAGAACGTGTTTCATGCTTGGAAAAGGATAGCCCGCAGGGCGGGTGCTCTGCTAGTACCTGTGATAATAAAACAGCGTATGTGTGTCTCCTCCATAACTAAAGCCATGAAAACTAGCGGCCCGAAACTTTGCATGCATAATAAGGGAAGTCCTAGGGAGTGCATGAATAATAAATAGCACCGCAAAGCAGGCATAACCCCTCAGCCCATGCATGGTGGAAACCAATTTCAAGATGGCTGCCATGGCGGCCACATTGAAAATTGCAGCGCGCCCATTTTCGAAAGGAACCTTCCTCTACTCAACCCCAACACACACTGCAAAAATGGATTTAATCGGACAAGCCGCTCTGCTTGAAATTGACGAAAACCAATTTCAAGATGGCTGCCATGGTGGCCATATTGAAAATCGCAGCACCCATTTTCGAAAGGAACCTTCCTCTACTGTACCCCAACGGCGGAGCGGCTGGGATTACGGATTTCCTGGGTCAAAACCAAGATCCAGGCTTTCAATAACATCTTGGATGCTGCCGTCTTGTCTGTGCCGGTTTGTTGAGGTTAGCGAAGATGTTGAGGTCAGCGAAGAGATTCACTTACCCTGGCAGTGTTATTCACGTCTCCGCATGTTGTGAGGTTGATAGACGTCTGGGTCGGGCCTGGGGAGTCATGGATTCACTGGATCATGGGGTGTGGCGCTGTCGGTATCTAGGCAGGAGGGTGAAAGTCAGAGTCCAAGTCCTTGGTGCTTCCAGTCTTGCTCTACGGATGTGAGACTAGACCCTTACCAAGGGCCAGAGAATGAAACTTAATTCCTTTGGAACCAAGTCTCTTCGGAGAATCCTTGGCTATCGTTGGTTGGACTTTGTGTCCAATGAGTGGTTGCTGAGAGAGACTCACATGAGATGTTTCCTGTATGGTCCGTGAGCGTCAGCTGCATGGACATGTGGCTCGTTTTCCGGCCGCTAATCCAGCTCACCAGATACTCTCAGCAAGGGAGCCTCGTGAGTGGAGGAGGCCAACGGGCCAACCGTGTACCTCGTGGTTGCAGCAGGTTGATCGGCATCTCAAAGAGATGGGGATGGGCCAGGCATCAGCCTGGGGAATGGCCAGACGAAGGCCCCTGGAATACCATTGGGGAAAGTGGATGTGGCGACACTCTGCTCCGGTGCATGCTCCCATACCTGACCTGACATTTACTTCAAGGCTATGCTCCCTCCTTCATATTTACACAAGTAAATGTGAAATTGTAAAAGCATTGAAACTACTTTTTCCACTGTTCAGACAATTATATTGTGAAGAAAAGATTAAGGAATGTGCCCAGAGTGCAACTAAAATTAAGCAGCAGGACAAGTTCAGCTGCAGAATCACTGTGAAGGCTCCCGTGACGCAGGCAATGGATGCGTCAAACGTGGCTGGGTTCGCCGTGGGGAAATCCTTCGAGTTAGGAAGGCAAAATAAATTGAATTAAAGATCGAATTAAAAAAACGATGAACATAACAGGATTAGAATAGGTACAATAACGGGACAAGTTGACGACGAGTTCAAAAGAGAATTGGAAAAAGTTCAGTGGCTACAAAGCAATGTTTGCTGAAAAAAAAAATAATAATAAAGTATAAAACAGGGCAGAAGACGCTCTTCAGCTTTTTCCAGAAGGTTGAAAGGCCTCGAGCTGATGAACCGACAATCACCATCCTAAACTTATTTTACAACATCAACACCAACTCCATCACCAATAAAAAGCCAAAATGTTCTCTTGTGGAGTCAGACATGGAGAAAGAGGCAGACAACCCTGAGCCATTGTTTGACCAATTTATCAACACCTTGAATTTGTCACAAATCTACACAAAATACCGAACAATGACAAAGAAAACATGTTTTTAGAAATCTTTACAAATTTATTGAAAATGAAATACAGAAATATCTAATACACACAATGATTCACCCCCCCCCCCTCCATTTTTCTACCTCACACCCCACCCTCCATAATTACCCCTTTATAACCCTCCATAACCCTTTATAACCCTCCATAACCCTTTAGAACCCTCAATAACGACCCTTTAGAACCCTCCATAATGACCCTTTAGAACCCTCCATAACGACTCTTTAGAACCCTCCATAACGACCCTTTAGAACTCTCCATAACGACCCTTTGGAATGACATTCCGCAACCTATGGGTCGCGACACAATGTTTGGGTCGCGAAGGATTTTCAATGGGTCGCACGATCGTTTCAGAAATCGCAGGGGAAAAAAAAAAGAAAAAGAGAGAAAAAAAAAAAAAAAACTTTATCGACGATGTACTTCTCCCGACTGAACAGAACAGAGATCAAATGAAGGCCGACACAAACTTTATAGTGTGGACTCTTCTACCGTGCTGTACCGATGTACTGTGATGTATCGCCCGTGCATCCGGTCAGTCAGATCATACATTTAGTTTCCGACACGCGAATGTCCATTGCTTTTCATTCGAAAGATTGAGCTGTGAGCGAAAGGTACTCGCCATGGCTAGAAAGTATTAGCCTGTGTTCCTGAACTATGAGTTCACCATGAATATCGATAAGCACAATGTTCATCGACCACAGTGTGTGATATGCCTTGACGTGTTGGCCAACGAGTCCCTCAGGCCCCAAAAGCTGAAACGGCATCTCCAGAAGAAACATGGAGATCATGTCAACAAGTCGCGGGAGAAGGGACTGACCAAAGCCAGCTACCTGGTGGCGGAGAAGATAGCCAAAGAAAAGATACCGTACACTATGCGGGTAAGTTTTTTGTTTTTTTCCGTAAAAGTATTTCACTGCATTGGCGGTTTGTACGTTGTTCATAAAGTAATACATGGCGCTGTAAGTATAGTTAAATTTAGTTTTTCATTTCGTCTTTAGAATATTGATGTGTCGGGTTCTTGCTTACTATTACTCGTGCCATGTATACGTTGGTATATCACAACTTCGTAAGTTTTATTGTTTGTTGCAATACAACCATTCTTAAACTTTGCCTCTTTTTTTAAAGTACGTACGGCAATCACATCGTACATATTGAATTTTTATAATGCCTTGGAACAGCTGTTCTTAACCTGGGGGTCATGACGTATGCGCATACGCGAACAAAATACTGTGTGTGGTATGTACCGTTGTTAGGTTCCTAAAAATGGGCTCAACAAATTGATATGTTATTTATGACCCCTTCATGACCCCCGGAAAACCCCAAACGACCCCCAGGTTAGGCACCGCTGCCTTGGAACAAAATCAAGATTTATCATAAAGTGAAAGAAATGTTCATGTGTTATTTTATTTATCTTGTATTGCAGAGCAACGCATCCTGCCATGCGCCAAGGCGATGTGCAGAGAAGTGCTTGGAGAGACGGCGGCTTCCAAGATAAGCACCATTCCGCTTTCTGCCGACACGATTCGCCGATGGATAATAGACATGGGCGAAGACATCGAGCACCAGCTGTACGCAAACCTAGAGGCCAACAAGTTTGTCATCCAGTTAGACGAGTCAATGGACATCGCACAGAAGGCGTTGATCCTCATCTTTGTTCGTTATCGGCATGGCGATGATTTTATGGAGGATCTTCTGGCATGTGACGAGCTACAGACCAAGACCACGTCCGCAGAAATATTCGCAGTCGTCAACAAACACATCGCATTGCATAGCCTCAGATGGGAAAACTGTGTTGGCGTTTGCACCGATGGTGCGGCATCGATGACAGGTCGGCGCAGCGGTGTCATTAAGCTCATCCAAGATGTGGCACCAGAGGCAAGCTGGACCCACTGCTTCCTCCACCGCGAGGCATTAGCGGCGAAAGAGATGTCACCTGGACTTGCCGAAGTAATGGACATTGCAGTGAAAACAATCAACCATCTTAGGAAGAGCGCCCTAAATTCGAGGTTGTTTGCAGAGCTGTGTAAGGAGCAAGATGCAGAACACACCACGGTGCTGTATTTTGCAGCTGTTTGCTGGCTCTCCAGAGGAGCTGCTTTGGCAAGATTGTATGAAATTCGCGACCAGGTCCTCACATTCTTGGAGGTGGCTAGGTCAGACCTGGCAGTCCACTACAAAAACAACAAATTCATCGCAACATTGGCATACATGGCCGACATCTTCAACTTGTTGAACACAACATACAACATGCATTTTAAAGGCCATTTTCCCTGCTAGAGCGGGGGTTAGCCTTGCGGTCCCCATGACAATCTTCTCCATTTTGCCCTATTTTCTGCATCTCTCCTTGTTAACCCCCTTGCCCGCATTTCTTCTTCCACCATCTTTAGCCAAGTCTTTCTCGGTCTTCCCCGTCTTCTACTTCCTTCTACATTCATTTCCATCACTCTTCTCAACCAGTCACTTTCATCCTTCCTCAACACATGACCAAACCATCTCAACCTGTTCCTCTTCACAGCATCAATCACAGGCTCTATTCCCATCATCTTTCGCAATTCATCATTTGTCTTCCTCTCTCTCAACGATACTCCGCACATCCGTCGAACCATTCGCATTTCCACCCTTTCCAACCTTCGTTGCTGCTCTACGTTCATTACCCATGTCTCGCTCCCATAAATCATAACACTTCTCACACATGCAGCATACACCTTTCCCTTCAGCTTCAACGACACTCCCCTCATCATCAGCACGCCACTCAATTCCCAAAACTTCTTCCATGCACATCTCACTCGAGCAACCGTTGCCGAGTCTGATCCACCCTCTCCATCCAGCATGTCTCCGAGGTAGCAAAATGTTTTCACACCTTCCAGCTTCACGCCATCTCCAAGATCCAACTCAATATCCCCTCCATCTGCAGCTCCCTCTGTGCACACCTTACATTTGAATGTAGCTGCCACACTGGTTAATGACCCTCTCAGACCACTACATTTTTGATGAACCCACTCAGCGCACATTGTACACTGAATGGAGTTCACTCCAACACCCTTCCTACACACAGCACAGGGCCACTTCCCAGTTCTTTCCACCTCACCACATGCTTTACCACTTGCCATCACCTTCGCCTTTCCGATATTCACCTTCAGACCTTTTGTCTCCATACATTCCTTCCACGTGTTCATCTTTTCCTTCAGTCCATCCATACTTTCCGCAATCAACACCAGATCATCTGCATACAACAACTCCCACGGTAAACCCTCCTTTACGTTGAGCCAGCACCTCCATCACAGCTACAAATAGTCGTGGACTTAGTACCGACCCCTGATGCACTCCCACCTTCACCTCAAACTCACCACTGTTCCCGTCCTTCGTCCTTACAGCTGTGCACGCTCTTTTGTACATTGCCATCACTACTCTGATCAACCATTCCTCCACTCCTAACTTCCTCAATGCCCATGTCAATACTTTGCGTGGAACCCGATCGAATGCTTTCTCCAGATCAACAAACCCAAGAAACAACCTCCTCCTCCTCCTCTTCCTCTCCATGCACCTCTCCTGCAACTGCCCCACAATGAAAAGCGCGTCTGTCGTTCCTCTTCCCGGCATGAATCCAAACTGCATTTCGTCGATCTTCACTTTCTTCCTTATCCTCCTCTCCAACACCCCCTCCAATACCTTCATTCCATGCTCCAATAACTTTATCGCTCGGTACGAGCCACACTCCAGAGGGTCACCTTTCCCCTTGTATAGAGGGACGAGGGCACTCAGTTCCCAATCCACTGGAATGCGGCCTTCCCCCACCACCAGACCACAGATCTCTGTCATTCTCCCCACACCCCAACCTCCTGCTGCCTCCAACACACCTCCCACAACTCCCGTCGGCCCTCCCCGCCCCTCTACCCCTCATTGCCTCCTACCCCTACCCCCTCTACCCCTCCCACAACTTGTTGAATAATCTGAACATATCGTTCCAGGGCAAAACGAACAAGTAGGCGAAATCCATGTTCGTAATGTATGACAAGCTAACGGCGTTAAAGTCAAAGCTGGATCTATGGAAGAGAAGAGTACAGACCAATGATGAATTTGACATGTTTGAAAACCTGGATGATCTGCTCAGCAAGTATGTTGAGGAACGTGTGGACATTAAGGATGTCATCGTCGAACATCTGGTGAACCTGCGCAAACGATTTGACGAATAATTTCCTGTTGATCCACGCGTGGAGAAGAGGTGGATCCGAGACCCTTATTCAGTCGACGTTCAGCAGTGCTGCAACTTGTCCAACAGATTGAAAGAGGACTTGATCGACATCGTGTTCGACGGTACACTTGAGACACTGTTCAGGAAGGACACTTTAGTAAAGTTTTGGCTGACAGTGTCTCATGAGTACCCAGAGATTGCACATCTCGCGGTAAAGTTCCTGATGCCATTCACGACGACGTGGATGTGTGAGGCAGGTTTCTCAACGGCGACATATCTGAAGTCCAAATATCGAAACAAACTGGAGACGGTGGCCCTGTGCGCCAACCTGAGAATCGCATTGTCGCCGCTTCAAAGCCGAATCGATGATCTCGTGGCCAATAGGGAAAGTCAACCATCGCACTGATGTGGATAATCCACATCGACAATGTTGCTAACGGAACATTTGAATTAGGCTTGTAAGTTTCACTTTCGGGTTTAATCAGTGAAAGTTGTTTATTTAATGTTGTTCATGATAACGGAACATTGAACCTGGGTATAAGTTCAGATGCATATCGGGTTTTTTCAGTAAAAGTTATTCTTGTTTTGTTTATCAGTTCATGTTACATTTTAAGTTCATCATCTATTCACGATGAAGATTAAAATAAAGTTAAAACACCTTATCTTGGTGTGTCACTTTAATAATTAAAGTTTTATTCTAAAGGGTCGTTATTGAGGGGGGGGGGGGGCGGTTTGGTTTTATGGGTCGCGACCAGATGCCTGGATTTTTTATTGGGTCCTGGGCTGAAAAGGTTGCGTAACGCAGCTTTAGAACCCTCAATAACGACCCTTTATAACCCTCCATAACGACCCTTTAGAACCCTCCATAACGACCCTTTATAACCCTCCATAACGACCCTTTAGAACCCTCCATAATGACCTTTTAGAACCCTCCATAACGACCCTTTAGAACCCTCAATAACGACCCTTTAGAACCCTCCATAACGACCCTTTATAACCCTCAATAACGACCCTTTAGAACCCTCCATAACGACCCTTTATAACCTCCATAACGACCCTTTAGATCCCTCCATAACGACCCTTTAGAACCCTCCATAACGACCCTTTAGAACCCTCCATAACGACCGTTTTGAACCCTCCATAATGACCCTTTAGAACCCTCCATAACGACCCTTTAGAACCCTCCATAACGACCCTTTAGAACCCTCCATAACGACCCTTTAGAACCCTCCTTAATGACCTTTTAGAACCCTCCATAACGACCCTTTATAACCCTCCATAACGACCCTTTAGAACCCTCAATAACGGCCCTTTAGAACCCTCAATAACGGCCCTTTAGAACCCTCAATAACGACCCTTTAGAATCCTCAATAATGACCCTTTAGAACCCTCCATAATGACACTTTAGAACCCTCCATAACGACCCTTTAGAACCCTCAATAACGACCCTTTAGAACCCTCAATAACGGCCCTTTAGAACCCTCAATAACGACCCTTTAGAATCCTCAATAACGACCCTTTAGAACCCTCAATAATGACCCTTTAGAACCCTCCATAACGACCCTTTAGAACGCTCCATAACGACCCTTTAGAACCCTCCATAACGACCCTTTAGAACCCTCCATAACGACCCTTTAGAACCCTCCATAATGACCTTTTAGAACCCTCCATAACAACCCTTTAGAACGCTCCATAACGACCCTTTAGAACCCTCCATAACGACCCTTTAGAACCCTCAATAACGGCCCTTTAGAACCCTCAATAACGGCCCTTTAGAACCCTCAATAATGACCCTTTAGAACGCTCCATAACGACCCTTTAGAACCCTCCATAACGACCCTTTAGAACCCTCCATAACGACCCTTTATAACCCTCCATAACGACCCTTTAGAACCCTCCATAACGACCGTTTTGAACCCTCCATAACGACCCTTTAGAACCCTCCATAACGACCCTTTAGAACCCTCCATAACGACCCTTTAGAACGCTCCATAACGACCCTTTAGAACCCTCCATAACGACCCTTTAGAACCCTCCATAACGACCCTTTAGAACCTTCAATAACGGCCCTTTAGAACCCTCAATAACGGCCCTTTAGAACCCTCAATAATGACCCTTTAGAATCCTCAATAATGACCCTTTAGAACCCTCCATAATGACCCTTTAGAACCCTCCATAATGACACTTTAGAACCCTCCATAACGACCCTTTAGAACCCTCCATAACGACCCTTTAGAACCCTCCATAACGACCCTTTAGAACCCTCAATAACGGCCCTTTAGAACCCTCAATAACGGCCCTTTAGAACCCTCAATAACGACCCTTTAGAATCCTCAATAATGACCCTTTAGAACCCTCCATAATGACCCTTTAGAACCCTCCATAATGACACTTTAGAACCCTCCATAACGACCCTTTAGAATCCTCCATAATGACCCTTTAGAACCCTCCATAACGACCCTTTAGAACCCTCCATAACGACACTTTATAACCCTCCATAACGACCCTTTAGAACCCTCCATAATGACCCTTTAGAACCCTCCATAACGACCCTTTAGAACCCTCCATAACGACCCTTTAGAACCCTCCATAATGACCCTTTAGAACCCTCCATAATGACCCTTTAGAACCCTCCATAATGACCTTTTAGAACCCTCCATAACGACCGTTTTGAATCCTCCATAACGACCCTTTATAACCCTCAATAACGGCCCTTTAGAACCCTCAATAATGACCCTTTAGAATCCTCAATAATGACCCTTTAGAACCCTCCATAATGACACTTTAGAACCCTCCATAACGACCCTTTAGAACCCTCCATAACGACCCTTTAGAACCCTCAATAACGGCCCTTTAGAACCCTCAATAATGACCCTTTAGAACCCTCCATAATGACCCTTTAGAACCCTCCATAATGACACTTTAGAACCCTCCATAATGACCCTTTAGAACCCTCCATAACGACCCTTTATAACCCTCAATAACGACCCTTTAGAACCCTCCATAACGACCCTTTATAACCCTCCATAACGACCCTTTAGATCCCTCCATAACGACCCTTTAGAACCCTCCATAACGACCCTTTAGAACCCACCATAACGACCGTTTTGAACCCTCCATAACGACCCTTTAGAACCCTCCATAACGACCCTTTATAACCCTCCATAACGACCCTTTAGAACCCTCCATAATGACCTTTTAGAACCCTCCATAACGACCCTTTAGAACCCTCAATAACGACCCTTTAGAACCCTCCATAACGACCCTTTATAACCCTCAATAACGACCCTTTAGAACCCTCCATAACGACCCTTTATAACCCTCCATAACGACCCTTTAGATCCCTCCATAACGACCCTTTAGAACCCTCCATAACGACCCTTTAGAACCCTCCATAACGACCGTTTTGAACCCTCCATAACGACCCTTTAGAACCCTCCATAACGACCCTTTAGAACCCTCCATAACGACCCTTTAGAACCCTCCATAATGACCCTTTAGAACCCTCCTTAATGACCTTTTAGAACCCTCCATAACGACCCTTTATAACCCTCCATAACGACCCTTTAGAACCCTCAATAACGGCCCTTTAGAACCCTCAATAACGGCCCTTTAGAACCCTCAATAACGGCCCTTTAGAACCCTCAATAATGACCCTTTAGAATCCTCAATAATGACCCTTTAGAACCCTCCATAATGACACTTTAGAACCCTCCATAACGACCCTTTAGAACCCTCAATAACGACCCTTTAGAACCCTCAATAACGGCCCTTTAGAACCCTCAATAACGACCATTTAGAATCCTCAATAATGACCCTTTAGAACCCTCAATAATGACCTTTTAGAACCCTCCATAACAACCCTTTAGAACGCTCCATAACGACCCTTTAGAACCCTCCATAACGACCCTTTAGAACCCTCAATAACGGCCCTTTAGAACCCTCAATAACGGCCCTTTAGAACCCTCAATAATGACCCTTTAGAACGCTCCATAACGACCCTTTAGAACCCTCCATAACGACCCTTTATAACCCTCCATAACGACCCTTTAGAACCCTCCATAACGACCGTTTTGAACCCTCCATAACGACCCTTTAGAACCCTCCATAACGACCCTTTAGAACCCTCCATAACGACCCTTTAGAACGCTCCATAACGACCCTTTAGAACCCTCCATAACGACCCTTTAGAACCCTCCATAACGACCCTTTAGAACCTTCAATAACGGCCCTTTAGAACCCTCAATAACGACCCTTTAGAACCCTCCATAACGACCCTTTATAACCCTCCATAACGACCCTTTAGAACCCTCCATAACGACCGTTTTGAACCCTCCATAACGACCCTTTAGAACCCTCCATAACGACCCTTTAGAACCCTCCATAACGACCCTTTAGAACGCTCCATAACGACCCTTTAGAACCCTCCATAACGACCCTTTAGAACCCTCCATAACGACCCTTTAGAACCTTCAATAACGGCCCTTTAGAACCCTCAATAACGGCCCTTTAGAACCCTCAATAATGACCCTTTAGAATCCTCAATAATGACCCTTTAGAACCCTCCATAATGACCCTTTAGAACCCTCCATAATGACACTTTAGAACCCTCCATAACGACCCTTTAGAACCCTCCATAACGACCCTTTAGAACCCTCCATAACGACCCTTTAGAACCCTCAATAACGGCCCTTTAGAACCCTCAATAACGGCCCTTTAGAACCCTCAATAACGGCCCTTTAGAACCCTCAATAACGACCCTTTAGAATCCTCAATAATGACCCTTTAGAACCCTCCATAATGACCCTTTAGAACCCTCCATAATGACACTTTAGAACCCTCCATAACGACCCTTTAGAATCCTCCATAATGACCCTTTAGAACCCTCCATAACGACCCTTTAGAACCCTCCATAACGACACTTTATAACCCTCCATAACGACCCTTTAGAACCCTCCATAATGACCCTTTAGAACCCTCCATAACGACCCTTTAGAACCCTCCATAACGACCCTTTAGAACCCTCCATAATGACCCTTTAGAACCCTCCATAATGACCCTTTAGAACCCTCCATAATGACCTTTTAGAACCCTCCATAACGACCGTTTTGAACCCTCCATAACGACCCTTTAGAACCCTCCATAACGACCCTTTAGAACCCTCCATAATGACCCTTTAGAACCGTCCATAACGACCTTTTAGAACCCTCCATAACGACCCTTTAGAACCCTCCATAACGACCGTTTTGAACCCTCCATAACGACCCTTTAGAACCCTCCATAATGACCCTTTAGAACCCTCCATAATGACCTTTTAGAACCCTCCATAACGACCCTTTAGAACCCTCCATAACGACCCTTTAAAACCCTCCATAACGACCCTTTAGAACCCTCCATAACGACCCTTTAGAACCCTCCATAATGACCCTTTAGAACCCTCCATAACGACCCTTTAGAATCCTCCATAACGACCCTTTAGAACCCTCCATAATGACCTTTTAGAACCCTCCATAACGACCCTTTAGAACCCTCCATAACGACCCTTTAGAACCCTCCATAACGACCCTTTATAACCCTCCATAACGACCCTTTAGAACCCTCCATAATGACCTTTTAGAACCCTCCATAACGACCCTTTAGAACCCTCCATAACGACCTTTTAGAACCCTCCATAACGACCCTTTAGAACCCTCCATAACGACCCTTTAGAACCCTCCATAACGACCCTTTAGAACCCTCCATAACGACCCTTTATAACCCTCCATAACGACCCTTTAGAACCCCCCATAACAACCGTTTTGAACCCTCCATAACGACCCTTTAGAACCCTCCATAACGACCGTTTAGAACCCTCCATAACGGCCCTTTAGAACCCTCAATAACGGCCCTTTAGAACCCTCAATAACGGCCCTTTAGAACCCTCAATAATGACCCTTTAGAATCCTCAATAATGACCCTTTAGAACCCTCCATAATGACACTTTAGAACCCTCCATAACGACCCTTTAGAACCCTCCATAACGACCCTTTAGAACCCTCCATAACGACCCTTTAGAACCCTCCATAACGACCCTTTAGAACCCTCAATAACGGCCCTTTAGAACCCTCAATAATGACCCTTTAGAACCCTCCATAATGACCCTTTAGAACCCTCCATAATGACACTTTAGAACCCTCCATAATGACCCTTTAGAACCCCCCATAACGACCCTTTAGAACCCTCCATAATGACCCTTTAGAACCCTCCATAACGACCCTTTATAACCCTCCATAACGACCCTTTAGAACCCTCAATAACGGCCCTTTAGAACCCTCAATAACGGCCCTTTAGAACCCTCAATAATGACCCTTTAGAATCCTCAATAATGACCCTTTAGAACCCTCCATAATGACACTTTAGAACCCTCCATAATGACCCTTTAGAACCTCCCATAACGGCCCTTTAGAACCCTCCATAACGACCCTTTAGAACCCTCAATAACGGCCCTTTAGAACCCTCAATAAAGGCCCTTTAGAACCCTCCATAATGACACTTTAGAACCCTCCATAATGACCCTTTAGAACCCTCCATAACGACCCTTTAGAACCCTCCATAACGACCCTTTAGAACCCTCAATAACGGCCCTTTAGAACCCTCCATAACGACCCTTTAGAACCCTCAATAACGGCCCTTTAGAACCCCCAATAACGGCCCTTTAGAACCCTCAATAATGGCCCTTTAGAACCCTCCATAACGACCCTTTAGAACCCTCAATAACGACCCTTTAGAACCCTCAATAACGGCCCTTTAGAACCCTCAATAACGGCCCTTTAGAACCCTCAATAACGGCCCTTTAGAACCCTCAATAACGGCCCTTTAGAACCCTCAATAACGGCCCTTTAGAACCCTCAATAACGGCCCTTTAGAACCCTCAATAACGGCCCTTTAGAACCCTCAATAACGGCCCTTTAGAACCCTCCATAATGACACTTTAGAACCCTCCATAATGACCCTTTAGAACCCCCCATAACGGCCCTTTAGAACCCTCCATAACGACCCTTTAGAACCCTCCATAACGACCCTTTAGAACCCTCCATAACGACCCTTTAGAACCCTCCATAACGACACTTTAGAACCCTCCATAACGACCCTTTAGAACCCTCCATAACGACACTTTAGAACCCTCCATAACGACCCTTTAGAACCCTCCATAACGACCCTTTAGAACCCTCAATAACGGCCCTTTAGAACCCTCAATAACGGCCCTTTAGAACCCTCAATAATGACACTTTAGAACCCGCCATAATGACCCTTTAGAACCCTCCATAACGACCCTTTAGAACCCTCCATAACGACCCTTTAGAACCCTCCATAACGACACTTTAGAACCCTCAATAATGACCCTTTAGAACCCTCCATAATGACCCTTTAGAACCCTCCATAATGACCCTTTAGAACCCTCAATAATGACCCTTTAGAACCCTCCATAATGACCCTTTAGAACCCTCCATAATGACCCTTTAGAACCCCCCATAACGGCCCTTTAGAACCCTCCATAACGACCCTTTAGAACCCTCCATAACGACCCTTTAGAACCCTCCATAACGACCCTTTAGAACCCTCCATAACGACACTTTAGAACCCTCAATAATGACCCTTTAGAACCCTCAATAATGACCCTTTAGAACCCTCCATAATGACCCTTTAGAACCCTCCATAATGACCCTTTAGAACCCTCCATAATGACCCTTTAGAACCCTCCATAATGACCCTTTAGAACCCTCAATAATGACCCTTTAGAACCCGCCATAATGACCCTTTAGAACCCTCCATAACGACCCTTTAGAACCCTCCATAACGACCCTTTAGAACCCTCCATAACGACACTTTAGAACCCTCAATAATGACCCTTTAGAACCCTCCATAATGACCCTTTAGAACCCTCCATAATGACCCTTTAGAACCCTCAATAATGACCCTTTAGAACCCTCCATAATGACCCTTTAGAACCCTCCATAATGACCCTTTAGAACCCTCCATAACGGCCCTTTAGAACCCTCCATAACGACCCTTTAGAACCCTCCATAACGACCCTTTAGAACCCTCCATAACGACCCTTTAGAACCCTCCATAACGACCCTTTAGAACCCTCCATAACGACCCTTTAGAACCCTCCATAACGACCCTTTAGAACCCTCAATAACGGCCCTTTAGAACCCTCAATAATGACCCTTTAGAATCCTCAATAATGACCCTTTAGAACGCTCCATAATGACCCTTTAGAACCCTCCATAACGACCCTTTAGAACCCTCCATAATGACCCTTTAGAACCCTCCATAACGACCCTTTATAACCCTCCATAACGACCCTTTAGAACCCTCAATAACGGCCCTTTAGAACCCTCAATAACGGCCCTTTAGAACCCTCAATAATGACCCTTTAGAATCCTCAATAATGGCCCTTTAGAACCCTCCATAACGACCCTTTAGAACCCTCAATAACGGCCCTTTAGAACCCTCAATAACGGCCCTTTAGAACCCTCCATAATGACACTTTAGAACCCGCCATAATGACCCTTTAGAACCCTCCATAACGACCCTTTAGAACCCTCCATAACGACCCTTTAGAACCCTCCATAACGACACTTTAGAACCCTCCATAACGACCCTTTAGAACCCTCCATAATGACCCTTTAGAACCCTCCATAACGACCCTTTAGAACCCTCCATAACGACACTTTAGAACCCTCCATAACGACCCTTTAGAACCCTCAATAACGGCCCTTTAGAACCCTCAATAATGACCCTTTAGAATCCTCAATAATGACCCTTTAGAACCCTCCATAATGACCCTTTAGAACCCTCCATAATGACACTTTAGAACCCTCCATAATGACCCTTTAGAACCCCCCATAACGACCCTTTAGAACCCTCCATAATGACCCTTTAGAACCCTCCATAACGACACTTTATAACCCTCCATAACGACCCTTTAGAACCCTCAATAACGGCCCTTTAGAACCCTCAATAACGGCCCTTTAGAACCCTCAATAATGACCCTTTAGAATCCTCAATAATGACCCTTTAGAACCCTCCATAATGACACTTTAGAACCCTCCATAATGACCCTTTAGAACCCCCCATAACGGCCCTTTAGAACCCTCTATAACGACCCTTTAGAACCCTCAATAACGGCCCTTTAGAACCCTCAATAACGGCCCTTTAGAACCCTCCATAATGACACTTTAGAACCCGCCATAATGACCCTTTAGAACCCTCCATAACGACCCTTTAGAACCCTCCATAACGACCCTTTAGAACCCTCCATAACGACCCTTTAGAACCCTCCATAACGACACTTTAGAACCCTCCATAACGACCCTTTAGAACCCTCCATAACGACCCTTTAGAACCCTCCATAACGACCCTTTAGAACCCTCCATAATGACCCTTTAGAACCCTCCATAACGACCCTTTAGAACCCTCCATAACGACCCTTTAGAACCCTCAATAACGGCCCTTTAGAACCCTCAATAACGGCCCTTTAGAACCCTCAATAACGGCCCTTTAGAACCCTCAATAATGACCCTTTAGAATCCTCAATAATGACCCTTTAGAACCCTCCATAATGACACTTTAGAACCCTTCATAATGACCCTTTAGAACCCCCCATAACGGCCCTTTAGAACCCTCCATAACGACCCTTTAGAACCCTCAATAACGGCCCTTTAGAACCCTCCATAACGACCCTTTAGAACCCTCAATAACGGCCCTTTAGAACCCTCAATAACGGCCCTTTAGAACCCTCAATAACGGCCCTTTAGAACCCTCAATAATGGACCTTTAGAACCCTCCATAACGACCCTTTAGAACCCTCAATAACGGCCCTTTAGAACCCTCAATAACGGCCCTTTAGAACCCTCAATAACGGCCCTTTAGAACCCTCAATAACGGCCCTTTAGAACCCTCAATAACGGCCCTTTAGAACCCTCAATAACGGCCCTTTAGAACCCTCAATAACGGCCCTTTAGAACCCTCAATAACGGCCCTTTAGAACCCTCAATAACGGCCCTTTAGAACCCTCAATAACGGCCCTTTAGAACCCTCAATAATGACCCTTTAGAATCCTCAATAATGACCCTTTAGAACCCTCCATAATGACACTTTAGAACCCTCCATAATGACCCTTTAGAACCCCCCATAACGGCCCTTTAGAACCCTCCATAACGACCCTTTAGAACCCTCAATAACGGCCCTTTAGAACCCTCAATAATGACCCTTTAGAACCCTCCATAACGACCCTTTAGAACCCTCTATAACGACCCTTTAGAACCCTCAATAACGGCCCTTTAGAACCCTCAATAACGACCCTTTAGAACCCTCCATAACGACCCTTTAGAACCCTCAATAACGGCCCTTTAGAACCCTCAATAACGACCCTTTAGAACCCTCCATAATGACCCTTTAGAACCCTCCATAACGACCCTTTAGAACCCTCCATAACGACCCTTTAGAACCCTCCATAATGACCCTTTAGAACCCCCCATAACGACCCTTTAGAACCCCCCATAACGACCCTTTAGAACCCTCCATAATGACCCTTTAGAACCCTCCATAACGACGGTTTAGAACCCTCCATAACGACCCTTTAGAACCCTCCATAACGACCCTTTAGAACCCTCCATAACGACCCTTTAGAACCCTCCATAATGACCCTTTAGAACCCTCCATAATGACCCTTTAGAACCCTCCATAACGACCCTTTAGAACCCTACATAATGATCCTTTAGAACCCTCCATAACGACCCTTTAGAACCCTCCATAATGACCCTTTAGAACCCTCCATAACGACCCTTTAGAACCCTTTAGCATTAAATGTGGTGGGTTACAAAGGTTCGTCTTCATTTTTGATGGAAGGCTTCATCACTTAAGAATGATCTTACTCCCCTCTTAGTCAGGTTCACTATGTTTTTTTCGTTCAAAATCATGGTGGCTTAGCAAACCTATACATTTTTGGAAACGTTATTACATGGAAAATCTGAAAATCAATGTTTACATTTGCCAATTCCGACCAATTCCATTCGACCAATTCGACCAATCGACCAATTCCATTCGACCATTCGACCAATTCGATTTGCCAATCAATTTGACCGACCTTTGCTTGTGTGGAACGGACTGTGAAAACGATGCGGACTATATTGTCGGATACGACACACAGGACAGTGATGTGATGACGAACTCTAAATGGCATATTCTGTAATCGTGTATGTTTGATGCCATTGACTGCCTGTGTAGATTTTGTCATTGACTGCCTGTGTAGATGTGAAGTTATACTGACTGCATGTGTATATATGATTTTGCTGACTGCCTGTGTATGTTTGGTGATATGAATTATTGTGACACATTTTGATGTTATTAACTGCCTGTACAAAATGATAACATGTATTTGATTATGCAACTTATCGCGAATATAAAGACAGTATTTTGCAATTCAAAACCTTTGATTCGTGTCTTACCATTCCCCATAGCACTAATTTGAGACTTTCATTGGATTCCTTGTCCCTGAAAATATAGGTTTAGTATATTTTAAAAAGTTTTTAGGGTAATTAGAGGCAGAAATAGAACAAAATATGTATTTTACAGTGGCCATTTTGAAAATCCAAAATGGCCGCCATACAGGTATCGCTCCAAATGTAAACATTGATTTTTAGTTTCCTTATGCTATAACCTTTCCAAAAATGTATAGGTTTGCTAATCTACCATGATTTTGAACGAAATATAATTTATTGACATAGTGAACCTGACCATCTGCATACCCGACTTTTCGCTTTGCATGCCCCGGGGTAATACAGTAAATGATGCCACACAACGTGCAGAAGCACTCGCCGAAACATTCGGTTCCGATGTGAGAAAAAGGAGGAGGAAGAGTTATTTCAAGAAGCCATTGAGGTTTAAAGGAAGACGTTAAAAATGTAGGTACGAGAAATGGGGAAAAAACCAGGCCCACACGTAATGGGAATCATTTGCACGATCTTTCAATTGTGTCTACATACGTATAGAAAACAGATATTACAGTGAAGGACTTCACTTGGGAAAAAACTTACAAACCTGTATTGTGTTATTTAATCACCCAACAACTTCGAACTAAAAGGAATACGACAAGGAAACCTGAAGATATTTAATATCGAAATGGGATGGAAAGACCTGGTCTCGCTCACCGGTGAGCTTGTCGCGGACGAGCTTACACGACTCGATGTCACCAATGGAACCGAAGAGGCTGCGAATCTCCTCCTGACTCATGTTCTGAGGTAGATAGTTCACGATGAGGTTGGTTTTCAGGTCGTCAGACGTGGAGCTGCCCGACCCCATGCCACCCGCAGCACCACACAACATACCGTTGGACATTGGGGAACCCATCGGTGATATGGACTACAAAATAAACGGAGGTAAAATAATAATGAGGTTACAAGAAAAGTTGGAAGGAAACGGTAAAAATGGCAAGTTATCGTCAGGAGTGGATCGATTCTAGTATTAAATTGACACCTCGGTCCCTGACGCATAATCAATACAATTGTTAAAAATGATTTGCATGACAAACCCCAGTCCAGTTTTCTGTTCCCCAAGACCCATTTCCAGGTGCCATTGTTGGTGCATCACGAACCCGCACCGACATCGTGCAGTCTGAGGAGAAGGGGAGAAGTCATTGCAAATTAACATGCGAAGATTGAGGAGTAAATTGTGACGTGTGCATAGGTGTTAGTTAATGAGTGTTGATGGGGAAGAAAAATATTCCACACGAGTGACGTTTTTGTGAGATGGGGTAGGAGTTGGAACACATGGGTGGGGGTGAGGGAAGAATTGGATGGTGGAACACATGTGGGAGGGAGGCGGAGGGACATGAGGAGCCGCGGAGAGGCCGTGAAGAGGACGCGAGGCGACGCGGAGGCCGCGAGGCGACGCGGAGAGGGCGCGAGGTGACGCGGAGAGGGCGCGAGGCGACGCGGAGGGGTGCGAGCGACGCGGCGGGGTGCGAGGCGACGCGGAGGGCGCGCGAGGTGACGCGGAGGGGCGCGCGAGGCGACGCGGAGGGCGCGCGAGGCGACGCTGAGGGGCGCGAGGCGACGCGGAGGGCGCGCGAGGCGACGGTGCGGTGAAAGGATGATGGGTTCCTGCAGCGGGTGGGGTGTCGTGTCGTAGGGGGGTTCTGGTTCACCACAGGGCCCATCGAGGAAGGTCAACAGGGAATCATGGGGAAAATTTTTCCCCCGACTTGCATTGGGGTAGAAGGCGAGGGGGGGGACATAAAATGCCAAGCAAGTGTACCACCAAAAGTATACCTCTGTACAGGAGCATTTTTGAATACCTCAAAATTAAAAAATAAAATTACCTCAAAAATAAAATTACCTCAAACATTTCCCTTGACCTACCTCGCTTGGTTGGGTTTGCAATGCGAGCACAGACAACGATGCTCTGTTGTTCGTCTTACAATAGTATCAACAAATTAAAATAATGAAAAATAAAAATAAAAAACCTTCTGCTACTTGTAGCAGAAAATAAAAAAATAAAAAATAAAAAATTAGCTCGAAATCCTCGTACACGTGACAAACGGGCCGAAAATTAAGGCGCGCGCGCGCTCATTTATACACGCGTGAAGCGCACCCGTCAGTTCACCGCTTTATGGTTACTCCGAACTGTATTCCTCCGAGCTTGGCGATACTTAAAAATCAGTTCGCGGGACCCTTGATGGACGAGGCGGTGAAGTTGCGCCATGATGTGAAACGAAGCCATTGGGGTTCCATCATTCATTGCTGACGTCATTGGTTTTAAGAGGCAAAATTTTCTGCGTTTACCCACGAAACATTTTATCCGTTTAAAAAAGATTTATTTGAATTTTAATACAATAATTTACATTTCCGAAACACAAGATTTTGAGAAATAACTTGTTAATTGCACTTTTGCTAATGGAGCACCGAATTATCCCGTTACCTGTAGGCCGACGAATGTTTTATGCTTAATGAAATGATCTCTTGTCCGTGAGAGATTAACCGCTCAGGTGGACGAAGCGTGGCGAGAATTTGTTACCTACTCACCTATAGATCTTTAAAAAACGGGAACAATGGTTACAAATCCTAACTATCGATTACAAAGTTACCTTCGTGTGTTAATCCAACTTTGATGAATCAATTAAGTCACTAATTGAATATATACAATGAGCCTGTTAGTGTTATCAACAACACTGCACACCTGTATGTTGTTGTAATTATTTATTAATTGCGTAACTGCATGGTAATTGCGATACATCATGGATGTTACACCTGTCGCTATGATCGGCGTCGTATATTAATAATAATAATTAATAATAATATAATAGTAACTCGTAATAGGTGTCCCCAACCATCCTTGACCATGTTGGAACGGCAGTTGTTATTGTTATTGTTGTTGTTGTTGTGATGACGATTATGATGCACGATTCAATCGTAATTCAATTCCAAGCTCACAGGACACAGGTACATCATAAATACAAGCACGCAGCATCTTCGGTCAAACCTATGCACCTGTTCGGCACAGGTGTTTTTGGGAGGGGAGCGAGGGGGGCGGGGCTTACGCTGTTAACCACGTGATTAATGCTGATTCGAGGAACATGGCGGCCGAGCAACCTTAGATTGATATGTTATAGAACTTGAAGCTCAACTCGGCTGGGTCTGGTAAGAAGCCTATATGACGGACCTAGGTTGATCCTATTTAAAATAGTTAGAGAGGAGGGGTCTGACCTGCCCGTCATTTTTGGTCATGTAAACCAGAAGCATCCTCGTTTGTGCAAGACGGTCCTAAACTTTGTGAAAGCGTGTGGGAGACCTATATAGTTTTATGGATATCCCATAGGCCTTCTTTTCAATATATTTTCTTTTCAACACATTTATGTTCAGGCGCGTGGGCTATATAGAGCCCCACAGCTCTGAACATGACTTTAAAACTCAAAAGAAGAAGAAGAACTCGGTTGGGGTAGTTCTGGTTTTTAGCTTGTATGTTGTAACATATTGTGCTTTATGGTAATCGGGCAGACGTCCCTGATCGGAAGCAAGGTGAGTCTTCCGGGAAGGGGCGGTGCGAGCAGGAGATCGGGCGCGATGGCGGCTTTCGGCAAAATTAATGAATTAAATGCGGATGCCGATGACTGGACCCAATATATGGAGCGGCTAGGCCAGTATTTCATCACCAATGATATGGAAGATGGCGGCAAACGACTGGCTGGTTTACTCAGTGTTTGTGGATCTCAAACATATGGCCTTATGTGTTGTCTTGTCACCTGCCAAACAGGTTGAGCCAATTCAAGAACACCTGTGAGCTCTGTGAGCCAATTCAAGAACACCTTCATCCCAAACCGTCTCCGATTGTACAAAGATTAAAACCCAATTCGATGTTTTGGTAACCGGGACAATCACAGCTTTTGTTGCTGATATGAGGCTCGTGTCGGAGTTCTGTGAGTTTGGGGCGACACTGGAGGAAATGCGCAGGTATAGACTGGTGCTCGGGTCCAAGATTGGTGCATTCAACTGAGGTTGCTGTCAGGAAGCGCTTTAGATTTCAGAAAAGTGATGGACTTGGCTCAAGGCATGGAGGTTGCTGCTACAAATGCAACAGATATTCAGGCAATGAATGCCTCTGTTTTTCTCCAAGGATGGGAAGGAAAAGTACATAAAGTTCAGGCCTACAACCATGTGGCATTGGGAGTTGCATGAATATTAATGAATGCATGATGAACCGGAAAGGTTGAGGCGTGACCGGTAGTGACATGTATGAGCTGGGCGAGGAGTGGAGAAGGAGACGCCATTAAAAGGTTGAGCTGAAGAACCTACGTGTGTGCTGTCATTGTTATTCAACATATTGGTGATGAGGGTGGGATGGCTTTCCTTGCTCTTACACCACCTGCTGCATTACTACCGAGTCCTGGTGAGACTTTGATACCTTTTACCTCATGGATGTGCATGTTCGAGAATTTCATGCTGGCGGTAAATGACGATGCACTTTCTGATGCAAGGAAGCACGCATTGCTTATACACTGCCTAGCAGCTGAAGGGCAGCATTTATTCTATACTCTACCAGTTACTGAGTCTTTCAAAGACCTTTGGTCTAAAGCTCCAGTGGTGCGCAAATCTGGGGCTGTTCTATACACTTACACCGGGGAGCTGATCAAAGTGGTTGGATCTATTGATGTTTATGTTCACAACGGTCACCGTACCTCTCATGATCGTGGATGGTATCGGTCTATGTCTTGTCGGGCGGGACTGGCTGAGAGTTTTCAAGCTGAATTGGGCCGAGATTTGTCACATTGGGATATCAGCATCCCACAAGCCCGTGGTGGATCAATACCCAGAGGTTTTTCAGAGTGGACTAGGCAGAGTGAAGAACATGACTGCCAAAATTCATGTGGATCCATTAGCTCAGCCTAAATGTTTCAAACCGTGTCCGGTGCCCAATGCCATGAAGGGGAAGGTAGACTGTGAGCTGGAGCGCCTTCAGAAAGAAGGAATTTTAGAACCAGTAGAGTTCTCAGACTGGGTAGCTCCAATAGTGCCTGTCCTAAAAGGTGATGGCCAAGTCCACATATGTGGTGATTATAAGCTTACTGTAAATCAAGCGGCAAGACAAGACAGTTATCCGATTCCGTGGATTGAGGATTTGTATGCCACCTTAAATGAAGGACAGACATTCACAAAACTTGATCTCAGCAATGTTTACTTGCAATTACCTTTGGATGATGCATCAAACGATTGCACAACCATAAGTACTCACCGCAGCCTTTTTAGATATACCCGCCTACCGCTAGGGATCTCCTCGTCACCTTCCACCTTCCAGCACAGTATGGACACTATTTTACAGGGCATTCCACACGTTTCTGTCTATATTGGTGACATTTTAGTTTCAGGGGAGACAGGCTGACCATGTGAAAAATCTGGAGGCAGTGCTTTGGAGGCCGTCAGAGACAGGGACGACTGTGCACAAGGAAAAATGTGTTATTCAGGCCAAGGAGGTGGAGTATCTGGGCTACAGGATCGATGCAGAGGGACTGCACCCTGTAGTTAGCAAGGCAGTGTTGGAAGTGCCAGTTTCCAGGAATGTGTCTGAACTGAAGTCATACCTGGGCTTCTTGAATTATTATGGGCGGTTTCTACCCAATCTGTCAACAGTACTTGCACCACTCCATGCTATGCTAAATATAAAAGCAATTTAGAAGTGGAATTCAGAGCAAGATGTTTCATTCAGGGCTTCCAAACAACTGTCAAGTTCTTCCAAGATTCTCGTGCATTATGATGCCAAGAAAGACCTACTACTTGCATGTGATGCTTCACCATACGGCGTTGGGGTAGTTTTGTCTCATCGTATGCCAAATGGAACAGAAAAACCCATCACTTTTGCTTCGCGCAGCCTGGCAGCAGCTGAAAACAAAATACTCCCAACTTGAGAAAGAGGGCCTGGCGGTGGTTTTTGGGGTAAATAAATTCCACTCGTACCTTTTTGGTCGGCATTTTGAAATCACCAATGATCACAAGCCACTGCAGACCATATTCAGTGCTACCAAAGGAGTGCCTGTATTAGCTTCTTCAAGGATGCAACGTTGGGTGCTGATTCTGGCAGCGTACGACTACACATTCACGTACAAGCCTGGTAAGGATTTGGGGCATGCTGATGCTTTGAGTCGTTTGCCTTTACGGGACAGTTCCAAATGGGTACCCACTCCAGAAGATTCTGTGCTCCTCATGGAATTCATAAATTCTTCAGTGGACGAATCGGGACCCTATTTTGTCACGTGTGTCGCTGCATAACCAATGGTTGGCATGTCACGACAGATACAAAGCTCCAGGCATATTCACTGCGTAAATCTGAACTGAGTGTTCAGGATGATGTGCTCTTGTGGGGCAGCAGGGTCGTGGTGCCAGGTAGATCTAGAGTGCTGGAAATGCTCCATGAGGCACACCCTGGAATAGTGTGAATGAAGGCGTTTGCTCAGAGCTATGTTTGGTGGCCGAATCCCAATCTAGATATCGAGGGTACAGTTCGCAACTGCCCCTCGTGTCAGGTGAATACAAAGTTGTTGGCGCCATCACCAATGCATCCATGGGAATGGCCCCAGAAAACTTGGGAACGTATACACATTGACTTTGCTGGGCCATTTTTGAGCAAAGTTTTCCTGGACATTACGGATGCCTATTCTAAGTTGATGGACATGCTCCCCATGACAACAATCTCATCAGAGGCAACCATTAGCAAACTACAGACCTCATTTGCTACCCATGGATTACCCTCGACTCTTGTGTCAGATAATGGGTTATCATTCACCCTGGAGTGAATTTCGAAGGTTTGTGGATGCCAATGGAATCGTCCATCTTTCCTCAGCACCATACCATCCCAGGCCCAGTGGTTTGGCTGAACGTTCTGTGCAAACATTCAAGGCGGGGGGGGGGGGGGGGCGGTGGGGGGGGGGGTGTCAAAGCTCAATCAGGGTAGCATTGAGTCGAGAGTGGCCCAATTCGTTTTCAAATACCGCGTAAGAGCTTTTGATCGGAAGGAAGTTGAGGACCCGCCTGGACCTGTCACAGCTAGATGAGTATGCAAAGGTCTGCAAGGTCCAAGTGAAGCAGAAGTGCTGGCATGACAGACACTCTAAGGAGGGTTTTTTAAATGTGGGAAATCGTGTGTATGTACTCAATTTTAGTCGGGGGTAATCGCTGGTTGGGAGGGGGGGGTGGGGGGGGGGGGGAGTGGAGAAATTTGGTTCATCTCTCATTGTGAAACTCTTGGATGGCCAGAATGTCAGGAGACATGTGCATCATGTGAGACTGGCATCCTCTGATTTAACCAGTGACATACCGGGTCCACTGGAACTGTCCATCGGGATGACCACCCTGGATAGAGCGGCAGATATCATTCCGGAGGGCCACACTCCATAAGGCCCTCACAAGGATGCTTTCCAGGGAATTCCTGCTGTGGAGGAAGGTGAACTATCACCTCCTGTGGCATCAACAGAAGAAGGAGTGCTCTGTCGCTCTTCTCGCTCCAGAAGACCCCACAACCGACTGGATTTGTGATCTTTAATTAACTTTCCTCGAAGATTTGTTTTTATTGTTGTGCATAATTTTGGGGTATTTTTGGTGTCCAAGGCAAACTGCAATGGTTCGACAAGGGGGTCATTGGTATTGTTTGTGTTTTTGTGGTTTCAAAAAGGGAAAGGGAAAATCACTTGGTGTTTAGTGGATGGTTGACATGTATAGCTGATCATTATCAGTGTTTCAAGATTTGGGATGTTGGGGGTGGGATTTATCATCTCCATGTTTCTTCGCAAATCGTTGGTGTGGTTCACAGGACATTTTCTGTTATGAGGGCAATTGGAAGTATGTTAGATATGTTTGTCTAAGCTTAAGAAGGAAGGAATGTAAAATATTGTGCTTTACGGTAATCAGGCAGATGTCCCTGATCGGGAGCAAGGTGGGGCTTCCGGGAAGGGGCGGGGTGAGCTGGAGATCGGGCGCGATGGCGGCTGGCTTGTAGCTCGAGTGTTGAATGGTGATTGAACGTTTTGCCTTTACTGGACTGGCCTTCACGTGATACACCTCAGATCTGGTAAGCACATCCCAGTTCAGGTTGTGGATATTCGGTTTATATGTACAATCCTCAACGTATGCACCACCAGAACAGCCATTTACATTCAAATGTCGAGAACACTGAAATCAAAGTCACCTTTCAGTTTGTTATCCGGGTATGCCTTTGTTTTGTGTTGCTACTACTACGACTACACTTTAACTGCCACATTTAATCACCTTTTGGTATTAGTTTGATTCAAAGTCTTTCACGAACCAGCTGTCCAGGCCCAACGTTTTACGAGCTAGCTGATTCAGGCAGGAATTTGTAATTTGGTTCATTATGCCGGCGATAAGTCGCAATTACTCTTCACGAAGCACGCCTTATGGGATCTCTCAGACTCACCAATTAATGGAAGCAGGCCCGAACCCTAGCTTAACGGAATGACTTAGGGTGTGAAAAAGATGGATACGGAAGAAAACTAAGGAAGGAAAAAAACGGAGACTTGGGAAGAGAAGGAAGTGGTTTGCATGGGATTTTGCTTTATTTGCCAGACTTGCAGTTATTCACCTCCCCTTTAAGTACACTAGTGGGCCCGTTGGTTCATTGGCCCACATTTGTATTGGTCTTTACGGATTTGTAGCATACTTTCTGTGATCTATGCAACATCTAGACCTCATCGTCGGGAACATATAACAACCGGATATGGATGTACACGTCACTTCCAGGTTGGCAGTCCCAGGAGCGACGTTGTGCTTGCTGCTCACGCAATAAAAGCCATTTGGAATTGAGCTGAATTAGTGTTCTTTTGAACAGATGCTCAGCACTAGACAACTCTCCAAGCCCATGGATTGATGGCTTGTACACTAAGTTGAGTGGAGGCCTAAGTTTTAGCAAACTCGACCTTAAGTCAGCATATCTTCAACTTCTTCTTGAGGAAGAATCGAAGAAACATCTGACAATCAACACGCACCGTGGCCTGTACAAATACCACCGACTGAGTTTCAGGGTGAAGTCTGCCCCATGGCAGTTGTATTGACAGTTTGTTTGCTGCACAACGGCATGTCGTGGTTTATCAGGATGACATCCTGGTCACATGTTCTACAGAAGCCGAGCATCTATGCAACCTTGAAAAACAAATCTATACAAAAAGGGAGTCTTGAAAAAGCTATCGGACTCCGGCCTCTGTTTAAGGCTCGACAAGTGTGAGTTCATGGCACCATCAGTAACATACCTGGGCCACAGAGTTGACGGTCAAGGCCTACATCCAACCAAGGATAAAGTCTGAGTGATCAAGGATGCACCAGCTCCAAGAGACGTGACGGAACTGAAGGCCTACCTCAGCATGCTGCAATATTACAGCCGCTACATCCCAAACATATCCAATGTTTTGGGTCCTCTCTATCACATGCTGAAACGTGGAGCTGGGGTACTACACAACAAGCAGCCTTTCAGAGGTCAAATGACCTGCTCCAAGCATCAAACGTAACAGTTCATTATGATCCTGATAAGGACATCATACTGTCATGTGATGCTAGTCAGTACAGTGTGGGGGCAGTGCTGTCTCATGGTATGCCCGATGGTTCAGAGAAACCAGTGGCATTTGCCTCCAGGACATTATCTCCTGAAGAAAAGGATTGTAGTCAGGTGGACAAGGAAGGTTTAGGAATCATTTTTGGAGTCAAAGTTTCACCAATACCTATTCAGATGTTGTCTATACTGATCACAAACCACTGATTAGCCAAACCACTGATCACACACAAGTCAGCAATGAGCCGCTCACTTCACACCGGGGATCCAGTGTTCTCTCGCAACTTTGGTTCCACAGAGTTGAATTTCCTCAGTTAACTGCTCAGGCATCTGTCCGTTCGAGGAGAAGGTGCAGATTATTTGGGACTTCTGGTTACTATCATCTCAATGCAAACTGCGAGAGTTTTTGGGCCTCGTCAACTTTTACTATCGGCTTATTCCAAACACAGACACAATACTGCAGCCACTGAACAATTAACATGCAACTGGTAAGCACCTTGAAGTGTTCCAATTGGAGCAGCCAACCTTGTCAGCTTTCCACACCATCAAAGACGCAGATAGACTAGACGGATTTCTGAGAAATGTGAATGTTAGATCCATTTTTGGGTAAAAGTTGGGAACCTCACTTTTTAACATAATTATGGTATGCTGAATTGGATTAACCCAGTTCCCAAGCCGAATTTTGAGTTTTTGACCTTATAATTAGCATAAACAAAATGGCCGCCAAATTGCCATTTTTGGACAATTTCTTTGAACAAGCATTTATATATTGTTGCGGTTTTGAGAACTCACACTTGTTGTAAATATCACATCATTAAAGGTTAAAGGTAGCACCCCATAGATAGGCCACAAGCAACACGTAGGTCACCATAGGACATCAGTTATTTCTTAGTATGTGTTAGATAAGGCCATTTTCCAATAGTTGAATCTGCATTGTGTCATTCAAATAAGAAGTAGGCCCTTCCGTCCATTTTGCAGCCTCCCTCCAAGCGACGCCATTAAGCGCGCTCCAGTCTGTGCCCCATGGCCCCTCTCAATTTGGTACGCTCCTTGGCCGCAGCCTTCGCTGCCCTTGAGCGTGAGCTCGCTCAACGCCGCCATAAGCCACGAGGTGAAGCCCGGAAAAAGGGGGCGGAGCGCCAGGGAGGAGGTGTGGCCACATCACCCAGCCGTCAGGGCGGGGCCGGTAAGCCATAACCAGCCAACCAGGGCTGGAGTGACATCGCCTGACAGGCGTGGCTTTGGGGCTTGCAGAGCGTTCGCTGGCTTGCATATAAAAGCCAGCGCACAAAGCCCTTTTACAGGACTGTCCAGGACTGATACGATTTGAAGGACTTACAGCAGAAGCTTGTGCTGAGAGGACTTGGACAATTTGCAGCGTGATAAAGGACTATAAGGAAGCGCGCTTGGTAGAAGGACTGACTCGCTGGCGCTGATTACCACAGGACTCTCGCTAAGGACTGTCGTGATTACCAAGGACTCGAGAGTATATGCGCTTGATCGTGGTTGAACAGGACTGGCACCATTTGCAGCGTGATAAAGAACTGATCGTGGTTGAAAGGACTGTGCAAAGAGGGCTCGCTGGCATTGGTATTTCAAAGCAGGACATTTGGGAGGGAGCGCTTGGCGCGAGTCGTGCGAATATTACGTACGCCAGTACACCAGCCTCCCCCCCGTCATTCTAATTGTCCGTTCGCGCTACGTTACAATACGAGCTGCCTGCCGGGTTTTTCATTGCCTGGACCGGAGCTGGACTGGAGCCTGGACGCGCTGGTGACCTTCCACCCGACCATCTGCAATCCCCGTGTGAGTGTCTGTATGTGAGACAGGCCCGTTTGTCCAGGGAATAAGTTAAGCCTGTAATTAAGACTGCCCTGTGTGCTTTTCCTTCCTCTTTCTTTCTTGTACATTCCTTTCATTTCCTCTTCTTCTTTGTATATTTGTTAATAAATTGCTCTGTTCTTCCTATTTTCCTGGTTTCCTCTTATCCGATCGCATCAGTCTTTTCTCTAATTGGGTAAGCGTGGCACGATTCGGAACCGCTACAATCGGGTTTAGTCACATTGTTAACAGCTCGAATCGCGGATCGCTATCCGCTCGGCGTTTCCACCAATATCCGTGATTCGGGCGGGAGTTATTCCCTCGTTTCTGGCCGGCGTTAGTACTTGGGTAGTAGCGAATCCCTAGGCCTAACAAACCCTACCTAACGCCGCGCCTGGAAGGACGTTATAACTTGCAGGACTCACGTCAGCCAGATAAAAAGACAAGGGGATTAACCCCCCCTTGATAAGGGGAGAGCCGACGTCGGAGATCCGCAACAATTGGTGTCAGGAGTGGGATTTGGACCCGAAGTGTGCCTAGCGCACTACAAAATTACAAGCGGCCGAAATTTTTATTTAACATCTGAATTAAATCGTGCCATGGATAGCCAAGGCGATCGGATGCCGGTGGGGGTAGAAGAGGAGGAAGGGTTAGAGTCAATCCAGGACCCCCAGGAAGAAGTGGAACAATTGGCAATGGAGGAGGATGCAGTTAATGAGGATGCAGCAGTCGGGGTGGCAGAGGAACAAAATGGCGGCGCCTCGCACGTGGCGGCGAGTGCCGAGCCCAAGGGGCCAGAGGAATTCCAATTATTTATGGCGCAAATGATGGGGTATATGGAAAAGATGGCTGAGAAATCCACCAGAGAAATGGAACAAATGATGGAAAGAATTGTGAGCGAATGGAAAACAGAATGGGGGAGGAATTGGGAAACCAAATTGGGGGATTGAAAGACGGGGTAAGTAATATGGAAAACCAAATTGGGGGATTGCGAAATGATATGGGAAACCAAATTGGGGGATTGCGAAATGATATGGGAAACCAAATTGGGGGATTGAAAATTGAGATGGATGCGCAAAGTAACCAAATGAAAGATGGGTTAAGTAATTTGGAAAATAGAATGGGGGAGCAATTAGAAAGCAAATTGGGGGGATTAGAAAGCAAATTAGGGGGCCAATTGGAGGACGTGGGTAGCCAAATGAAGGAAATGAAGGACGGGTTAACGGGGTTGGAAAACAGGATGGCCACCCAAGAGAACCAAATGGAGGGAATGAAGGACGGGTTAACGGGGTTAGAAGACAAGATGGGGGGGGGGGGCAATTGAGGGAAATGGGGGATAAATCCGCCCGGGAAATAAAACAAATGGGGGATCAGATAGAGGAGGTCAAAAACGGGCTGGAAAGCAAATTGGACGCCCAAAAGAATGAATTGGAACAAATGAGAGTGGCATCTAAGATGGAAATGGGAGAGATGGGGGAGATGGGGGAGGATATAGGGCGTGGGGTGAGTGAAGAAGTCGGAGGGGTATGCGACGAGGTAAAGCAGTGTGAGGAGCACATGGAGAAAGAGGTGAGAAAGAGTACAGCTAGGTTACAGGGGGGTATAGAGGAATTGACGCGGGAAGTAGAGAAGCTGACAATGGGACAAAAGGAGTTAGGGGAGCAAGTGGGTAAGAACACGGCTGTGATAGGGGGGCTGAAATCGGCACAGAAATAAATAAAAAAGGAGCTTATAGCAACGAAGAAAGAGTGTCGGATGGTACACGAGGAGCTGACAAAGAGGTTGGATGAGGTGGTAGAGACGTTGGGGGCGAAAGAACGAGAGATCAGAAACCATATAGAGACGACCAAGGTGGCCTTAGAAGAAGAACTTGTGGGGGCGCACCGGGAAATAGAGGGGGTGAAACAAAAGTTGGAGGGGATGGAAGAAGGGGTGAGTGAAATTAAAAAGAGACGAAGGGAGACTAAGAATGAAATCAAGGAGGAGGTGATGGAATTAGTACAAGGTCTGTGCTCACATCGTGATGACGTACTCGTTAACCAACTAAAGAGTTTGCAGGTGGCGGAGGAGGAGCGAAGAGGAAGAAGCGCCGAGGTGAGTGGCGATATGATCGGAAATGTATATGGTGTGAGGGGAGGTTCAGCGAGCTTGGGGGGTGGTATAGACCCGGGCGTTCGTGAGAGGCCAATGGTAAGGTGTGCGACTGGTCCGGAGTGCACGGAGAGAGAGTGCAGTAACGAAATGTGTGGAGTGTATGGGAGGCGCTGGAGCACCGCGTTTTGTGAGTATGGGAAGGGTCGCGTGTGGATGTGAGAATGTGACTCGAGCATCGACGCTGCGGTTAGGCGGTTAACCGGGGCAGCGGTTAGGCTGACGGATAGCCGACGCGAGCTCTCAGGCCGTGGTGCGTTTTGTGTGCTGTGGGGGCCGGCGGGGATCGTTGCCGCGGCGCTCTTGCAAGGAGCGCCGTGCACGATTCGTGCCGGGTCCCGCCCTGTATGGTCGGTGCCGCGTCGTAGCGGCGACCGTCACGATTCCTGGGGAGAAAGGCCAGGTCGGACCTTCGCCCCCTTGCGGGGGCGGTGCTCCGACCGGGGGAGGTTGGGTCATCGGGCCGGAGACCGGAAGGCTCCGCGCCGGGATGGCTCTTGGAACCTCGGCCCGAGTATGCCTCCTCCCCAGAATCGAAAATGCCGGACAGACCCAACCTACAGGAGACTGACCATCCGCACGCATTGCTGGCTTTTCGAAGCCGAGCAGTGAAAATGCATTCCCGCACCGAGAGGCTCAAGTTTAATGGACAACTAGTACTGGTAGTGATAGGAATGGTAGTTGTACCATTCATTTTGGGGCAAAGGAGCTATAGGTTTATGGGGTTTTGGCAGTGTAAACTAGCCAGGGAGGGCTAGGATAAATGATAGGAATTTAGAAAGATGACCATAGGTGACTTGAGATTTAAGTAGTGACATTGTACAAGTAGTGGGGATGTAGAGAGATTAGATGGATGATAATGACGAGGGATGTGCTAATATAAGGGATGACGGGAAGCACTAGTATTAGAAGGGAGTAGATAGCTAGATGGTGCTGTGTGTGTGTATGAGCTTGAGGTTTTGGCAGAAATGAGGCATTGTGAATGGAAGTCCTTGTAGTGCTGGTGAGCAAATGAGGCAATGCTCGAGAAAGATGTGTGTGTGTGTGAAAGTGTATGAATGGAGTATTGAGGATGTGTGTAATGGGTTAAGTGCATTGGCCTTTTTTTTTTGTTTGTTTTTGTATACAGAGTCGAGGCTTGTGAAAGAGCTAACATTTATCAAACAAACAAATCAAACAAACAAGCAAACTAGAACGGGCACTCGGTAGAGCGCATACCTTCGCCGCAGCTACTGTTCTGTACTTGGCATGGGAGTGTAGGGAACAGAACAGTGAACAGTTTGGTGCTGATTTCATGCAAATCGGATAAGAATTGACCGAGTTATGACAAAAAACGCACATTTTGCAAGGTCGTGACCCCCCTGACCTTTGACCCCCAACCGCTAACAAGGGTAATGTCTTCACTGGGTCATGTCGTATATCACAAGATCGGGCATTGAATTCTGAACATTTTGGCATTAGTTGCATGCCAATTGGATAAAAATTGACCGCGCTATGGTAAAAATACGATTTTGACCTTTTCGTGACCTTGACCTTGACCTTTGACCCGATTGCTCCCAAAATCTAATCAAATGTGTCCCGTATAATAACCAATCATCCCACCAAATTTCATGCAATTCGGTTGAATACTTTTTGAGTTATGCGAATAACATACACACACACACACACACAGACATACAAATAAATACACAGCGATCAAAACATAACCTTCCGCTTTTGCGAAGGTAACAAAGTATATAAAAAGGGGAGCGGTCGACAAGATGGGGAGAGAAGGGGAGGAAGCACACAAACACAACATTTGAGAGCAGGGACATCGGGAGATGTTTTTGGAGGGAGAGGGCCTGGGGGGAGGCAGGATAGGTATAAAACGCAAGGACACCAAGGACTTCCAGGAAAGAAGTCAAAAGTCACCTCAAAAAAGTGGATTTGGGGTGAAATTAGCGGGGGTAGAAAAGATCAAGGTTTTGGATTGGGGAAGATAAGAGATGGTGGTGAACAGCCGTTTTAAAGACCTGGAGGGAGGAGTGGGATTGAAGAGAGTGAGGGAGTTGCATGGTGTGCAAGTGGAGAATGGTTGTGTGGAATAAATGTTGTGGAGTGAGTAGTGTGGAATGAGTGGAGTGGAGTGCATGGTGCGTAGGAGTGAATGGGGGGGAGGATGGACCCTTTCACGAGTACCCGGGGCGGGTAGTTTAAAGTTAGGTAGAGGGAGTAGGTAAATTTGTTGGATATTGACATCTGTGGTGCGTGTAGTAGCAATGAAGTGCTTAGAGTGGTGCATAAGTGAAGTGGAATGGCTGGGCGTGTGGCTTAATTGGTACGTATGGTTAAATGAGCACTCCGCCACTGGTAGTCTGTCGGCCAGGTGAGGCCGCAGGTAGGCTCTGGGAGCCAAGTAGTGTTGTGTAGAGTTCAGCGGGGCCTGAGGATCCGAGAAGGAGGACCCGGGTAGCCCAATGCCAGAGGGGGCATTAGTGGGGTTAGAGAGCCAGGAGGGCCTTCCCCAGGTTAGGGTAGAGTGAAGGAGCTAGGCAAGCTCGGGTGGCGACTTCAGTGGCGGAGGTGCGCAGGTAAGTAAGACCTGCTAGGAGAGCTACACGACCCAGCCCCGAAATTGTGCGAGGGCACAGTGAGAAAAATGGGGGGAGTGAGACCCCAAAATTGGGAGAGCACCACAGTATGGGCAATGGGAATTGGTTGTCAGAACCACATAGAGTAAAGATGGCCAATGGATTGGCAGGGCAAGACCCCGGGTAGTGTAAAGAGAGTTAATGTCAATTAGAGTATAGTTCGGAGGAAAATCTCCGCACCATCCGCATCCACTCACCGAGGTGATTGTACTCCACACCAGGTTTTGCAAATTGTTTGGAGAATGTAAGACGCATCATGACGGAGTTTGACATTGTGTGTAATCCATCCCTTCCTTCTTGGGAGGGATTGGCAGACGAATTTGGTTTAGGGGAGATATGGGGGACGAGACAGTAGAGACGGATTTGTAAATTGTGTAAATATGGGGTAGGGGCAACGGTAGTGTAGGCTGACATGGGGGGTGACGTACGGCTAGGGACGAGCTTTCTCAGCTCGCTCTCCCGCACCCTTCATGTCGCATTGCCTTGTTTTGATGTGTACCCTTGCGCCCTTGCACCCTGCTAACCTCTGCTTGTCTGCCTCCCCACTCATGGACCATGGTCTTTTGTGCGAGGGGAGTGTGCAGGTGCCCGGAATTGTGCAGCCGCACTCTTGCTGCCTGCACCCTTGCTGCCTGCCTGCCTGCACCGGTACACCCTATGGACCACACGTTCTGTGGTCTGGCACATATGGACCACACGTTCTGTGGCCTGGCACCTATGGACCACACGTTTTGTGGCCTGGCACCTTTGCTGGGACAAACCATTGCTGCCAGCAGTATCTGGCTTGCGGACCACTGTTCTAAGTGGCATCAATGCCCAGCAGTTGGACCACCTGAGTTGGCCCTGCTGGCCATAAATAAAAAAGGACGCGGTTTGTGCCCTTTTTATTAAATTAGAACATCAAGTAAGAACATCAAGCCAAGATCCATCGGCCCAGCAGAGAAGCACAAGACGTCATCATTTATTAATTTTTGAAATGTTTTTGTGCATTTTCATGATGGTGCTTTTTTGTGCATATTTTTTATTTTTAGGTGCATATGGGTGTATGGTGTATCGGTGCAGTGCATTGCGATTGGCATTTCCTCTTATCAAAAGTTCTTCTTCTTTTTCCTACAAAAGACAGGTCTTGGATTGCAGTTTTGTAAATAATTAGTAGTGTCTTGTAAATAATGCTCCTCACCGGCTTAAATGTTTAGCTTGAAAATAATTCCGTAATTCGGTTAATTGTGGGCGTGAGTCAGTTAGGTAGGACACAACGCAGCAGGGGGGACATATCTAGTGTTAAAACTGTCGCACTCAGGGTAGTAGGTTAAATGTAGAGGGAAACTATACCTAAGTGTCACATGCAGATGTAAAAGTAGTCCTGCCCCACGTTTCGGCTCGGGACGAGCCTGGCAAAAGGAGGGGTGCAGTGTTGCGGTTTTGAGAACCCACACTTGTTGTAAATATCACATCATTAAAGGTTAAAGGTAGCACCCCTTAGATAGGCCACAAGCAACATGTAGGTCACCATAGGACATCAGTTATTTCTTAGTATGTGTTAGATAAGGCCATTTTCCAAAAGTTGAATCTGCGTTGCGTCAATCAAATAAGAAGTAGGCCCTTCCGTCCATTTTGCAGCCTCCCTCCAAGCGACGCCATTAAGCGCGCTCCCCAGTCTGTGCCCCATGGCCCCTCTCAATTTCGTACGCTCCTTGGCTGCAGCCTTTGCTGCCCTTGAGCGTGAGCTCGCTCAACGCCGCCATAAGCCACGAGGTGAAGCCCTGAAAAGGGGGCGGAGCGCCAGGGAAGAGATGTGGCCACGTCACCCAGCCGTCAGGGCGGGGCCGGTAAGCCATAACCAGCCAACCAGGGCTGGAGTGACATCGCCTGACAGGCGTGGCTTTGGGGCTTACGGAGCGTTCACTGGCTTGCATATAAAAGCCAGCGCACAAAGCCCTTTTACAGGACTGTCCAGGACTGATGTGATTTGAAGGACTTACAGCGGAAGCTTGTGCTAAGAGGACTTGGACAATTTGCAGCGTGATAAAGGACTATAAGGAAGCGCACTTGGTAGAAGGACTGACTCGCTGGCGCTGATTACCACAGGACTCTCGCTAAGGACTGTCGTGATTACCAAGGACTCGAGAGTATATGCGCTTGATTGTGGTTGAACAGGACTGGCACCATTTGCAGCGTGATAAAGAACTGATCGTGGTTGAAAGGACTGTGCAAAGAGGGCTCGCTGGCATTGGTATTTCAAAGCAGGACATTTGGGAGGGAGCGCGTGGCGCGAGTCGTGCGAATATTACGTACGCCAGTACACCAGCCTTCCCCCCGTCATTCTAATTGTCCGTTCGCGCTACGTTACAATACGAGCTGCCTGCCGGGTTTTTCATCGCCTGGACCGGAGCCGGACTGGAGCCTGGACGCGCTGGTGACCTTCCATCCAACCATCTGCAATCCCCGTGTGAGTGTCTGTATGTGAGACGGGCCCGTTTGTCCAGGCAATAAGTTAAGCCTGTAATTAAGACTGCCCTGTGTGCTTTTCTTTCCTTTTTCTTTCTTGTACATTCCTTTCGTTTCCTCTTCTTCTTTGTGCATTTGTTAATAAATTGCTCTGTTCTTCCTATTTTCCTGGTTTCCTCTTATCCGATCGCATCAGTCTTTTCTCTAATTGGGTAAGCGTGGCACAATTCGGAACCGCTACAATCGGGTTTAGTCACATTGTTAACAGCTCGGATCGCGGATCGCTATCCGCTCGGCGTTTCCACCAATATCCATGATTCGGGCGGGAGTTATTCCCTCGTTTCCGGCCGGCATTAGTACTTAGGTAGTAGTGAATCCCTAGGCCTAACAAACCCTACCTAACGCCGTGCCGGGAAGGACGTTATAACTTCCAGGACTCGCGTCGGCCAGATAAAAGGACAAGGGGATTAACCCCCCCTTGATAAGAGGAGAGCCGACGTCGGAGATCTGCAACAATATCATGTATATACATGCAGCTCTTTTACTTTAACTTTACAACTTTTACCCCAAAATGCACATAGAAGCTTATACATGGCCTTTTTTTTAGTAAATCCATCTAGTCTATATTGTTGTGGTTTTGAGAACCCAGCACAGGTAACATCATTAAAGGTTAAAGGTTGCACCCCATAGATAGGCCACAAGCAACACGTAGGTCACCTTAGGACGGTAGTTATTTCTTAGTACGTGTTTAGGATAAGGCCATTCCCAAAAGTTGCATCTGCGTTGCGTAAAACAAATAAGAGTAGGCCCCTCGTCCATTTTGCAGCCTCCCTTCCAGCGACGCCATTAAGCGCTAGCCAGTCTGTAATCGCCCTCGCCCTTTAGGCTGCCAGCAGCCTTCGCAACCTCGCTGGGCTTCCGCTCAAACCAGCCCAAATGCCACGAGGTGAGGCCCGAAAAGGGGGTGGAGCGCAAGGGTGGAGGTGCAGCCATGTCAAGCAGCCATCAAGGCAGAGCCGGTAAGCCATCACCAGCCAATCAGGGCTGAGGTGAGATTGCCTGACAGGGCGTGGCTGGAGATTCGAGAGGGTTTGCTGGGCGTGGCAATATAACCCCTTGCGCGAGGCCCCCACCTCAGTTATGAGCGGGGAGAGAGAGGCGTTTGACCTGGTTCGTGTGAGAGTTATGAGGGGAGGACTGAACAGAGTTGAGATCCCAAAAGAACGTGCGCTCCGAGTTATGAGCGGGGAGAGAGAGGCGCTTGACCTGAATGTGCGCTGAGTTATGAGGGGAGGGCTTGAGTGATGAACATTGCACCTGAGTTATGAGGAGGGACGCGGCTGCAATCATTGAGACCAGAGTTACGAGTTGAGTTCCACGGCAGTTAGAAGAAGGACTTGAGAGGGCGAGCGCGTTGTGTGAAATAACTTGTACGATTGGCGTTGAAGGACATTTGTTGGAGGCACGCGCCATTGTGAAGGGTTTATTGGGGATCACCGGTTGACAATTCGGCTTGGGCTTGCGGTGCGCAAACATCCAAATGCCCGTATTCCTATTACATATGCGGCCAAGAGCCACGAAGTCGCCGATAACCCAGCTTACCATTTCCCCGATATAATTGTCCGCTCGCGCCTTCGCTACGCAGAGAGCTGCCTGCCGTCCACCATCATTTGCTGGTACGGGTCGAGGACCGGGACGAGCTGTGGACGCCATCGCCGGACCTTCCTCCCTACCTTCTACATCCCCGCGTGAGTCTGAGTCTGAGACCGAGTCTGAGAGCGAACAGGCCCGAGTCCAAGGGATAAGTAAGACTGTCTAAGGCTGCCCTGTGTACTTTTTCTTCCTCTTTCTTGTACATTATTTCTTTTCCTCTTCTTGTACAAATTGTTACTAAATTACCTTGTTCTTCCTGGTTTCTTCCTAATCCGATCGTCCTAGTCATTTCTCCATTGGGTAACCGTGGCACGATCCCAACCGCTATAATCGGGTTAGTACCTGTTAACAGCTCGGATCGCGGATTGCTATCCGCTCGGCATATTCCATCAATATCCGTGATTCAGGCGGGAGTTATTTCCTCGTTTCTGGTCAGCGTTAGTACTTAGGTACTAATCCCTAGTCCTAAAAAACCCTAAATAACGCTGCCCGGGAAGGACGTTATAACCCCCAGGATCGCGTCGGCTAGTAAAAAGACAAGGGGATTAACTCCCCCCCCCCCCCCCCCCCCCCTTGATAAGGGGAAGGCCGACGTCGGAGATCCGCAACAATATTATGGTTGGCGACATATTGAAAGAGACATTCAAACTGATATTGAAATTGGACACTATAAAATGGGAAATGGTTTTAATAAGACAATGTTTCATACAACCATTTATTCTAAAATGAAGTATACATGGCCATGAAGCACAAACATTCAGGAATGTCACACATGTTGTTTTGCCAAACTACATCAAATTCATACAAGGGGTCTGATCATCACTCTGTTGCTGACAGGCACACATTGATGTGCACCTCAACTCTGAATAGCGACATTTGCAGGGTCTAGTCTTGCATTGCTTCTGGCATGCACATCAAATCATCTCGAGGCAACTTTCTGGGATTGGACTCGGTGACATCAGAATAGGCACTAGTCCTGAATCACCACGTTTCCATCCCATTTCCACAGGTGCAGGAACGTCAGGTATGGCACAATGAGCATTTCTCCATATCATGGCTTGATAGTGTACTCGCATCAATTGGAAATGAAGAGCATCATTTGTCGGTGACATTGCTTCTGGTTTACCAGTCTTGGAGAACAACATATGTTGTGCTGAATCAACAGAGGTTGTTCTGTGCACATTCTATATTCTGCAGACGAACGCTTCTGCAGATTTTATTGTCTCCTCTGTGAGTTCACCAATGCCCAAGTTCTTCAGCAGTTTATTCAAAACTCAAAAAAAACAACTCAATTTGTCTTGGGAACCGGGTTAATCGAATTCAGCATACCCTAATTATGTTAAAAAGTGAGGTTCCCAACTTTTGCCCAAAAATGCACCGAGAAGCTTATACATAGCCTTTTCCCATAAATCCGTCTGGTCTAAGACGCGCTGGCTAACGCTTCACTCCTGATTCATCCATAGCCAGAGGTGCCAACATGCCTAATGGTAGACGCGTCTGAGGTCGCAGTGGGATCAACCCTTCACCAGTTCATCGATGCTGATGCCATCCACTAGCCTTTCTCTCTAAAACACTTAAACCAACAGAGCGCAAGCACAGCGTCGATCTACGCAACAATTATATTAGAGAATATAAATTTATGATGTAATCGCTGACGTGGTCTGGCAGCCATATTGGATCAAAGAAGAAAGAAAAAGACATTCAAAAGCAGAAGAGTTGGTTCGCACCAAGTTGACTGTGCAGGTATAAGTATTCTATGAATACCATCTGGTTGAGTATGAAATTAATTAATATATTGACATTATCTTTATTTTAAACGTTAAAGGTCCAACAGGTAATCTCGAAGCTCATACTGTATTTAGCTTGTTGTACAAAGGGAATGTTTTGTTCAATCAATGTGGTCTATGTGATTACGGAGCATTTAAGGATGTACAACCTTGCCTGGATATATAGATAATAGTAATAATCTGAGAACCAATGTGCCCTATACACAGCACCATTGCAATCGTCCTTTCATGTTCCTTTGGGAATCCGTGATGTGCTAAGTCACTCATTAGAAATTATCACATCCATATATAAGCTTGGTGTTGGCTTAGCGGTTAGGGTGCTGACTTGGGATCCGAGGATCCTGGGTTCGAATCCCGGTCAATTGCTGAATTAACACCAGGGGGGGGTTGACTCAGCCTGTCATCCTTCCGAGGTCGGCAAATTGAGTACCAGTTCACTGGTAATTCCCTGTGTGTTGCAAGAGGCATTTTGTGTCGCAAGAGGCGACTCGCAGGGTTGGTGGCAGGAAGAGCATCCGACCATAAAACATTGCTTCAAAAAGGGAACCACGGTGCCCAAAAAAGGCCAACCCCTGTTCTGTGGGGAAAAATGGCCTCTAAAGGTGGTCTCTCCCATATATATATACAGTCACATGAAAAAGTAAGTACACCCCATGTAAAGTTTTGACTTTTTCAACATATTTCAACATACAGCTATTTGATCTTCATTTCAACAATATTGATAGATAAAGGTGATATAATATAACAAATATCATGAAACATTTACATTTTGTAGTCCATTGTATAATTTAAATAAACATAAATGCAAATTTTGCATGTGGAAAAAGTAAGTACACCCTTGGCTCTAATAGGTGGTATTGCCCCCTTTGGCAGAAACAACCTCAAGTAGGCGTTTCTTATAACTGTCTACCAGTCTCTGACATCGACTGGGAGAAACTTTTGCCCACTCCTCCATGCAGAATTCTTTCAGCTGTGCGATGTTTGAGGCGTTTCTTGCATGCACAGCTCGTTTCAAATCCCGCCACAACTTCTCGATGGGATTTAGATCCGGGCTTTGACTTGGCCATTCCAGAACCCTCCATTTCTTTCTTTTCAGCCATTCCTTGGTGGATTTACTGGTATGTTTAGGGTCATTATCATGTTGTAAGGTCCAGCTTCGGTTGAGCTTCAACTTTCCGACAGATGGCCTCACATTATCCTCAAGCACCCTCTGGTACAATGAAGAATTAATAGTGGATTATATGATGGTGAGCTGCCCAGGCCCTGATGCAGCAAAGCTGCCCCAAACCATAATATTTCCACCACCATGCTTTAGAGTTGGTATCAGGTTCTTGTGGTCAAATGCTGTCTTTGGTTTTCGCCAAACATGTCTTCTGGTACTGTGGCCAAATAGCTCTACCTTTGACTCATCTGTCCAGAGCACATTGTTCCAGAAGTGCTGGTCTTTGCCGAGGTGTTCATTGGCAAACTTTAGTCTTGCCCTGATGTTCTTTCTGGACAGCAAAGGTTTCCTCCTGGCACACCTCCCATGAAGATCAAATTTGTGCAGTCTCTTTCTAATGGTAGACACGTGCACTTTGACATCAACAGTGGCAAGAGCTACCTGTAGGTCCCGTAATGACATTCTGGGGTTCTTAGAGACTTCTTTCAGCATCTTGCGGTCTGCTCTTGGGCTGAACTTGCTGGGGCGGCCGGGCCTGAACAAGTTGGCAGTTGTTTGGAATCTTCTCCACTTGTAGATGATCAGCCCGAGATCTTCTGGACAGTCGAATGATTGATTTCAAATTGTTTGGAGATCTTTTAAATCCCTTCCCAGACTCGTAGGCATCTATAACCTTCTTTCTGAAGGGCTCAGAGAGCCCTTTTGATCTAGGCATGGTGACGCCGCACACTTCAACAACAAAGAGCAAACCAAACTAAATGTCTGAGGTTTAAATAAGACAGGTTCCTCCAAGATCCTCTCTAACGATGTTCTAATCATTTGCACCTGAGCTGGTGCACCTGATTCTAGTTTTAGCTATTTGAAGTAGTGATAAATGTAGGGGTGTACTTACTTTTTCCACATGTGAAATTTGCATTTATGTTTATTTAAATTATACAATGGACTACAAAATGTAAATGTTTCATGATATTTGTTACATTATATCACCTTTATCTGTCAATATTGTTGAAATGAAGATCAAATAGCTGTATGTTGAAATATGTTGAAAAAGTCAAAACTTTACATGGGGTGTACTTACTTTTTCACGTGACTGTATATACATCATACAAAATACATTCCTACTGTATACTACAACGGCACTCAGTAGAGCGCATACCTCTGCCAGGGTGAACAGTTTACGTTTTGTATCCCACTGATAGGTCGGATCTGTTCCACACCTGAACCAAAATCTACTCGACTTGATCTTGTTACCTACCGAACTCATCCATCAAGTTTCACCTGAAACCCTCCATAACTTTTTGAAATATCATGCTATATATCGGTTTTGGCCCTATCTCTCAATGGTGAAGAATCACTTAAACATTTCTCTGATCCTGATCTGGATCCATATCTTCACCAAAATCGAATTAATTCATCTTTGTCAGACACCCAACCTATCCATTAAGTTTCTTTCAAATCCATCCATAACCTTTTGAGATATCCTGCTATGTATCGTTTTTGTCCCTATCTCCCAATGGTGAAGAATCACTTGAAAAATTAAATAATTCTCATATCCGAATCCATATTCAGATCTTCACCAAAATCAAATCGTATCGTCCTTTTCAGAAACCCAACTGGTCCACCAAGTTTAGTCCAAATCTGTCCACAACTTTTTGAAATATCCTGCTGTGTATCGTTTTTTGCTATGTATCGTATAAGGAGTGGAGATAAGAAGAGTATGGTCCTGGGAGCAAGTGACCATGACATAGTGTGTGCAACTCTATTATTGATATATGGAGATCAGGATAGTACTGTAAGGCTGTTTGTTTTCTGAAAGGCAAAGTATGTGAGAGGAGAGTTAGGTGCTCTAAATTGGAGAAAGCCAACGAGAGGACGGTCTACATCAGAGAAATGGGCAATCTTCAAGGAGCAAATGTGTAGGGTACAAAGGAAGTAAGGAAGATAACAGTGATGTGTAACGGTAAGGCAGAAAGAGACCAGGGTGATAAGCAGTGCAATCATTAAGGATATAAGCAAAAGACATTCATTGAGTACAAAATAACAGGACGAGAGTTTGACTCTCATCAATATAGGAGTAAATAGAGGTTAGTCAAGGAAATATCTCGGCAAGCCAGAGGAGACTATGTAAAGGACATGGACAAGGATATTAAAAATAACAGCAAGACATTCTTTTTAAGTATATTGTCGCGTGAATCCCTCAGTTAATACCGTAGGATCGCGGATGACCAAACGGGCTTTAACTCAGAGGCGACGATCAATTGCGGAATCGACTATAAAAGCACAGGAGGAAGAAGGAAGAAGAAGAAGCGGCAAGCTCTTACCTGACTCCCCGACGGCAGCCCTCGATCCTGTAGGGAATGAACTCAAAACGGTCACGGGGGTAAAATGTACAAAAATAAAGATTTATTACGGAACCCGATACAACGAAACGCGACGATAAAACCTAAATCTAAATTGGGATCCCGCACACCTCACTTCGACAACAGCACAGGGGGATTAATTAAATAAAGAAATCGTCGTGTTGTGCGCGTTTGTGGGTGCGAGCCTATCTGTGTCTGTATTCTAGCGTCCGTCAGGAATCGTCCAGGCTCCGGTGTTTGCACGAAGCAGGCCTCCGTCCACCTCGTTCACGCCCTGCTAGGCCCCGAGCGACCTGCGCAGCGGCACGCCTCGCTCGCCCCTCGTCGGTCGCACGCGAGGTCCCGTCTGCTCGTAGCACCACGCCTCACTCCAAGCACCAAGCACCACTCCAAACACCAAGCACCGCTCCAAGCACCAAGACAAGAACACCACGAAGAACTCAGGGAAGACACCAACGACCACCAGGGAAGAACGCAGGGAAGAAGAACGAACCGAACAGGGAAGCTCGCAGGGAACAAGCACGAACCCAGAATGCCCGTCAACCAGTCGTTTTGTCCCCCGTGGTCTGACGTCAATTCTCCTGCATTACCAATCAGTCCCTCCCTTCCTTTTGGTCTTTCCAGCCTTCTGACATCACCGGCCCTTCCCCTCAAATCAACGACCTCCTTCTAAGTCGTGTTTCCGCGCCTTCCGCACTGATTGGCCGAGTGTTCGCGCCTTCCACACTGATTGGCCGAGGTGTCCACGGGCGGTGGCCAATCAGTGTGCCGCTTCCTTCCCCCAACCAATCCCACGTTCCCTGGGCGTGGTTCCAGCCTGCCTGGCACGATGTTTGTCGCCCATGGTGGCGTACTACATTGCCGGTGCCTGTTGCTCTTCCAAAGTCATTGTGGTGGCGGGGAATTATTTAATGCATGCACTAATGGACCTATCTAAGTGTCTATATGAGTGCGTTGCCATAAGGGACACTGGATTGCTCACAGAGGGAACGACACACGAGGGAATTTTACCCATAATCCCTGTACTAATTAGCATGCCCCGCCCCCTCATGGCGGGGACACAGATACAACTTATTCCGACATTCGGGCTACACACAGAACTTATTACAGGTACATTCCCTCTCACAACAGTCGAGTACCTACCTATGCAGATCTACCTGGCTCTAGATATTCCTCTACCCCCCGACATAACAATATAAAGGGTAAGGAAAAGGTTAAGGGGCCCATTGAGGAATAGCACAGGAGAATTGGTGGATGATAAGGGTGAGATGACAGTCTTATTCCATCGGATTTTTGCTTCTACAGTTACACAGTTGGGGAAACTTCCAATAGTGGAGAGTGCCTGTCTCGGGAGTGAGGAAGTGCTTTTAGAAGAGATCCAAGTAAGAGTGGAGGAAGTGAATAAGCAGCTAGAAAAATTTAACGATGATGAATCTCCAGGGACTGATAAATATGCACCAATAGTATTGAGGGAGGTGGTGGAGCAGATATGTGTGATGTTAGTGAAAATCTTGAACAACTTGTTGGAGCTGGGATATGTAGCAGAGTATTGGTGAGTGGTAAATGCAATACCGCAATTTAAGAAAGGTTCCAGAGAGGAATTTGGGAACCATAGACCTGTTAGACTTAATTTTTGCTGGGAAGGTGTTGGAGACGTTAATTACCCTCGCCTGAGCTGAGCTGAGCAGGGACCTCCAAAGTGTATTGCATTTGAGTCCGTTTGTTTGTTTGTCTGTTTGTCTGTTTCTCTGTCTGTTTGTCCGCACAGAATAAATATGATTTTCTCTGCAACCGTTGGTCTGATTGACAGGAAATTTTCACCATAGGTGCAACTCCACCTGTATAATTTTTAATGATAATTATGACATCATATGTCACGTGGTTCGGCCGCCATCTTGGAAAAACCGAAAACTTTGCACCTCTATATCTCCGAAAGCGCTGAATAGAAAACATTGAGATATAGCTCATTGTAAAGAACTTTCCATGGGGAATAAAATATTTTAATGATGATGTCATAGGTGCCTCCATTATGACGTCATAATTCAACAAGTACAAAACTTCACCTTATCAAGATGAAATTTATTGAGCATCATGTCGGCATAAATTGGTGGAGGAAAAAAATAAATGATGACGTCATCGGTGACGTGGTTCGGCCGCCATCTTGGAAAAACCGAAAACATTTGCACCTCTATATGTCTGAAAGTGCTGAATAGAAAAAATTGAGACATGGCTCATTGTAAAGAACTCTCCATGTGGAATATCATCTGTTAATGATGATGTCATAATTTGACAAGTACCAAACTTCATCCGATCAAGATGAAATTTATGGAGCATAATCTAAGAATAAATTAGGGGAGGAAAAAAAAATGATGACGTCATCGGTCACGTGGTTCGGCCGCCATATTTGTTTTAACACAAAAGCCTTAAAAAAAACACTGAAAATACATCCTGGTGAGGGTTTGCAACCTCTGAGTGTTCTTTCTTGTTAAAGAATGTATAGGGAAGCATTTGAATAAATTCAGATTAATTAAACATAATCTGCACTGATATAATGGAGGGAGGTCAAGTTCAACAAATTTATTGGAGTTCTCTGAAGCGGTTTCTGAATGGGTGGATGATGGAAGTGCAGTGGATGTAGTTTATCTACACTTTCAAAAAGGTTTTTAGAATAAAAACATGGAAGGCTATTGGCCAAGGTGAGTGCTTGCTGAGTAGAAAACTGGATTGAAACTGGATTATATGTGATAGGAAGCAAAGAGTGGCTGTGAATGGGAGGATATCTGCCTGGTAGGATGTAAGTAGTGGAGTACCTCTACGATCAGCTCAAGGACTGTTATTATTCACAATCTACATCAATGATCTGGACAGCGGGATTAAGAGTTGATTTTCTGAACTTGCAGATGACACTAAGCTTGGAGGGGAGTGGGAGCAGCGTGGTCAGATTCAGGAAAGTTTAGATACTTTAATATATGGGTAAAATATTGACTGATTCCGTTTAACATAAATAAACGCAAGGTGCTGAGATTGGGAAAGAATAATGAAAATAGACTCTATATAATGCAATGAACAATCTCAGAGCATCACACAAGAGAAGGATCTGGATGTGGTAAGATATACGGGGGATTAAGCAGACAGCAAGCACGGTGCCAGCGAGGCAGCTATAGTGAAAGCCGATAGGGTTTTAGGTTGTATTCGTCGAGGGATTAATTATAAATGAATTAATGTTTATACTGTACTGGAATTTAGTGTGGCCTCATCTACAATATTGTTCAGTTTTACTCACCATATCTGAGGAAGGATATTGTTTTTGTGCGGCTGAAGGAGACAGGACATTGTACATTAGAAATGAGGCGATTACTTGGGGAGCTGATAGGGATGTCTAAGATAATGAAGAGAATAGACAAAATACAAAATAAGTGCACACTCCTGAAACAAAAAGTATGTGTGCATTCCATGCAAGTTACAGGACTTCCAGATGCTGACAACTTTAGAACCCTTTAGAATTACCCTTTAGAATCACCTTTTAGAACCCTTTCGAATTACCCTTTAGAATGACCTTTTAGAACACCTTAGAATCACCCGTTAGAATTACCTTAGAACCCTTTAGAATTGTCTTTTAGAATTACCTTTTAGAACTACCCTTTGGAATCCTTTATAATTACTCATTATAACCTATTCAAATTACCCTTTGGAATGACCCTTTGGAATTACCCTTTGGAATGACCCTTTGGAATGACCCTTTGGAATTACCCTTTGGAATTACCCTTTGGAATTACCCTTTGGAATTATCCTTTGGAATTGCCCTTTAGAATTACCCTTTGGAATTACCCTTTGGAATTACCCTTTGGAATTACCCTTTGGAATTACAGTTTGGAATTACCCTTTGGAATTACCCTTTGGAATTATCCTTTGGAATTTCCCTTTAGAATTGCCCTTTAGAATTACCCTTTGGAATTACCCTTTGGAATTACCCTTTGGAATAACCCTTTGGAATAACCCTTTGGAATTACCCTTTGGAATTACCCTTTGGAATTACCCTTTGGAATTACCCTTTGGAATTACCCTTTGGAATTACCCTTTGGAATTACCCTTTGGAATTATCCTTTGGAATTTCCCTTTAGAATTGCCCTTTAGAATTACCCTTTGGAATTACCCTTTGGAATAACCCTTTGGAATTACCCTTTGGAATTACCCTTTGGAATTACCCTTTGGAATAACCCTTTGGAATTACCCTTTGGAATTACCCTTTGGAATTACCCTTTGGAATTTCCCTTTAGAATTGCCCTTTAGAATTACCCTTTAGAATTACCCTTTAGAATTACCCTTTAGAATTACCCTTTAAAATCCCCCCTTTAGAACCTATTGGAATTTCCTTTTAGAATTTCCTTTTAGAATTGCCCTTTAGAATTACCCTTTAGGATTACCCTTTAGGATTACCTTTTAGGATCACCCTTTAGGATTACCCTTTAGAACCCATTATAATTACCCTTCAGAATTACCCTATAGAATTACCATTTAGAACCCTCTAGAATTACTCTTTAGAATTAAACATGGTGGGTTAGAAAGGTTCTTCTTCGTAAATTTTTGATGGACGGATGGAAGGAAGGACATAGCCAAATATTGAAGCGGCTCACCCGCTTAAAAACAAGACTTTTTCAAAATTATAGACAGTGACAGGACCAGTATTCACAGTTTGATTAAAGAAGAAGAGAGTTTGGACAGCAGTAATGCCAGGGGTCTTTCATTCCGAAAGTAGTAAATGCATGGAATCCTCTCATTGCAAAGGTAGTAACAGCAGAAACAGTAGGTTTTAAAATTGAGTCAGATTGGTATCTAGAAATAGGGGATACTTAGACATTGGCACCGTCTTTGGGCTTCTTGAAAAGCGCTATATAAAATAAATGTATTATTATTATTATTATTATTATTATTATTGTGCAGGCAAGATTGATGTTATGGCCTCCCCTTGCATTGGAGTTCATTATTCAGTACTGTATGTCCTTGTATATGACACACCAATGCACAAACAGCTAAAGAGAGTACACTAATGATAAAACACTTGGGTAATCGGAAAATTAGGACATGATGCACATTGAAGGTTAAAAATAAATCAAATTATTGTTTAAAAAATTACACATGAAAATGTTACAGTTAAACCAGATAATTTTGGTTAAATGTGCCTAATTCGAGTTGGGCATACACGGCGAGTCCGTATGTCTCGCCGTACAAATAAAGAGGAATATGGAAACAAGCAGAACAGACATCCGTGTAAAGGAAAGGTAGAAAGGCAGAAAAAAATAACGGAGCAGAAGAGAACAGGTTAATTCTTCCCTCTCATCCCCTCTTGTCAACCGCTCCCTTTGTTATATGGTCTCTGTGTTACCTCTTATATGAGCCTCGACCAATATACAAAAAAAAATCAGGTGGGTTGAGGAGGTGGGGGGACGCGGTGGCAATAGCAAGATTGCAGATAGGAAAAGTTACAGGTAGATAGCGGTAATGGTTAATGTCAATAGAAAAAGATCACAGGTCCATTGCCTTCAGGAAGTATTCACACCCCTTGACTTTTTCACATATTGTTGTGTTACAGCCTCAATTTTAAATTGATTTCACATAAACTGAGATATTCTTGTCACTGGTCGACACATAATACCCCTTAATGTCAAAGTGGAATTTTAAAGAAATATTTACAAAACAATTAAAAATGAAAAGCTGAAATGTCTTGAGTCAATAAGTATTCAACCTGTTTACTATAACACTCCAAATTGAGCTCAGGTGCATGCAATTTCCTTTGATCATCCTTGAGATGTCTCTACAACTTGAGTGGAGTCTACCAATGGCCAATTCCATTGATTGGACATGATATAGAAAGTAAGCACCTTTCTTTATAAGGTCCCACAGTTGACAGTGCATGTCAGCACAGAAACTCTACTATGAAGTCCAAGGAACTGTCCGTCCAACTCTGAGATAGAATTGTGAGGATGCATAGATCTGGGGAAGGGTATAAAACAATTTATAGAGTGTTGAAAGTTCCAAAGAGCACAGTGAGCTCCATCATTAGGAAATGGAAGGAATATGGAACTACGCAGATTCTTCCTAGAGCTGGCCATCCAACCAAACTGAGCAAATGAGCAATAAGGACCTTGGTCAGGGAGGTGATCAAGAACCCAGTGACCAGTCTAACAGACCTACAGAGTTCCTTGGCTGAGATGGGAGAACCTGGCAGAAGGACAACAGTGTCTGCAGCACTTCACAAATCTAGGCTTTATGGGAGAGTGGCCAGACGGAAGCCACTCCAGAGAAAAGGGCACATGACAGCACACCTGGAGTTTGCAAAAGTGCATGTGAAAGACTCTGAGAGCATGAGGCAAAAGATTCTGTGGTCTGATGAGACGAAAATTGAATTCTGGTCTGAATGCAAAGCTCTACGTCTGGCGGAAGCCGAGCGCAGATCATCACCCATCTAACACCATGCTGACCGTGACGCTTGATGGTGGCAGCATCAGCATCATGCTATGGGGATGCTTTTCAGCGGCAGGGACTGGGAGACTTGCAAGGATAGAGGGAACAATGAATGGAGCCAAATACAGGCAAATCCTTCAGGAGAACCGGTTTCAGAGTGCAAATGACCTTCGACTGTGGTGAAGATTTATGTTCCAACAGGACAATGACCCCAAGTATACAGCCAAATCCAAAGGTGGGCGGTCCGCTTCGAAAGTCCGCTTATCCGCTTATCCGCTGCAGCGGACTAACGTTTTCAAAGCGGATAAGCGAATCGGAACAACCCCCGGAAACCGAAGCGGATAAGCGTAAGCGGACTACCGAAAAATTAAAGCGCATCGCGATTCGCCAAATCAGCTGTTAGCCTGAGCCGTTACTCTAGAATTGTGAATATTTATTTAAGTGAATAATAAGTGAAAACTGAATATTTTATTGGACGCTAGAGCGGTAATGTCAAGATGGAGAGATTTCTGACTCTCCAGCCCAGCGGCAGTGCCAGGGACAGGCACACGAGCGACGCAAACCAGCAGTCCCAGCACAGCGACATCCACAACCTGGACCTGGACCCTGCCCCCCAGCAGGGACCCCAGCCCGGCTCGAGCAGTACGGACTACCTGTTCGCCATGGAGGAGGGGCAGCAGGAGGAGAACCTCGAGGAGAAGATCAGGGAAGAGGTCAACAACTGGTCGAGGAAGCCGCTGAGGGGGAACCCCTGGGGCTCTCGCCCAATCTCTTCCCGCTCGAGTTCCGTGATGCTTGGGTAACTCTATTTCTCAGGCATAGCACGCCGCTCCCGAGCTCTGCCTCGGTCGAGCGCGTGTTCAGCTATGGGTCGGACATCCTCAGGCCTAAGAGGTCGGCCCTGGCTGCACCGAACTTCGAGGCCCTCGTCTTCATGAAGGGCAACCTCCAAATCCTCAAGAAGGCCCACGAGGTGGAGGAGGAAGACGAGGACTAGTCAACAGACTGCTAGTCTGTTGACTAGTAGACTCTCTTGTCAAAGAAAGGACGGGCAAATTGATTTTTCTTTAATGTAACTTGCATATATTAAAATTATATTTAAATTAACTGTAGAGTAGAGTAGAGTCGAGTGGAAAACTTTATTTCAATAAATTTTGAATAAATTTTATTTAAATAAAAATGTATATTTTTGATCTTAAAAGCTTTGTTTGTCTTTGTAGTAGTTAGAAATGGCTATTTAGGCTTAAAAAGCATTAAATTCCCTTTAGAAACGTCAAAAATCGCTTTAAAAACGTCGAAGCGCTTTTAAAAAATCGAATCGAAGCGGATAACCGGTAAGCGGACTAAGATTTTCGGCCGCTGAAGCGGATAAGCGAATCGGACTACACGGGCTGGCGGAGCGGATAAGCGGTAAGCGGACTTAAAATTTTCCGAATCGCGCCCACCTTTAGCCAAATCAACACTGGAATGGCTTTGCAACAATAACCTGAAAGTCCTTAAGTGGCCCAGCCAAAGCCCAGACTTGAATCCCATTGAGAATCTGTGGAAAGTGTTGACGTTTGCTGTTCAGCGATGCTCCCCATCCAACTTGACAGAGCTTGAGCAAATCTGCAATGAATAATGTGAGAAACTCCCCAAATCCAGATGCACAAAGCTGATGCAGACATAGCCAAGAAGACTTGAAGCTGCAATCGCTATCAAAGGAGCTTCTAAGAAGTACTGTATTGACTCAGGGTTGTACACTTATGTAAATTAGATATTTCTGCATTTAACTTTTCAATTACTTTGTAAAAATTTCTAAAATAAAAATTCCACTTGACATTATGGGGTATTACATGTATATCAGTGACAAAAAAAATCTCAATTTAATCCATTTTAAATTCAGGCGGTAGCACAACAACATGTGAAAAAAGTCTAGTGGTGTGAATACTTTCTAAAAGCACTGCAGGTATAAGAGACAACCTGAGACTGTGATGGATTAACATCGATGAACCAGGAAAGAGGAATAATCATGGACCGACTTAATAGTCAGGTTCACTATGTTTTTTCGTTCAAATTTTTTGGAGATTAGCAAAACTATACATTTTTGGAATATTCAGAGCATGAGGAATCCAAAAATTAATGTTTACATTTGCGGAGACACCTTTGGGAAAATGACACTCAGGACAGTGATGAAGATCTGTAAAAGCATATTCCTGAACGGTATAGACCGAGTAGATCCTGTGTATAGGACTTACAGTTCAATCTGATACTAACAAGGCTGCTTTCTTGCTTTATAAACCCATACCGATAACTTCAAAGGACTTGCAATATCATGTATTATGTAATACAGTTATATCACAAATATAAAGACAATGGTTTTCAATCACCTTTGCTTGCTGCTTTTCTATAATCCTGAGCACTATTTTGAGGCCTTTATTGGATTCCTTGACCCAGAAAACATAGGATTAGCATATTTAATTAAGTTTCTAGGTTGACTAGAAGCCGAGACAGCACAAAATCTGTATTTTATGGCGGCCATTTTTAAAATCCAAAATGGCGGCCATGCAGGTGTCTGTGCAAATGCCAACATTGATTTTCGGATTCTCCATGCTCTGATGATTCCAAAAATGTACAGGTTTGCTTATCTCCCAAAATTTTGAAAGAAATTATATTTGTTAACATAGTGAACCTGACTATAAGGAGGCAATTTCACAGGTTATAGGAAAAATATTCCCTCCCGCAAATCCCCTCCGGCAAATATTCCTACAGGTCGAACAAGATCTGCCTGCAACCCTCTTATGGTTAAACTGCCAAAATCAAGACTCTCTGCTCACCTTCACTCTTTCATTCCTCTTTTCTCCCGCCTCTGGAACAAACTCCCTCACTCTCTTCAATCCCACTCCACCCTCCAGGTCTTTAAAACAGCTGTTCACCACCATCTCTTATCTTCCCCCATCCAAAACCTTGATCTTTTCTACCCCCGCTAATTTCACCCCAATTCCACTTTTTTGAAATACCAACTTCTGTCCTGGAAGTCCTTGGTGTCCTTGTGTTTTATACTTCTCCCACCCCCCCCCCCCCCCACCCTTCCCACGCCTCCTCCCCCCAAGCCCTCTCCCTCCCACACATCTCCCTGCTCTCAAATGTTGTGTGCTCTCAAGTGTTTGTGTGCTTCCCCTTCTCTTGTCTTCCGCTCCCTCTTTTTATATATTTTGTTTGTCTGGTTGATTTGTTTGTGAAGTAAATGTCAGCTCTTTCACGAGCCTCGATTCAGTATACAAAAAAAAAAAAAAAAAAAAAATGAGGGTGGGAGCGGGGGAGGAGGGCATCTGCGGTGTCAGGGACAAAGGAATGCATTTGAGTAGTGAGCTGAGATTTTCTGACTGCTTTTTCCTGCCTCCCCTTTCCTGTCTTTATCAATTTTATTTTTTACAATTTGTCCACTCCTCATACCCCCTCCCAACGTCCTCGTTCCTCATGCGTATTTTATAATTATATAGGTGGCCCCTAATGAATCTTTTACAACGATGGCAAGCCTACATATAAATTGTCAAAACCTCTTTTAGCAAAGGTTGAATATGTAAGGAGCCATTGATCATGTACATGAAAAGGACATTCACGATAGACTTAGACGAGTTGTTTGATGATACAAATTTTTTTTGTCCATTAATGGCCCTGTTTGATAGTTCTGCAATGTGATCCATAAAATCGAAATACCATATGCATAAATTCGAATAATACCTTAAGGTTTAAAGGCTTGTTTAAAAAAAGAATTTTTGACCAAATAGAAATGACTAAGATTGGAGCTCAAATAAGTTTGAAAAATATTTTTGGCATGAATTGTTATTATGGTTTCAGAAACGCCACATTAGTGGCAGCAAGAGTCATGCTATTAACCTTTGTGGGGTATCTAGATTACCGTAGATCTTCACTCAGTTCTCTAAGTAAAATTTGCCTCACGATGTCGGGACTCCTTCATATTTCTTTCATTTTAGTGTTAAACAGCATTAGCGACTGTTTAAAAAAGGTAATCATATGTGTTTTTGGTTTATAATATTTTCATTTCTGGCAGAGGCCTGTGCTCCCACGAAGACGACACAATAAGGTATTTATACACATTAATACAGCGTTTGTTTAAGGAGGAGAAATGCCTTGGAGGATGGGATATTATTAGTATTAATATTGTTCTGTCATAACATGAATATTATGCTTTTGGTATTAGAAGAATCTTTGGAAAACGCCACGATGAAGCTATCTTAACGTGGATATGCACCTCAACACGCAACCCCCTTGGCAGAGAAAACCCCCTTGTTGAGGGGGGCAAATGAATTCGCTACAACTGAATGTATCGCGGTCAAAAAACGTCAGACAGACAGACAGAAACCAAATTGTTTATTTTAGTATGATGCCAACAAACAAAAAGTGACATTTATTTTTCTTTTCATCTTGGTTATCTTACTATAATTCACCAAATGTCTGTCCGTCCGTTCGAAGGTACCGCAAAAACGGCTCAACCGATCGCAACGATATTTTGGGTGGGTATTTCTGGGACCCCTGGGAGTAAAATAGGCTATATTGATTTTCCAATTTTTCCAAGTTTTCCAATTTTCCAGTTTTTCCAAACACGATGGAATAATATTTACCGATATGAACAGTGATGTGGCTTTTGTTGAAATTCTACAAATACTGTTTCTTCTACGTACCAGGAGAGAGTAGATCGACTCCTGACGAACTCTTCTGATATAAACGTGCGGCTCCAAAGTACATGGCAGCGTGTGCAAAGCGACTGAGAAACAGGTGTAGCGGCCGCTTCCGTGTTACAGATTCGGCGCACACTCTTCACACATAAACGTGTGACTGAGAAAGACGTGCAGCTGCTGCTTCCGTTTTGCAGAATTCAATCTTTTTTCAAAATGGGCGCCATGTACTGTTTAGATTTTGATGACTTGCGTGTGATATGATTCAACGGATGTTTATATGAATCGTTTAAAATAAAAAAAAGCCTTCAATTTCTGATATTTTGCCTTTTCATTTGGGCTTCTCAATTGAAGCCCCGCCCATAGGGCGGGTACCGTTGCTAGTTGACATAATTCCAGTGTTCTTGATGGCTCACTTCCTGTGTACCTCACTTCCTGTGGCCTCACTTCCTGTGTACCTCACTTCCTGTGTCCTCACTTCCTGTGTTCTGGGATCTTTATTGTATAAAAGCGGGTCAGCCGACAGCATGTGGGCTGCCTACGATCCGCTCCATGCTACGTTCCCTCTTAAGGACTTCAAGCCCTGCTTAGTCCTCTTCTGGTGCACCTGGCCACCATTGTGTTGATTAAAGCCTACCTAAAGGCCTACTTGTCTTTTCTGCTCTGCTCTGCCACAACAATTTAATCAACACAATTATGGACTGGCTGCTTCGACCAGAACGACCTGACGCGGATCCAAACTCAAGTTTGGCTACTGACGAATGGACACACTGGTTTCGGACCTTCGAAAACTTCGTTGTTGTACTTCCTCCTGAAGGACTCAACAAACTTCTTCCCCTGACAAACTTTGTCACACCAAGGATCTACAAAATCATCACGGACTGTCACCTACGAGGACGCCATTGAAACGCTGAAGGCTGTGTGTATAAACCCGAAGAATGAGATTTTCGCATGCCACCTTCTTGCTACGCGTCGCCAACAAGTCGGCAAATCCCTGGATGAATACCTACAGGCTTTAAAGACGCTGGGTAAAGACTGTAACTGCCAAGCTGTGACTGCAGCTCAACATCTAGAAGGACTTATTAGAGATTCATTCATCAGTGGACTACAATCCCTGTTGATCCGCCAACGCCTCCGAGAAAATAGGACCTTAGACCTAGCGACCATGTTCGACCAAGCACGAGCCCTAGATTCGGCGGAAAAGAGCTCTGAACAATATGGGGCGTCATCGGGGTCATCGTATAGTGCTGCCGCTGCTGAACTGAAGCAAGCTGTTCTGAATCGGTTCCACCCAACTGACTCTCCAACAGTATCAGCTGCTATCGGCAGCAAATGCTTCTTCTGTGGTTACTTGAAACATCCACGTACAAAGTGCCCCACATGCGAGGCTACATGCAACAAATGCGGGAAGAAGGGGCACTTTGCTAAAGTCTGCCGTTCATCACCAGCCGCCGCTGCCGCGGGCGCTACCTCAGCGCCAGCGAATCACCGACCCTTGCCTCTGTGACATCTGCAGCCATCTCTCCGGCGCTATCAAAAGCAACCTGTAAGGTTGCCATTAATGGAATTGAAGCCGATGGCCTCATCGACAGTGGAAGCACGGAAAGCTTTATTCACCCACACCTCGTCAGGCGACATTCGCTAAAGTTTTACTAGACGGGCGAAACTGTCTCTATGGCCTCAGCATCGCTTTAAATGAAGACGCTTGGATTCTGCGTGGTCAATTTAACCCTGAAAGGACAAAGCTACCAAGACGTGCGACTGTCCATACTCCCCGAGCTCTGCGCGGATGTTATCCTCGGGCAAAACTTCCAGAAACAGCATGACAGTGTCACACTGAAATTCGGTGGTAACCTGCTGCCTTTAGTTCTCTGCGGACTGACCACACTACGCATTGACCCCCCGGAACTGTTTGCCAATCTGACAGCGGAATGTCGCCCTATTGCCGCCAGGTCGCGTCGGTACAGCTTCGACGACCGCAAATTCATCGAGAAAGAAACTCAGCGGCTACTAATCGAAGGAGTCATCGAACCGAGTAAGTCTCTGTGGCATGCCCAGGTCGTGGTAACTAAAGACAAAAACCACAAGAAACGGCTCGCGATTGACTATTCTGAGACTATCAACCGATTTATGCTATTCGACGGGTACCCGCTACCGCGTATCAATATGAATGAATGAATGAATGAATGATCGTTTTAAGGCCATTTTCCCCGCCTGAGCGGGGGTTAGCCTTGCGGGCCCCATGACAATCATGGTTCCCTGTTTGAGGCAATGTTTTTTTTTATGGCCGGATGCCCTTCCTGACACCAACCCTTAGTCGCCTCTTATGATGCGCAGGGATACGGTGTACCTATTCTAAACGGGGTACACACCGGGATCATTCATCCCAGCAAGCTGGTACTCAATTTGCCGACCTCGGAAGGATGACAGGCTGAGTCAACCCCCCTGGCGTTAATTCAGCGATCGACCGGGATTCGAACCCAGGATCCGAGGATCCCAAGCCGGCACCCTAACGGCTAAGCCAACACCCGGGCACCAGGGCAACACCTACCTTTTGATTAGTGAACCAATTCAGTGATCAATTTGCAAATTCTTTAAATTGCAGATCAATCGGGTGAAAATTCGTGATTTTCCGCAACCTTGACCTCTGACCCCATCGACTGTATCGATGACACAGTGAATAAGATCGCCCAGTATCGCGTCTTCAGCACCATCGACCTGCGTAGTGCTTACCATCAGGTACCCATAAGGAACCAAGATAAGCCCTATACAGCCTTCAAATCGAGCGGAGGTCTTTACCAGTTCATGCGAGTCCCATTTGGCATCACGAACGGTGTAGTTTGCTTCCAACGCATCATGGACTCCTTTATCAAGGAAGAGAAACTCGCTGGAACATTCGCTTACCTAGACAATCTGACTATCTGTGGCATTACACAAACCGAGCAAGATGTCAACCTGAAGCAGTTCCTCAAAGCAGACCGGGGACCGCCGTTCATGAGCCGAGAGCTCGGTGAATTCCTGACAAGTAAAGGCATCTCTCGCAGCGGAACCACTAGCTAAAACCCGCTGGGGTAACGGAAAAGCTGAACGTTACAACGGAACAGTCTGGAAGGCTATCACCATGGCCCTGAGGTCACGCCTACTGCCTACCCAGTGTTAGAAAACTGTCTTGCCTGACGCCTTACACTCTATCCGTTCTCTCTTGTCAACAGCTACTAACGCTACCCCACACAAAAGACTGCTAAGTTTTGATCACCGCTCCGCGACCAGTAGCTCTGTACCGACTTGGCTATTCACGCCTGGACCTGTCCTACTCAAAAGACATGTGCACCAGAGTAAGATGGAACCACTGGTCGACCAAGTGGAACTCCTGCAGGCGAATCCGCAGTACGCCCAGGTCCGCTATCCAGGCGGCAAGGAAACCACTGTATATATATATATATATATTTTTTTTTTTGTATACTGAATCGAGGCTCGTGAAAGAGCTGACATTTACTTCACAAACAAATCAACCAGACAAACAAAATATATAAAAAGAGGGAGTGGAAGACAAGAGAAGGGGAAGCACACAAACACTTGAGAGCACACAACATTTAAGAGCAGTATCCATCCGACATTTGGCCCCGACTGGAGACACAAAGGGATGGGAGCAATAGAACGAGGAACGTGCGACTTGGAGAATGGGGTTGGCAGAGATTTGACTGCATCAGACGATCTTAGCTCACTGCCCACTGAAGTCTCTGGAGATGCTACTGAACAACAGCCGCTACGACGATCACAACGTGCCTGGCGGGTCCCCGACCATCTGGGCCTCTGAGTAGTGTTTTTCTAAGGAAGGGGAGAATGACATCATTCCAGTTTTCTTGATGCCTCACTTCCTGTGTACCTCACTTCCTGTGTCCTCACTTCCTATGTTCTGGGATCGTTATTGTATGAAATCAGGTCAGCCGACGGCATGCGGGCTGCCTATGATCCGCTCCATGCTACGTTCCCTCTTAAGGACTTCAAGCCCTGCTTAGGCCTCTTCTGGTGCACCTGGCCACCATTGTGTTGATTAAAGCCTACCTAAAGGCCTACTTGTCTTTTCTGCTCTGCTCTGCCACAACAGTTATGTTCAAAAAATGTGTTAAAAAAAAAAAAGTTGAAAAAAACAAATCCATTCAGTATTCAACAATATAATTTACAAACTAATCAATATAGTAAATGCATTAGAAAATAAAAAGTAAAACTATTTTAGTAAAACTGTTTTAATTAGGAATTTGTTTTGTTGATTGCATCACTTACATGAGTGTGGTTATGCAGGGTTTATCCAGGTTACCAACAGAAAATATTCAAGTTAAATGATGTATAGAAAATGTGTTCATTCAAAAGATTATCCAACACACTAAAGAAAGATTTGTACACAGAATTTATTGAATTTCTCTTTTGCTTTGAAAGTCACTTTTTATGTCTGAAAGTCATTGCTTTCAAAATATATCATGATTGTGTCTTGTACAAAGTTGGTGATGAAACTCTATTTTAGTCTTATAGGGAGCCACTTCATGAAGTTCTATCAAAAATTTTTATTGAGAAAAATAAGGAACAGCCATTTCACCAAAATATGCATATTGAGTGAACGTTGGAGGGGATATCCCAAAGGATATTTTAAAATTGCACTTCGGCTTCGTCTCGAGGAAGCAGCTAATTTAACTAGGTTACACTTCAGTTATGTCTTGACGAAGCAGCTAACCTAACTATGTGGAACTTGTTATATCTGGAGGAAGCAGCTAACCCAACTAGGTTGCACCTCGCCCTTCGACAATGTCCCGAGGAAGCAGCTAACCTAAGATAGTCTCTCAGACTTATCTGACATGGAAAGAAAGAAGAAAACGTATACCAAAAGAGGTCATATGTGTGCATAAGGCATATGGGTGCATATCCCACTGAAAGGTGTCATCCTTAGAAAATCCATCTTGTATTTCTCATGAGGTTTGATAATATTCTATGACAATTTTTATTAGGTCATCTTGTACACCTCCATCCAGTTTTTCAAGAGTGCTGCCCATTGTTTCACCATGCTTTCTCCCATACCCAGTGCTGCACTCTTCTACCTCTTGCTGACCCCCTCTCTCTCTCCATGCCTTTTGTTTTTGCCTTGTGGTCTTTGCTCCATGTCCCTCCTTTGATCCTGTCGGCCTGTGAACTTCTGCCCTCTGTTGTTTTGCTCCTCCATTCGCCTAAATGTGCACAAGTCATAGAAATGTTCTTCAGTGGACAGGATCACATGTCTTATGAACTTTGTATTATAATATACTAGCAGGAGTACATGGCATTGCCCGGTGATGTTCTAATCCTGTTGGCATTTTGAAGAAATCAAGTGTTTTTTTCTATTTTTTGTGGGTGCCTAAAACACTTCCCTGCACACACTAAGGAAAATTTACATTTAATATTATAATATTACACACACATGCACACTAATCAGGGATAATTTAATATTACCTTTCATATAGCTACAAAGGCTCAGGCGCCATGGAGCGATTTTGAAAAATCCAATTTTTTTTTTTAAATAAAAAAACTTTTTTTCCTTAAAAATTTTCCATATTCTCCCCCCCCCCCCCCCCCCCAAAACACTCACTGTCACTCACTGATGAACCTCTGAAAGTTTGAGGAAGATTCGTTCACCCATCTGAGAAAAATGTCAACACACAGACAGATAAACGACTTATAGTATTGATACACTGTGTATCAGGGTGGAGCTTATTTTTGAACTTTTGCAATATGATCATCTTACCCTCTCAATGTGTTCCTATATATGAAATAAAAATACAGGCAAAATATGAGCACAATTGAACAATATTTAGGGGTAGCTCAATGATGGTAAAGTTTCTGATACCCCAAAGCTGCGGCCGCCCTTTTATTTCGCATACTACTGATAATAGATTAATTCTGTTGATAAATTAAGAACCCAATTTTAACTACTAAGTAAATTGACACTCTCTCTCCTATCATCATACACACAACATGCAATCATTGTGGTAAAATTAATTACTGGGAACACAGATAAAACCTTTAAGTTATAAAACTCTGTGCTCCATTAAATAAATAATTACAGTAGTAATATGTACATTGTACATACACAATATCTGTTATAATAAAAGAGTAAAATGTTCGTTGAGCTAGAGTCTGCTAGACAATAAATGCTAAAATGAGATGTAGCGCTGAGCTGGGAATGCTTATCACCATAGTATTGTTACATATTTATGGGAATGTATGTGAAGTACCATTCAGGTTGCTTATCCGTGTGTATTATATTAAGGGTTGTTGTGATGGGAGGGTCAGGAGCCCTTCGGAACCAGTGGCCGGAAACGGAAGTGGCCGGAAACGGGAGAGGAAAAAGACACGAGGAGAGAAAAAGGACGGTGAATCTTCTTCCTCGCCCCGCGACGACGAGAAGGTGGAATCGACCTTGCGCTGCGCGGAACAAAGAGGCGTTCCGAAACCCGTTTGGCGAGAGGAGTTACCTGGACGCGTAATTACCTTTTGACACGTCAAGTCCCCGTGAGTTCGTGCACGGAACCAAGCGGTCGCACGTGGGGCCGCGCGCGCGCGTTGCAAACCGCTCTTGGTTTGGCCCCGTCTACAAGGACGCGTACGGGTCGCACGTTGAGCCTCGCTCGCGTTGCAAACCGCGTTTGGTTTTTGCCCCGTCTACAAGGACGCGTACGGGTCGCACGTGGAGCCTCGCTCGCGTTGCAAACCGCGTTTGGTTTTGCCCCGTTGCTTGGCAAGGAGGTGCGCTGCAACAGCTGTCCCCGGTACGAGACGGCACGTTGGAGCACGTCCGCCCGGGGTTCGTTCAACCGCCCGTGTGCGGAGACGAGAGACATTGTGGGAGACATTGACCACGGAGGGAGTCAGGAGTGGGGCTCACGTGAGGAATATATAAGATGGCCATCTTAGAGTTTGTGTAGATGAGTATACCTTTGTAATATTGACTGTGCATTGTTGATGGTTGTTGATTGCTCAAAGAATATATTATTGATTATTCCGGATCCTTGGTGTGGGGTTTCTTCTTGACCGGAATTCATATTGATTGCGTTACGAAAGCGAATAAACCATATATCTTTCTGGCGGGGTCCCTCCCACGGTCCGGGGGATCACCCAGACCAGGTAGTTACCGGGAGGACCACGTAACAGAATTGGGGGCTCGTCCAAATTACGATTTGCGGTTTCGCAATTGGGTCTACGTCCGGGATTTAAAATTGTATAAAATAATAAAATAATAATTTTTATTAATTAAAATTTATTAATTAATTATTAATTGGTAATTTTTTTTTTTTTTGAGAAATTGGGGTAAAATCTTGGGTGAAGGTTAACAGGTGTTAACGATAGGCACCATGGCGTTTGTGGCACAGAACTTTGGGGTAACACCGAGTGAGGCACAGTTCCGAGCGTTGCTAAAGTCGGACCTCTTGAAATTGGCCAAACATTTTAACTTGGAGGTCCGAACTAATTTGAGGAAGGCAGAGTTGCAGGCCACGGTGATACAATCTATGGTGGGATTAGGAAAATGGGACGAGTTAGCCTGGGAGTGGCTACCCGAAGAACCAGAAGACGTTGAGCTCCGGAAACTGGAGTTGCAGTTACGGAGCCAGGAACGGATTAAAGAAGAAGAAAGGAAAGCAGAAAAGGAAAGAGCAGAAGAAGAAAGGAAAGCAGAAGAGAGGAGAGAAGAGAAGCAAGCAGAGGAAAGGAGAGTGGAAAGAGAACTCCAGGAAAGGTTAAAAGAAGAAGAAAGGAAAGCAGAAAAGGAAAGAGCAGAAGAAGAAAGGAAAGCAGAAAAGGAAAGAGCAGAAGAAGAAAGGAAAGCAGAAAAGGAAAGAGCAGAAGAAGAAAGGAAAGCAGAAAAGGAAAGAGCAGAAGAAGAAAGGAAAGCAGAAAAGGAAAGAGCAGAAGAAGAAAGGAAAGCAGAAAAGGAAAGAGCAGAAGAAGAAAGGAAAGCAGAAGAGAGGAGAGAAGAGAAACAAGCAGAGGAAAGGAGAGTGGAACGAGAACTCCAGGAAAGGATGAAAACAGAGGAAAGGAAAGCAGAAGCAGAGGAGAGAAAAGCGGAAAGGGAATTAAAGGAACGTGACATGGAGCTTCAGCAAGAAATCAAATTCAAGGAGATGGAGTTAATGAGAGAACGGGGAGAGGCACCACCCTTGCTGACGGGGTCGACACCTAACCAGAAAACCTGGGATGTGGGCAGACATGTGAGGCTGGTTCCACCGTTCAGTGAAAAAGAAGTCGCAAAATTTTTTCCACACTTTGAGAAAGTGGCTCGACAATTAAACTGGCCGGAGGAGGCATGGACCATACTCGTGCAAAGTGTGCTGGTGGGGAAAGCTCAGGAAATTTATTCGGCGCTACCAATGGACCAATGTGCAGATTATGAGGTACTGAAGAAGCACATCCTCAAAGCCTATGAGTTGGTTCCGGAAGCTTACAGGCAAAAATTCAGGAATGCCAGGAAGAGGGAGAGTGAGACCCATGTGGAGTTTGCCAGAGTGAAAGAAAACATGTTTGATCGGTGGTGTGAGTCAAAAGGAGTCGGGAAAGACTTCGAGAAATTGCGGGACTTGATCCTGGTGGAGGAATTCCAGCAGTGTGTCCACGAGGACATCAAAGTGTACCTGCAGGAAAAGAAGGTACCAAAGTTGTGGGACGCAGCCACCAGGGCAGATGATTATGCCTTAACCCACCGAATAGGGGTCCAGGAACCTAACTCCTCGCCTAGATCTCCGCAGGGGAGGTGGGGAACAGCAGGTGCGGAGAACGACCATACATGGCGGCGGCCTCGAGAGGATTATGGGGACAACTATGATACCCCACCGGTTCGAAATCGGAGGGATGAGGGCCCAAGACAAACTTATAGTTCGGGGGGCCCGAGGCAGACCACGAGTTTTTCCTCCGGGCCTACTTGCGCTTTTTGCAAGAAACCTGGACACTTGATGTCCAGTTGTTACCGCAGGAAAAGCGAAGACCCAGAGCGGAGTCCGACTACTACGACTCCAAACGCAATGGCCATTGTGAGAAATCGCCATCAAAAGGGTTACCAACCCTTTATTTCAGAGGGGTTTGTGTCACGGGATGGAGCCTCGACTAACCGGAAACCGGTTAGGATATTGAGGGACACAGGGGCACATCAATCTTTAATGCTTGAAGGCATTTTGCCATGGTCCGAGGAGACGGCAACGGGGGATAGTGTTCGTTTACAGGGGATCGGGGGCGGTGTTAGTGCTCCCCTTCATGTCATCCATTTGGAGTCCGATTTGGTGTCAGGACCGGTCACCGTCGGTTTACAAGCCACGCTTCCTGTAGAGGGTGTATCTGTGGTTATTGGGAATGATTTGGCCGGGGGTCAAGTTTATGGTAACCTGAGGGTTGGTAAAGAGCCCAGCAGGGAAAATAACGCCACACCAGCTCGGGATGGCGACAAAAGTGCCAAGTTATTTGTAGGGGGACTGAACTTCAAAACAGAGGAAGAAGTTCTGACCTCTGTCTTCAACAGATATGGGCCGCTGGTGGAAGTGCGGTTGGTAAGAGACTGGGAAACGCAACAGTCAAGAGGGTTCGGCTTTGTCACGTTTGCCAGCACAAAAGACGCCAGAGAGGCAGAGAAGAATTGGAATGGCAAGGATTTGGAGGGTCGGACCATAACAGTAGGGAAGGCATTTCGTAGGCGTCGAGAGGTCTACAGGAGAGGACAACTGGGCGGTAGTTTTGGTGGTGGCCGAGAAGGAGACCGCTATTCATGGGACTACAGGGACCAGTGGTCCCACCATAATTATTAGGGAAGTTCTGAAAAGTTGAAGCACTGAAGGCGGCGGAGCCGCCGAGCCAAGATTCCTACACGAATTAACCGTGAACGCCGTTCCTAAAGGCGTCCAGGCAGGGAACTTTCATGCACGGACTAACCGTGAACTCCACGTTCCTCAAGGCGCCCATGTAGAGAACTTTCCTGCACGGACTAACCGTGAACTCCGCGTTCCTAAAGGCATCCATGTAGTGAATACTCGGCTTGGCCTCCCGGAAAAAGTGCTATCGAGTTGCGTAACTTTGGATCTGTGATCAACCCCTTAACCTTCATTCCCAAGATACGGACGGGCAAAGTCAGAGGGTCCTGAGATGGAGTTTGATTTGGCAGGGACAAGGTCGTTGTTGGTACTTAGTCCAGAGGGAGTAATCTGGAGGGGTTGGGGTGAAATTGTGGTTGCTTTATTTTTAAGTGATAACTGTGCCCGGGGGGAACGGATAATGTGGGGGGGGTTGAGTTATCTGGTTTGTTTCTCCAAATTGGCCGGCAAAGAAAGTTTTCGCTGGGTTCAAACTTTCTTTCTTGAAGGGGGGGAGTGTTACATATTTATGGGAATGTATGTGAAGTACCATTCAGGTTGCTTATCCGTGTGTATTATATTAAGGGTTGTTGTGATGGGAGGGTCAGGAGCCCTTCGGAACCAGTGGCCGGAAACGGAAGTGGCCGGAAACGGGAGAGGAAAAAGACACGAGGAGAGAAAAAGGACGGTGAATCTTCTTCCTCGCCCCGCGACGACGAGAAGGTGGAATCGACCTTGCGCTGCGCGGAACAAAGAGGCGTTCCGAAACCCGTTTGGCGAGAGGAGTTACCTGGACGCGTAATTACCTTTTGACACGTCAAGTCCCCGTGAGTTCGTGCACGGAACCAAGCGGTCGCACGTGGGGCCGCGCGCGCGCGTTGCAAACCGCTCTTGGTTTGGCCCCATCTACAAGGACGCATACGGGTCGCACGTTGAGCCTCGCTCGCGTTGCAAACCGCGTTTGGTTTTTGCCCCGTCTACAAGGACGCGTACGGGTCGCACGTGGAGCCTCGCTCGCGTTGCAAACCGCGTTTGGTTTTGCCCCGTTGCTTGGCAAGGAGGTGCGCTGCAACAGCTGTCCCCGGTACGAGACGGCACGTTGGAGCACGTCCGCCCGGGGTTCGTTCAACCGCCCGTGTGCGGAGACGAGAGACATTGTGGGAGACATTGACCACGGAGGGAGTCAGGAGTGGGGCTCACGTGAGGAATATATAAGATGGCCATCTTAGAGTTTGTGTAGATGAGTATACCTTTGTAATATTGACTGTGCATTGTTGATGGTTGTTGATTGCTCAAAGAATATATTATTGATTATTCCGGATCCTTGGTGTGGGGTTTCTTCTTGACCGGAATTCATATTGATTGCGTTACGAAAGCGAATAAACCATATATCTTTCTGGCGGGGTCCCTCCCACGGTCCGGGGGATCACCCAGACCAGGTAGTTACCGGGAGGACCACGTAACAGTATCTAAAAGTAAACACTGTACATAGGTGTATCACAGAACACTATTTGAAAATAAAAACGAAGTTATCACAGGCTTTGCAGAGAATCACAGACACAATGGGTGTATAAATATGGTATAATGTTATCACAGATTATAGAAGCATAATCATTGTGGTTCAACTGGTTCATATCTATTATCCAACCAATCATCCGAATCCCATTGTTTTGCTGATAAATTGATAATGCAAATTTTCCATGAATTTATATTCCAGACATGTTCAGACTTGTTTACTGTTTGGACTCAATGGACTGACTATGCTGACTAAGCAACAGTTGCAACACTGTTGCAGCAGTATGTTTGTGTAATTGCTTGAGGCATTGTGCTCACTGCTCAGTTATTAATAGAACTGTTTGAATTTTCTTGATTCTTAATTTCTTAATGCTATGTTCTATTTCTTTCAGATTCATATCTGATTGAAAATGTCATCTGTGGAAAAAGCAACAAGATCTCAAACCAAGTTGTATCTCCTTGGCGACTCTGTGACTGAATTAAGTGGCAGCAAGTTGCCATCATTGCGTATGGCTCTTGGACTCTTCCTACATCACCATCTCGATCTGAAGGAGACCGTAAGACAATCGTCGGATGTTACCATCATGGAAATAGCTAACTTTTGGAAGAAAGCTAGAATCCCGATGAGAGCTCATCAAAACTGCCAAACCAAGCTTGAGCAGACATTTGAAGAATGGCGTCTTCTGAAAAAGAACAAAGCACGAACGTCACCAACTCAACTCGCGAGAGAGTCGGCTTTTGTTTCCAGGCTTGAAGACCTTTTTGATGTCGCTCACGCTGATGCTCTGACCAATACGTCAGTATTACAAGAAGACAAGGATTTCTTGTTAGCCCAGCGAGAAAAGGGAAGAAGGGGGTCACTGGCTGGAGTCGATGTAAAGCTTGCTGCGAAGGAGAAAACGGCGTCCAAAAGAGAGGAGGAAATGATTGCCAGGCGACAGCGAATGGAGCAAATGAAACAGTTAGCAGCTTCTACAGCTGAACTGATTTCATCTGGTTCTGAATCTGAAAACAGCTCAGCAGAAGATAGTGAAAAGATGGAAACTGGGGACAATGCAAGTGAGGGAGCTGCTGGAGGCATCACATTTCAGACACGAAAAAGAAAGAGGGGGCGAAAAACTGTCGTTACTGAAGAACTCGCAGCCGCTCTAGATCGCACAAAAGTGTCAGACCGCAAAGCCGTTTTTGTTATAGCAGAAACTGCCAAAAGCTTGGGACAAAACATTGATGAACTTGCTCTAAACAGAGACTCAATTCGCCGACAAAGAGTACAACACCGAGTCCAGAGATCTGCAAATATAAAGGCGGAGTTTCAGGGTAACGTTCCCCTTGTTATTCACTAGGACGGCAAACTGATCCTTGATCTAATTGGAAAAGAGAAGGTTGATCGCCTGCCAGTATTGGTTTCAGGGAAAGGAGTTTCTCAGCTACTCACAGTTGCCAAGCTTCCATCTGGAACAGGCGAGGCTCAGGCTGCTGCTGTCTTTGGAGCCATTGAAGACTGGGGCGTAGCCGACAGCATCCGAGCTATGTGTTTTGACACGACCAGCTCAAACACTGGTCGGACGGATCGCTGGTGCCTGTGTCCTCCTAGAGCAGAAGCTTGAGAAGGAGCTCTTGTCACTAGCTTGCAGGCATCACATTATGGAATTGATAATTGGTGCAGTGTTCCAAGTGTGTATGGGATTGGGAGCCAAATATTCTCCCGAGGTTCCACTCTTCAAACGCTTCCAGGAATACTGGGGATTCATAGACACGGCCAAGTATGAACCAGGGATTGCAGCTGATGACGTGGCAAGTCTAGTGGAAGACATAAAGCAAGGCACTATCGATTATGCCAACAAGCATCTTGAACAGAGTCAGCCGAGAGATGATTATAAAGAATTGTTGGAACTTGTGATTGTCTTTCTCGGTGCTGCTCCTGCCAGAGGAGTGCGATTCATGTCACCCGGAGCAATGCACCACGCCCGCTGGATGTCCAAAGTAATATACTGTCTCAAGATCTGGATGTTCAAGGCTCAATTCAAACTGACTCCTGCAGAAAAGAGAGGATTACGTGATGTGTGTGTATTCACAGTACGTGTCTACCTGACAGCCTGGATCTCTGCACCTCAAGCATCAGGTGCTCCTTACAGTGACCTGCTGCTGCTGAAGTCACTGCTTGAATACTCATCAATCCATCCAGCCATCTCAAAGTCAACATCACGCAAGTTTTCCAATCACGTGTGGTACTTGTCACAGGAACTTGTTAGCTTGGCTTTCTTCGACAGTCGGGTCAGTTCGGCAACCAAGAGACTGATGGTGAGTGCCATGAAGAATGAAGAAGACCAAGATCAGGATCATTCCAAGCGAATCACTGTTGCTCTTGATTCATTCAAGGACAAGAACTTGGAAGATTTCATCACAGCAAGGTCAATGAAACTTCTGCGAATGATGGAACTTCCAGATGGATTTCTCGCAGTTGATCCGGACTTGTGGGATGACAGAGACGACTACAAGCAGGCTGCAGAAACAGTGAACTCTCTAAAAGTTGTCAATGACTACGCTGAACGTGGAGTGGCACTAATTCAGGAGTACAGTGGGTTGATAACCCGCGATGAAACTCAGCTGCAATTCCTGCTGCAAGTTGTCGAGGACCATCGCAGAATGTACCCTGATAGCAGAAAACATACACTGTCCGGGATGCCATGAAAATAATAAACTTGGGGTTTGCTGGACATTGTCAGACTGATACTATGAACTCTGTCAGAAACTGAACAAAGAATTCACTATTAACGTGTTCAAAAATAAATACTGTGTTCAAGTGTGTTGTTAAAATAAATTAAGATATAGTCTGATATACTCGTAATTCGTTGAATTTTTATAATTTTCATAATCTTTGCGGCCCTTGAGCTACCCCTATACATAATAATGTAGTGCTCAAACTTTTTATACAGTGTTCCTATATTATATGGAACAGATTAAGGCGGTAAGACTTTCAAAAATAAAAATGTAGTTTTTAAAAAAAATTTAAGCTCCACCGTACTGTGTATTATGAATTACTATCTTTGACTGGTTACCATACTGTGTGAGCTCTTAGCATTGGGTGAGAAACAGTTATCTTTAAATTGTGCTGTGAAAGTCAAGACTGAAATAATTCTGCATCAACGGAAGAAGTTCATGTGATCCAGAGTAAGATGGAACCACTGGAGAAGTTCATGTTCAAGAAGTTCATGTGATCCAACTAATCTCCTTAGGTTTTTAGCTCAACTGGAACGAACTTCAGGGGAGCTTATGCGATGGCCCGGCATCCGTCAGTCCGTCCGTCAGTCAGTCAGTCTGTCCCTAAACGCTTGAAACTTATTCTCCGAAACCGCTGATAGGATTGCGACTAAATTTGGCACAAATTATATTTGTTGTGTTGTGACTAAAGTTTGTTTACGGCATAAAAAAAATCAGGGTCTAAGGGGGATTACCGGGGGTCAAAGTGCATCCAGGTTTGACCCCCCAAAATAGGAATTTGCTTTTTTATCTGAAACTACAAACACTATTTTGATGAAACTTGACCTAAGATAGTCTCTCAGACTTATCTGACATGGAAACAAAGAAGAAAACGTATACCACAACCTTAATCACCCGTGGTGTACCAAATTTGTTCACATCATGAAAAAAAAATCAGGCCGTGAGGGGTCTACTGGGGGGTTGCCTCCCAAAATAGGTATTTGCTCTTTTCTCTTAAACTACATACACAATTTCAATGAAACTTCACCACAACCTTCATCACCCATGATGCACCAATGCTTTTTCAAGGCATTAGAAAAATTGTGGTCTGAGGAGGTATACAGGATGGGACGGAGGTAGTGGTTGTCCCCCAAAATAGGTATTTTTTGTTTGTTTGTTTGTTTAAAGTCTTTTGATTATGTTAGTCTGATTCTACATGCTGCCCTGTCTTCTGCAAACAATTCAAATTGGTTTAAAATACCTTTAGTCAGTGTAATATACTGTTTATTCTACCAGGTGAGCACCAAGACATTGTACTAAATATTACTGGGAAGTTATGCTTTCCATTTTCTGAAATGGGAATCGATACGCTTGTTGTGTTACTACTCACATTCAAGCCAGAAAATATTAATTCAATTGGAATAAGTAGTGAAATATATTTGAAATTGGGTAACTTTTCCCTTTATACTTCTCTTCTTGTTTCAATGACGTTTTAAAAATTGCTTCATATATATATATATATATACAGTCACGTGAAAAAGTAAGTACACCCCATGTAAAGTTTTGACTTTTTCAACATATTTCAACATACAGCTATTTGATCTTTATTTCAACAATATTGATAGATAAAGGTGATATAATATAACAAATATCATGAAACATTTACATTTTGTAGTCCATTGTATAATTTAAATAAACATAAATGCAAATTTCACATGTGGAAAAAGTAAGTACACCCCTACATTTATCGCTACTTCAAATACCTAAAATTAGAATCAGGTGCACCAGCTCAGGTGCAAATGATCAGAACATCGTTAGAGAGGATCTTGGAGGAACCTGTCTTATTTAAACCTCAGACATTTAGTTTGGTTTGCTCTTTGTTGTTGAAGTGTGCGGCATCACCATGCCTAGATCAAAAGAGCTCTCTGAGGCCTTCAGAAAGAAGGTTATAGATGCCTACGAGTCTGGGAAGGGATTAAAAAAGATCTCCAAACAATTTGAAATCAATCATTCGACTGTCCGGAAGATCATCTACAAGTGGAGAAGATTCCAAACAACTGCCAACTTGTTCAGGCCAGGCCGCCCCAGCAAGTTCAGCCCGAGAGCAGACCGCAAGATGCTGAAAGAAGTCTCTAAGAACCCCAGAATGTCATCACGGGACCTACAGGTAGCTCTTGCCACTGTTGATGTCAAAGTGCACGAGTCTACCATTAGAAACAACAACACAACAACATGCATTTTAAGGCCATTTTCCCTGCAAGAGCGGGGGTTAGCCATTAGATGGCTGCACATCTACCATTAGAAAGAGGCTGCACAAATTTGATCTACATGGGAGGTGTGCCAGGAGGAAACCTTTGCTGTCCAGAATGAACATCAGGGCAAGACTAAAGTTTGCCAATGAACACCGAGGCAAAGACCAGCACTTCTGGAACAATGTGCTCTGGACAGATGAGTCAAAGGTAGAGCTATTTGGCCACAGTACCAGAAGACATATTTGGCGAAAACCAAAGACAGCATTTGACCACAAGAACCTGATACCGTAAAGCATGGTGGTGGAAATATTATGGTTTGGGGCAGCTTTGCTGCATCAGGGCCTGGGCAGCTCACCATCATAGAATCCACTATGAATTCTTTATTGTACCAGAGGGTGCTTGAGGATAATGTGAGGCCATCTGTCGGAAAGTTGAAGCTCAACCGAAGGTGGACCTTGCAACATGACAATGACCCTAAACATACCAGTAAATCCACCAAGGAATGGCTGAAAAGAAAGAAATGGAGGGTTCTGCAATGGCCAAGTCAAAGCCTGGATCTAAATCCCATCGAGATGTTGTGGTGGGATTTGAAACGAGCTGTGCATGCAAGAAACCCCTCAAACATCGCACAGCTGAAAGAATTCTGCATGGAGGAGTGGGCAAAAATTTCTCCCAGTCGATGTCAGAGACTGGTAGACAGTTATAAGAAACGCCTACTTGAGGTTGTTTCTGCCAAAGGGGGAAATACCACCTATTAGAGCCAAGGGTGTACTTACTTTTTCCACCTGCGAAATTAGCATTTATGTTTATTTAAATTATACAATGGACTACAAAATGTAAATGTTTCATGATATTTGTTGTATTATATCACCTTTATCTATCAATATTGTTGAAATGAAGATCAAATAGCTGTATGTTGAAATATGTTGAAAAAGTCAAAACTTTACATGGGGTGTACTTACTTTTTCACGTGACTGTATATATATACTCTACATGGCCAAAAGTATGTGGACACCCAAACATCACACTCTTATGTGCTCGTCCAACATCTCATTCCAAAATCATGGGCATTAACATGGAGTTGGCTATAACATACTGCTTTGCATACTGCTATAACTGCCCTTTGCTGCTATAACAGCCTCCACTCTTCTGGGAAGGCTTTCCACTAGATGTTGGAACATTGCTGCGGGTATTTGCTTCCATTCAGCCACAAGAGCATAAGTGAGGTCGGGCACTGATTTTGGACGATTCGGCCTGGCTCACAGTGGGGTTGAGGTCAGGGCTCTGTGCAGGCCAGTCAAGTTCTTCCACACCGATCTCGACAAGCCATTTATGTATGGACTTCGTTTTGGGCACGGGGGCATTGTCATGCTGAAACAGGAAAGGGCCTTCCCAAAACCGTTGCCACAAAGTTGGAAGCACACAATCGTCTAGAACAGGGGTTCCTAACCTTTTTTGTTATGGCCTCCTTGGCTCCCAGACCACATCCCCAGCACCCCAGTCCCTTTCACGAGGGTCGAGCGGTGGAGTGCGTGCAAGCAGGCTATGGGGGTCTGGGGGCATGCCCCCCAGAATTTTTTTGATTTCTAGATGCTCTGTGGTGCATTCTGAGAGGTGTTTTTTTTTCCTTTAATTGGCTATTTTGTTTGTATGAGAATTGGTAAATTATTACACAGAAAATGAAGAATTCCAAGTAGCCAACATGAACATTTAGTTCCATAGTTTTTTTCTGTTCCTTACTGGCTCCCAACTGCATCGTTTTTGGAAGAAGCAAACAAAGCAACTCGAATGATGTTCAATGAGATTGAGAAAAAGCAAAGCAACCCAAAGCAACTCAAGAAGCAAACAAAGCAACATGTCGCTCGAATGATGCATGTTTGATATGAGATTTTAATATTATCAGGAGCAACACTATGGACAGCATAAAATAGGACTGTCACACAAGAAAACAGTATGAAAAGGTTCCAAGTCAAGAATATGTGAAAACTAAAAACCTCTGTTGTGTCTGTATTTAACGCAGTGTGTTATAATCTCACAAAAAGAAACTAAATTCGACAACAACTCAGGTAATCAAAACTAGGGACGCAGTGTATGCGCCGTAAAAGTGAATTAAAAACTCAGTGGGATGGCTGAAATTGCATTTTAACTACCAATTGGGGTATCCGTGGTTGAGTCACAGTCAGGGCACAGCGGAGGTCATCTTCCATGTGGAGCCGATTACGCTGTTTCGATTTGATATTAAACAGCGTGGAAAACCCCGCTTTGCAGAGATAGGTAGACGAGAATGGCAGAAGCACCCGGATAGCTATCTGGCTGATATTAGGGTAGCGACCCATTCCCACCCAAATCCCGTCGGGCTCCTCTCTTCGAATGTGTCTTTGGCAAATGGAATCGTTTCAGAGATCCAGGAATTCATCTTGCATTGCCTCCGGCATGCTCTCCACACAAAGGTTGACGGAAAAAGGATTCCTCACAATTTTTGCCTCATTGTCGTCTAAATCAGGAAAATACTTATGAAATTCTAGCTCCAGTGACTGCAGATGCTCAAGAATGTCATTTTTCAGTAAAGGATCAAGCTCTTTTCCCATGCTGTCAATTCAGACATTCTTTCGAACATAGCAATGTTTCCTGTGTTCACTTTCCTGCGCCAGTTTTGGAGCTTGGCAACAAATCCTCTGAGATGATCGTGGAAAAGAATAATATTAGTCGCTCTTCCTTGAAGCTTGAGGTTCAGCTGGTTCTGCTGCTCGAAAATGTCAGCAAGATAAGCAAGTCGTTCGTTCCACAATTCTTCGTCGTAATGCTGCAGGAGGTCATGTTTCCCTTGAAGATTCAAGAAATGTTTGACTTCCGCACAAAGTTCAAAGACGCGGTTCAGAACATTCCCTTTTGAAAGTCAGCGTGCAGCAGTATAGTACAGCAACGTTTCATAATCCGCGTTGATGTCTTTGCACAGCTCCTTGAACATTCGAGTGTTGAGAGTCCCTGCCTTGATGTAGTTAGCAATCTTCAATACGACTTCAAGAACTTTCTTCAATGAGAGAGGGAGAGTCTTACAAGCCAGGGCATAGTGATGAATCATACAGTGGGTTCCTTTCGCTTGTGGTGCCAGCATCTTCACTTTTGCTTGGAATCCGGATTTGGAACCAAGCATGGTGGGAGCACCGTCAGTACAGACACCGCATACATTCTCCCACTGAATTCCTCCCGCATCGAAGAACAACTTCATTTTTTCCATGACGTCGTTAGCTTTTGTTGTTGTTTCCAGGGCACTGCAGAACAAGAATTCTTCCTTGATATCATCCACCTTGACATAGCGAATGAATGCCAGTAGCTGGGAGCAGGAACTAACATCGGTCGATTCATCAAGTTGAAAAGAAAACAAGCCGAAAGGCGCCACCTTAATCTCATTGATGATCTGTTGTTTCACATCTTCCGACATGTCATGGATACGATGCTGCACTGTTATTCGATAAAGACACCTGTTCAACTTTGCGAGCCTCTGCCTTGCCGAGAACCCGTTCGACAATGAGGAGGGTACAAGGCTTGATGAGTGTCTCCCCAATCGAGGGGTTTTTTCTTCTTTGCAATTTCAAGAGAAACTTCATAAGAAGCCTGGACAGTTGCTACATTTTGTTGTTGAAAAGCTCCTCCCTCATCCAACTTCTGTCTCTTTAAATTTCTTTCATGCCGCTTGAAAAATTCGGGATCCTGCTTTGCATGTTGTGTGTGATTCGTCTCGAGGTGCAACTTCAACTTGGATGGCCTCATGGATTCAGTACTCAAAACCTTGTGACACAGCACACATTGTGGTTTCTCTTTGCCAGACACAGTAATGGACGTGAATCCAAGCTTCATGTATTCGTCAATATACTTTCTTTTTTTACTCCCAGAAGCCATAACGTCAAATCTGCAATAGGAAAAAAACAAAACAATATCAAAGTCAAAAAAAAAAAAAAAATCATTTTTAGTATGGTTCAAATTACCCCATGGCCCCCGAGAAATACACCATGGCCCCCAGGTTGGGAACCATGGGTCTAGAATGTCATTGTTTGCTGTAGCATTAAGATTTCCCTTCACTGGAACTAAGGGGCCTAGCCCGAACCATGAAAAACAACCCCAGACCCCCCTGATGCAGCATTCCTCCTCCACCAAACTTTACAGTTGGCACTATACATTCGGGCAGGAAGTGTTCTCCTGGCATCTGCCAAACCCAGATTTGTCCGTCGGACTGTCAGATGGTGAAGCGTGATTCATCACTCCAGAGAACACGTTTCCACTGCTCCAGCTTTACACCACTCCAGCCGACGCTTATCATTGCGCATGGTGATCTTAGGCTTGTGTGTGGCTGCTCGTCCATGGAAACCCATTTCATGAAGCTCCCGACTAACAGTTGTTGAGCTGACATTGCTTCCGGGTGCAGTTTGGAACTCTGTAGTGAGTGTTGCAACCGAGGACAGATTATTTTCATGCGCTTCAGCACTCGGCGGTCCCATTCTGTGAGCTTGTGTGGCCTACCACTTTGCAGCCGAGCTGTTGTTGCTCCTAGACGTTTCCACTTCACAATAACAGCACTTAGTTGCCCAGGGGAGCTTTTGCAGGGCAGAAATTTGACGAACTGACTTGTTGGAAAGGTGGCATCCTATGACGGTGCCACGTTGAAAGTCACTGAGCTCTTCAGTATGGCCCATTCTATTGCCAATGTTTGTCTATGGAGATTGCATGGCTGTGTGCTTGATTATAGTTACCTGTCAGCAATGGGTGTGGCTGAAACAGCCGAATCCACTAATTAGAAGGGGTGTCCGCATACATTTGGCCATGTAGTGCATATATATATATACAGTATATATTAATTATATTATGTTTGTGGGGTAGAGGATGGAATACCATAGTACAGATAGGATCGTATATGTATAGCATGGGCCGTGTATGATATAGCATGGACCGTGTACGTGAGACATCTCAATGTATTTAAGTCGGAAAACCGTGAGCTGAAGATTGTTTACGTGTCACCACACGGGGGGTAGTGCTATGTTAACTAGGTAGAGTCGAAAGCTAGTTTCTCCCAATATGCGACTGCCCCCTGTGACCTTTTCCTATGTTATTATTCACAACTACAACAAGGCTGGCCATGAAACCTCCGATTAAACCACAACAACCGACATAATCGCCGACGGTATCCAGACATTACGATCGGCAAGTAAATCCCGACCAACCGCCCCATAATTGCCGACAGAAGCCGAACATTCCCAAACGACGGCTAAACTCTGCCTCCGAGGGATCGTAACCGACTGGCCACACCCCAAGCTTTGTCATTGGTCGAGGTCGACTATGGGGGTGATTCAATGGGGCTCGGCGATTGTGTAATGTGACGTCAGAGCAAGAAGTTTCTAGGGGGAGGAAGGCGTCTCGCTCTCTCTCTCTCTCTCTTGGTCTTTTTCTCTCGGGTGGCTCGGCTGCTTGTGGCCCGCGTGCGCTTGTGAAGAGAGTTTTCAGAGCTTTTGTGGAACTTCTGAATAGTCGTAGGAGGAGGGAGGTGTTGCTGCTCTATGGTGCTCCTCAGGGGAGCTGGGGACTGTGTTGTGCTGGCTGGCCCGGGATTGAGCAGGATACATTTGGCTGCCTGCTGCACGGTTCGGTGTGCTCGCGTGATTGACCGGCGCCATTTTGGGCACTTTGACATGCAGTCCTCTTGTCGACCTATCCCACCAAAGTGCTCGTCGAGACCAGAGCTGAGTGCTGGCCGACTAGAAAGAACATTTATTTTTATTGTCTTTCCCCCTGCTATGTATTTGTGTCTGAGTGGAGATGTCTCAAATTAGGACTTAATTTTACCTCAACATTCATTTTATTGCAGTCCTTTATTTCATTAAATTCATTATTGTGGCATTTATTTCATTTGTTGTGTTTATTTGTTTATGGGTCCAAGAATAAACCTGTGTGGCTTCCGTCTGAGGTAAGCACTTTGGTTCTTTCCCGGTGCACGACGGACCAACCGCCAGTTTCAGCTACACACCTTGGAATTAAGGACCGAACGGCTATCCGTCCAAGGCTGGTGTTCATCGGCTACGGACTTGACAATATATATATGACTAAAAAGTGCTTTGGTGTTCCTCATTTTACAAAGAAGACTTATAATTTCCCTTCTCGATCCTTCCCATAAGCTCCGAGTATGCATTTTATCTCTCCGATGCCCCCCTTTTCCCCATCGGATACACCACATATGCCTGGTGTGCCAAAAATACCCCTCCATTTTATTCAACATTAATTTATCACCTTGCCCACGAAGCGAAAGGCGGAGTCAAGCAATTGGTTCACTCTGTCTACCAATGTCAGTCTGTGATCGAGGAACTACTTAATTTCAATTGATTGTTACATTTTGCAGTTTAGCAGTACTTTGGCTCTAAATTTGGGAAATTGTACAGAATCCCGGCCCAATCGCACATGCACACAGAGAGGAATAAGAGTAATTTTTTGTCTGCCTGCCTGTCTGGCACTCCAAAAACACTGAAAATCATTCCAAACAAGAAACTCACTGTTTTTAGGGACGTCATAAATGACAAACAACAGGCATGAATAACTAATTTAACGTGTTAGATAAGGTGGTGTAAAAGACGATGCATCAATGGCGGTAAATTTCAGAAAAAGTTTTTTCCCCTTGAGCCTTTAAATTAAAACTATTATTTTATTTAAATTGAATTATATACTTGAACACTGTATAACACAAATCGCCATCTTGTCACTTTCAAAAATTTCCAGTTCTGCAGTACTCGGACAAAATATTACTCCATTTTACATCTTCTCGACCAATCAAATTTACCCCTCGCTCGCCCATCGTTGGTGAATATCGAAATTCAGACAAAATTGCGGCTCATAGGAAATATACAAGTAGATTGTACTCAGAAACACAAAGCAAGAGTTTAAAAGACATTTCCCATGTCCTTTTTCTCAAGAGTGCGTGGGGTATGGTGTTCTATGAACTCTCTAGTTTTTCATGATTTTTTCTCTCTTGTTTCAGATAATCATAACAGACATCCTGAAGGAAACTATGCCCTGAATAAATTAATAAAAGGCGTTTTCTGTAAAATCCTACATCGAAACACAATCCATCATGCAAACTCAAAGAAAGTTTAAGAGAAAATTAACTGCAGAGACACCCCATACAAAGAGAGAATATTCAAATGGATGAATACATTTCAAAAGCAAGGATGATTTCAAGTTTCAGAACAATCAGCCGGACGGATGGACGAGGATAAGGGAGGTGTAGTACAATAGGAAAAAGTTGACGGATGGATGGACGACTGGACAGAAAAACATCCGGACATCACAAACCATTTTATAAGTTCATCTCTTCGAGAATCGAGATGAGATAACCAAAAAAGGTCATGTTGGAAGATACTTTTCAAAACTGAAGACTTACGTCTGACGTTTTGACCACCGAGTGGTCGGAACTTCAGACCTGAGCCTTGACACTTCCCTCTGTATTCAAAATGATAAGTTCAATTTCCAATGAACTATGGCATGTGATTGTTTCAGCAAAAGTACGAGCAAACTTATATTCCCTCCTTTTTCCATTATTATTGGCAGAAAGATATTTACAGCCTGAAGGGGTCCATCATGTAGCAGTGACTGACATAGCCACATCGAGCTGCAATACAACGACATGGTCTGGTTGTCATGCCTATTTGTAAAATTGAGGCCCACACAGCAGGTACCCTGAAGCACTCGTCGTTTTGCTACGAACCTCTTGAAGAGCTTTTGCCAATTATATTTCTACTGCGCAGCGCTTGCTTTTCTTTGGCCTCTCAGCTGCTCTAAATTATCTCGTTGTATTTGTCCATTTTTTTTATTTCCTTGTTTTATTTTTTGCCCATTTTGCTAATTACTTAGCTCGTGAATTTATGTACCAGGGTCATGCACGTGTCATTCTTTTTTTTTTCTTTGGTGCTTATTTGTTTTGCTTGTACATATTTATTTTTTGGGAGATATGCCCTTGAAAAATGCGGATTCGTAGTGTGAAAGGATAGTTGCACAAGAAAAAAAAAAAGGATCTTTGGTCCATCATCATACCCATGTCACATTTCATCTCGACACTTCAACACAAAATAGCCTCAGAGAATGAAATAGAGATGACAAAACAGATCTGCTATTGAAAACATACACACGTGCATCAATCACTGAAACAAGGAGTTGGATGGTGGGAGGCAAGGAAGGACTGGAATTGTGGACACTGACAATGATGCTTGATGTAATCTCATAAACAAACTAAACATCTCATAAAACCTGCCCTACATCTGTACCTGACAGACATTTGCATTCCACCTCTAGTCTGCTAAACTGCCACTCCATTACCCAAAATCATTGATATCGTATGTAACAAATCATGCGTCCAGCTCTAATCTTTGCAGTGCTTGCCTAAAAAATGGAAAGGAGGTTGGAAGGAGATAGGGGGATCAGGGGGGTGATATATTAGATGTGAAAGTAAAACATGGCATCAATTTTGCATATTAATATGTAGATGGCATCGAAGAAGCTCTAATCTTGTTACGTCCACCACCGAAGGTGGATGCTGGTTATGTTTTCACCCCTGTCTGTTTATTACTTGCAAACTCGAAGATTTTTCAAGTATATTGGTTGGTCTTGTGCGTTATTCTGTCTGTTTGTCTGTCTGTCTATTTGTCAATCGCATACAGGTCACAATTTCAAACCAATCTTTTCACCAATTTGGTGAAACAAAATTTCACCAAATGGTAGAGTTGGTCATTAGGAAGACGTCTATTGATTTTGAGGTAAAAAGGTCAACATAGGCCAAAGGTCAACAACATTGTCAAATTTCTAAAATCCCCAATTTCCATCTGGTTGTCTTGAAATTTGAAGAAGATTTACATATCAGGTCACTTAAATTCAACCACCAATAATTTGTTAGGTCAACATATGCCAAAAGGTCACCATAGGCTGAGTTTCTAAAATTGTCAATTTTCATCTGCTTTACTTGAAATTTGAAGAGGATTTGCATATCAGGTCACTTAAATTCAACCACCAATAATTTGTTAGGTCAACATATGCCAAAAGGGCAATGTAGGCTAAAGGTCAACAATTCTCACCACATACAAGGCTTTCATCCACAGCTCAATGGAATACTGCTCTCCCCTCTGGGCTGGTGCTCCTGCCTCACACCTAGCTCGTCTTCACGCTGTTGAAACCAAAGCATTCAGAATCATTGGAATCTCCCGCGATGAAGCTAACTCCAAGGGCCTCTCACTCACTCACCGCAGGCAGGTTGGTGGTCTTTCCATCTTCTACCGACTCCTCTCTGGCCTTGCCCCCCCCCCCCCCAGCTCTCTCTGGGATCTGTCCCGCAAATATTCCTACAGGTCGCACAAGATCTGCCTGCAACCCTCTTATGGTTAAACTGCCAAAATCAAGACTCTCTGCTCACCTTCACTCCTTCATTCCTCTTTTCTCCCACCTCTGGAACAAACTCCCTCACTCTCTTCAATCCCACTCCACCCTCAAGGTCTTTAAAACAGCTGTTCACCACCATCTCTTATCTTCCCCCATCCAAAACCTTGATCTTTTCTACCACCGCTTATTTCACCCCAATTCCACTTTTTTGAAATACCAACTTCTGTCCTGGAAGTCCGTGGTGTCCTTGTGTTTTATACTTCTCCCACCCCCCCCCCCCTTCCCACGCCTCCTCCCCCCAAGCCCTTTCCCTGCTCTCAAATGTTGTGTGCTCTCAAGTGTTTGTGTGCTTCCCCTTCTTTCCCCATCTTGTCTTCCGCTCCCTCTTTTTATATATTTTGTCTGTCTGGTTGATTTGTTTGTGAAGTAAATGTCAGCTCTTTTACCAGCCTCGATTCAGTATACAAAAAAAAAAAAAAAAAAATTTTTCCCCGGGATTTCACAAGCATCGTGCTATGCACAACATATTTCTTCTTTGTTTGTTTGTCTGTTTGTGAACACGATATCTCAAAAAGTTTTGGACAGGTTGGATATGTGACAAGGACGAAATGATTCGATTTTGGTGAAGATCCGGATCCAGATCAGGATCAGAGAAATGTTTAAGTGATTCTTCACCATTGAGAAATAGGGCAAAAAACGATATATAGCATGATATCTCAAAACGTTGTGGACGGATTCAGACGAAACTTGATGGATAGGTTGTTTGTGTGACAAGGACGAATCATTTCGAATTTGGTGAAGATCTGGATCCGGATATGAGAATTTAAAAAGGATGTTGTTTGAGGAACCGCAGAGTGGTGTTCAATAGGTTTGAAGAATGCAGACAGGTGGCAGGAAGATCAACAATGGCGGATTATAAGCAGGGACAAATGGGTCATTTGTTTCCGGCCCCTGATCTTCACAACCCCCAAAAATTGAGTGAATATAATATTTGTATGCAGTTTCTCTTTTTACAAACGAAAATAGGTGTATGGACATTGTCCAAACTTGGTAATCTGTTCTGTTCTTATTAAAATAGCGTGGCATGAGGGAGCGAGCAAGGAAGACTGTGGAGTGAATTGTGTAAGTGAGTGCTGTGTGAACGGTGTGATGTTCCATGTGAGTGAACAGTGTAAGGAGGGCCATGAGATTTTCCATGTGAGTGAATGGTGTAAAGAAGGCCGTGAGTTATTCCGAGGAGTGCGTGAATGGCGTAAGGAGGGACATGAATTCCGTGTTTATATGTGGCAGTTAATCAATTAAATAAGGGACATAAAAACGTATTTTATTAATGGAACTCCTTCAACATTAAATCTAAATAACCCAAAGAGAAAGAGAGACGAGAGAGAGACGAGAGAGAGAGAGAGAGAAGAGAGAGAGAGAGAGAGAGAGAGAGAGAGAGAGAGAGAGAGAGAGAGACGAGAGAGAGACGGAATTTGAATTTGCAACACCATTTATTTCACAAAAATAAACCAGGTCAAGTCAAGTTTTACAGGAGAGAAAATAGAAAAAACAACACAGTTCTTAATGTCGTTATTAGAAAAGAAAGACCAAATTCAATTTATTGACAACACATAAGGCTTCATTAATGCACCATTTGCACTCAAAGAGTTTGACATTTTCATTCGCCACATAATAATCAAACTCTAATCTTATTCTTGCAGACACCAGCCCTTTAAACATAGGAACAACATCAAATCCATGCCAATTATCAATTTTAATTTTCCTTGATTTATATATTGCATATTTTGCTATAGCGACTAAGAAGTTTAGGAGAATACCAGAGTCCTTGCAGGAGGGTCTGAAAGGTACACTAAAAATAAAAGAATGTGAAGTGAAAGGAAAAGACAACTGATCAAAAAGGTGTGTGAGAATAAATAAAAGAGGCATTCGTCTTTCACATTTCACATAGGCATGTAAGAGATCCTCCTTCTGTTCACAAAAGGGGCATGCTACCGGTACTGAACTATCAAGGTGATGAACAAAGGTGTTCGCAGGGAGAGCCCAATGTGCGAATCTCCATTGGATATCTGCTAGGAACCCATAAATAGGTAGTTTGTACATATTAGGCCACAGTGGCGTGGCAGGAGACCCTGGCCCTAACCTTTCTGACTACAAGGCCACTCTTGTTACTCCAGAGAAGGGTGATGCTTGGTTTTCTCGAAGGAGCTTGTGAATACCCGCCTTTGTTGCCAAATGAAAAGCAGAAACAAGTTCACCATTTGACTGGAGAGCTGGGAGCACCTTAATTTCAGGGAAGGACAGCCAAAAATCCTCGACATTGTTGACACCTTCCCAGCCAATATTTAACTCCTTAAACTTCCTCTTGGCGATGCATATAATTTGGCTGACAACACGCACAGATCTTAAACCAAGAATGGTCACCACCCTGCCAGCAGACATCCATTTTGCCCCAGATGTATCCCTCAGGTCACAAACTTTGCCAACTCCTCCTTGAGTAAATTTCCTAATCAAAGTCGGACTGTGAGGAATGCATGGAAAAAACCCGTTATAGAAAATAGGTTATTGGATAAACATCCAGCAATTGTAAGCCTCAAGGCAACGATGAACCCCAAAGCCTTTCCAAACTTTCAGCAAACCCTGATAAAAAAAATTGGGGTTGAAACTAAACTGACACGGGCAAGGTTCACCAAGAACAGGTGCCGATCATAACAGAGGCCTCCCGCTTGTTGCAGCAAAAAAAGCACAAAGGGGCTCCAGGACAGCTCTTCAGCATACAACAGACGTTGCACAGACTGTAGGCGAAAAGCCATAAGCTGAGCGGACACATCCACAATTCCATGTCCACCCTCCTCCCGAGGATGGTACAGTATGTGAGGCCGAAGCCAGTGGTATCCATTCCAAAATAAATTTATCAAGACCCGCTGGATGGCCTGAATCAACTCCTTGGGTGGCTGCAAGGCAATTCGTTTTTGCCATAATCTTGCTGCTATCAAGTTATTGATATCAAGTATATTGCTACGGTTTTGAGATTTGTACAGTGAGCTTAATAAAGGTTAAAGGTTGCCCCCCATAGATAGTCACACAAGCAACATGTAGCCTCATTTGTAGTATAGTTATGTCTTAGTATATGTGAGAGTAGGCCCCTTCCAGTGTTAATCCTGCGTTTTGTAAAGCCAGGAAAATAGGCCCTAACGCCACCGATCATCCTACGTCCCTAACCTCAATACAGTTTGTTAACGTTAGTTCATTTTGGGCGAGTTAACACGAGGGCGGCGGAGGAGGATCGGGGCGGAGTCGAGGCAGAGCGGCAGAGGCGATGACGGTAAGCATGAGCCGCCAATCAGGGCTCAGAGGTGGTGGCGTCGTCGTGGCGTCAGAGGGCGTGGTGAGAAGAGTCTGGTGAGTTCCAGAAGGCTCGCGGGGCGGGGCTATATAACCCCATGCGCAAAGCCCTCAACAGGACTTGAAGCAGAGGACTTGAACAGGACTTGAAGCAGAGGACCTGAACAGGACTCGCGTGCACACGGCAGTTGCAGAGGACTGCAGCATTGTGAAGGACTCGCGTGCACATGGCAGTTGCAGAGGACTGCAGCGTTGTGAAGGGCTCGCGTGCACACGGCAGTTGCAGAGGACTGGCAGAGGAGAGAGAGAACGCGCAGGAAGAGGACTTGCATCACTCGCACTGTACGAACTTTACTATCGCTAAAGATACGTGGGCGCAGCCAGGGCGTTTATAACTTGCGCATTCCAGCCAAGCGAGGAACGAAGCTGCGTAACCGCCCTTTGCCATAAAAGCCCTCACTGCCGTTCGCCCCGATATATATCGCCTTCACTCGAGAGACGCGCTACGTGGCCTTGTCGTCGTCGATCACCATCTTCGCGGGACATGCTGTGACCGAGGAGAGCCGGACGGGGCCGTTCCTGGACGACCAAGCCGGCGCGTTTGGCCTGAATATCATCCTGCCCATCTGCAATCCCCGTGTGAGTGTGTCAGACGGGCCCGTTGTCTTTGGGAATTAAGAGTAAGACTGTATAAGGATTTCCCTGTGTCTCTTCTTCCTGAACTGTAAATACGTGCAATACTCATTAAATCTATTTGTTCTTCCTTTTCTTCTGAATTCGATCGTTCCCGTGATTTCTCCAATTGACTAAGCGTGGCACGAATAAGATCGCTCCAATCGGGTTCCATTAATTATAACGGCGCGGATCACATGTACGCAAACCGCTCGGCGTATTACCATCACACGTGATTCGTGCGAGGCTTGTTTCCTCGCTTCCAGGGCAGCGCGAGTACTTAGGTACGAGCGAGAATTTGGTCCCGAAACCCTATTTTGCGCTGTCCGGAAGGGACGTAATAGGTCTCGGGTCGCGCTAGGTCAGTAAAGACAAGGGGATTAATCCCCCCTTGATAAGGGGAGAAGGCCGGCGACAGATCCGCAACAATATCAAGCCTTTATAAGAAAGAGATTGCAGCAGTCCTTCCCATCGTTTTAACCGGTGTGTAATTTGTTCAATCATTCCTTCCCAGTTCTTCATCTCTACTTCCCGGTTATTGGACAGACACCAAGATATTTGACCCCATCCGTTTCCACTCTAAATTATGTGGGAGTGACGGTGGCAGTGTTGAAGAAAGGTTATCTGAACCGCATCATAAGGCTACACTCTTGCTCCAATTTACTTCACCGGAAGAGGACACAGAGTAATCTTTAAGGCAACGCTGTACTGCAGCAACATGACTTGGGCCTTTAATCAGAATGCAAACATCATCAGCATAAGCTGTGACCACAAGTCTTGAACCAACTACGGCTCCCACATCCTGAGTTATTCGCTGCCTGATGGATGCTAAGAGTGGTTCAAGGGCAATTATATACAGAAGTCTAGAAAGGGGACAACCTTGACGGATACCCCGTCGGAAAGGAAAGGGGGAACATAAACTGTTGTTTACTTTCATCACACAGAAGGTATTAGTGTGTAACAGCTTGACATAGGAAAGGAAAGTTTTGCCAAAACCCATCCGCTCCAGAACAGAAAGCAAATATGTGTGATCAACTCGATCAAAAGCCTTTGTTTGGTCAAGAAACAACAACCCAAAACTGGCACACAAGAAATAATATCCCTTATCAAAAATATATTATCATAAATTAACCTTCCTGGTACACAGTAGGTCTGGTCAGGGTGCACAATAGAGCTGATCACAGTTCCCAAACGATTTGCTAAAACCTTAATCGAGCAGGAAAAGTAAAAGTATAAATAAAACCATTTCACAAATCAAATGTAAACAACAAGCAAAACCATTTTAAAGGGAACATTTACATATAGACCATTAATACCTCAAGAAAAAAAATAATAAAATAATAAAGTGTTTTGTTCCTCACAAAAATTCATATTATGTTCAAGGAGTGATCAATCTGTGATCAACACATCATTTTGCACAGAGCAAAGCACATTATTTAATGCCCATTTTTTTTAAAGATCAATACTTTATCCATAGACGTATAGAAACAAAATTCCATTTTAATACGGGCAAATACAAGTCCTTTAAAACAGGCCGGCAGATTATCTGCACATCTTAAAGGATTTTCAATTTGCATTTTTCTCGTGCGATATATTCATTTCTTTGCCGTGGCAACGAGAAAGTTCGCTAAAACCACTTCTATTGGGTGTGTGTTGGAGACAAAGCCAAAAATAAAAGAATTCAAGGTAAAGTTTAAAGAAAGCTTAGTGCACATTTCATGAAGCAAAACAAATACAAGGCATGTGACAAGGTCTCAAGAGCACCACAGAAGGGACGATGGTCAGATATTTCAGGAGAAAAAACATGTAAGAGCTTATTGGTGGGTAATATCCAATGTGCCAACCTCCACGACAGGTCAGCAGTTTTCTTCGGAATAAGTACATGATAATAGGCTTTCCAGTTAGGTTGGAAGGGGTATTCTGTTGGCAAGCAATTGTGCCACTTCCTCAGCTGCCAAGTTCCTAAGGAGGGCCGGATCGCTTTGACGCAGGCCTGGTATATTACGCGATTTTCCAGACCTGCAGATCCAAAACGTATTTTTGGTAAATATTTTATTATTGTACCAGAATTTATTACAGTGGGGGTGAGTTCTAAATTTGGGAAACAGAGGTTTGGTTCACAAACAATTGGGCCATCAACAGTGCGAGGAGATTGCTCCCAGTGCACCTTAACTCTGTGGTACACGTTATGCCTAGGTCACACATAGGCGGATTTGTCGGCGACTACTGGCGACTGAAAAAATCGCCACCACCCGCCGACAATCGTAATGAAACCGTAATGGACGGTCGCCTGTAGTCGTGGTTATCCTCCCCAGGTCGGCTGCAGTCGGCAAGAGCCGCAAAGGGGCCAAAAAGTTTTTAAAATGTTTAAAAACGGCGCGCTCAGTCGCAATCGAAAAAAATCCGCCATGCTGTCATGATGGAACCGCCATGCTGTCGTCGGTATCCGTAATAAGAGCGTAAAGCGGCCGCAACCCAGTCGCTCATAGTCTTCCGCAATCGCCCCACCAGCTAGCACGGCAGAGATGCGAATGCCATACGGCCTTCCTGCGGCATCTTCCCGACTACGGGCCGACACTGTTGCGGCTGCATATCGACTACAGAAGAACAGCCACGTCTCCCCTGCGGCTATGGGAGACTGACGACGACAGCAGTAGGACTAGTGGCGGCCGAGTTACGGCCATTGGCGACAGAGATACGACTGCCTGGCGACTGCATTACGACATACCACGATTCCACGGCAAGACAGGATGGTGTGAGGGTCTCCGTGGAGTGCGGTCCTGTGGTGCCGACAAGGATGTGGCTTTATTGTTTGGACTTGGGACTTTTGGGAATTTTATTTTTGGGACTTTGGTCCTTTGGAAACTTTATTTATGGGACTTGGGACCAGTGGAAATAATTTGTTGGACTTTATTTCCATTCTCTCTCCCTGCAGAAAAGTTTGATTATTACATTACAATGATACATCTTTATTAACTTTCTTGTTGTACATCAAACATCTTTATGCTTCATGTCATACATCATTGAAATGAATAAAGTGAAATGTAAAATAGAGAAATAAAGATTTAAAAAGTTGTGTGAATCGTCTCCAATCACCGGCGGTCTTATTGCAGTCTTGCGGACGTCGGAGTAAACCGCCACCCGGCCCCAATGCAGTCGCCGCGATCCGCCATCGGTCGTAATCTAGCCGCCAGACTGTCGCCACGCTGCCGCCGTGCATCCGCAATGCAGTCGTCGTCGATCTTCAACAGTCGCCATCCCACTTGGGGCGTCGTCGCAATGCAGTTGCAATGTGGCCGCCTGCAGTCGCCATACTGCCGCCTGACCATATTTGACCGCCCGAAATCGCCAGTGGTCGCCGAAAAATCTTGATCGCCGGCAGTCGCCAGTAGTCGCCAAAATATCCGCCTATATGTGACTTAGGCATTAAGTATTTCACATAGTAAAGAAGATATTATGCAGTTAGACCACATGCCAACTTTATTCGCAAGTACTGCAGCACTTAACCATCTCTTGTTGTCAATCATTACATCAGCAACGCGATGGACACCGTTCTGAACGAAATAATCAACAAAGGAGCGTTCCGTTCCGTTCTTATTCTTTTGAAAAGAGAGTTGTAGAAAAGAGGTTCACTGAAAAACATCTCTTTGGCGTAGGAAACATAATCACGGTCAACCATGAAAACACGCCAAGCATTGAAAATTCTATTATAAAATGGTGGAAGCAAGGACAAATCAATAAATTTCATGTTCATTAGAAATAGACCAGATGAATAGTCTAGCATGCCGACTTGACGGAGGAGGAGGAGAGCAGTGGACCTCCAGGCTAGGTCTGATGGACCATAGAGAAGCCGCCAGATTGAGGCAATGCCAAATGTCATTGCCCTGCATACGATGTCCACAAGACCATGACCACCTTCCTCTAAGGGAAGATTCAGGATCTCTGGACGAAGCCAGTGTTTCCCACTCCAGAAGAAGTTTATTATTGTCTTCTGTATATTCAGCAGAAAGTGTTCAGGAGGCGGAATGGCTTTGATTCTGTGCCACAGTATAGATGCTGCTAAATTGTTGATGACCAGGACTCGTCCCCGGTATGAAAGCAGGGCCAGCAACCCTTTCCATTTCCGCAGCTTTTATTTGAGAGTCAGTGAGACCCTCCCAATTTTTCGCTTGCGTTGCTGCATCACCGATGAAAACACCAAGGTACTTCATTCCGTTGAGGGACCAGGTGAGGTGTTTCCGAAGGACAGGCATAGGCAGCTGGCATGGGGCCATCCACATCGCCTGGCACTTGTTCCAGTTTACCAAAGCTGAAGAAGCTAAACCATAATAGTCCAAGCAGTCTCCCAGTTTCTTGATCTCATCGCTATTATGTACGATGACACAAATATCGTCAGCATATGCAGAGACTTTCACAGGTCTAGTGAGCAAATGCCTGCATCCGGTTAAGATGCTGCGGACTTTGATTAAAAGAGGCTCAATGGTTAAAGAGTACAGAATACCGGATAAAGGACATCCCTGATGGATACCGCTTCCAACCTTTACAGGTGAAGTCAGTTCAGAGTTTACTCTGAGTATTGAGGAAATGCCATTATAGAGCAGTTTTACCATGGAGAGAAAAACAGGACCAAGTCCAAAACACTCTAGGACCTTGAAAAGATATACATGACTTACACGGTCAAAAGCCTTCTCTTGGTCAAGCACAATCAAACCAAGATTGTCATTTTTTATTTTGCACACAACCCAAAGATCTCTTAATAAAAATATGTTGTCATGTATCTGTCGGTTAGGGATACAATAAGACTGACCACTTTGAATCAACGACTCCAGAAGTGGGGCGAGGCGTCGAGCAAAAACTTTAGAAAATATTTTGTAATCTGAAGCAAGAAGAGAGATTGGACTCGAATTATCAATGAGCTCCTTTCTTAGGTAATAAACTAATTACTGCTCTATGGCAAGTCACCACAACGTAATGAACTAGTAAAGACCTCCAATAGTTCTGGGCCTAATAAGGGCCAAAAGGATTTATAAAACTCTATTGGGAGGCCGTACAATCCAGGAGATTTACCAGTAGGTAAAGAAGCCAGGGAAAGTGTAAGCTCTTCCAAGGAAAGTAAGGAGCCAAGCTGATCCCTTTGAGCAGCACTTAGCATGGGTAAGTCAGATGTGAAATAACTTATTGAGTCATCATCAACATCATTTACCATAAACAAGCCTGAAAAGAAGTTATAAACCTCCCTCTATATTATCTTGTGACGTCACAATGTTACCAGTTGGGAGCGTTAAGGTTTCAATTTGCCTTTGATTTGTAGTCTTTTTATCAAAATGGAAGAAAAATTTGGTCGGTGCATCTAAATTATATAGCTGATCCATCCGTAGACGGACCATTGCACCTTTTGCTTGATATTCAACTAGGTTGTTTAGTAGAGTCTTCTTTTCCATAAGCAAATGATTATTTGTCATATTGGGGTTATTTGCTACATCAGTTTTAACCTCATTATTTCCTTTTATAGTGCGAACCTCTCCCTTTTTACACTAAAAGATGAGAAATAATTAAACTGTTGGCAAAAGACAGCGATCTGTGCCTTTGCGTAGTCCCATCATAACATCGGCTTATCAAAATTATTCTTTCTTTCTTTGAGGCTAATCCAAAACACTTTGAAAGCTTCACAAAAAGCAGCATTTTCCAGCAACATGACTTGAACTTCCAATATGGACTGCCATGTTTCTGCAGAGCAAGCTTAAAGGACAAAGTTACAGCCAGATGATCAGAAAAAAGAGAAGGCACGATATCAGATTTCAATATCTTGTCAAGCATTACAGTATTAACATAAATTCTGTCCAACCTGGCTAGAGTGTGTATCTGAGACGTACATCTCGACCAAGTAAACTGCCGTTGCATAGGGTGTTGAATACGCCAGACATCTATTAATCCCGTCGTCTTAATGATTTTCTCCAAGGGTTTGGCAGATCTAGGATGTGGCTCCGCACTGTTTCTGTCTAAAACAGGGTCAAGAGTGCAGTTGAAGTCGCCACTCATTATAAAAGAGCAATTTAAGTCAATTGTACTCAGAAAATCCTCTAGCTTTAGAAAGAAGTTGTGCCTTTCAGCATTCTTACTGGGAGCATAAATGTTTACAAAAACAAAGGTTTGATTATTGGCAGTGAATTGAAGACAAGCCAGATGTCCGGGAATTATTTCATTATATTGAACTTGTGAGAGTGTTAATGAGGAAGAGACAAAGAAAGCAATTCCAGCAGTGAGACAATTGATATCACTGAAGAACCACTGGCCCTTTATTAGCCTTCTCCACTGGGCTTGGCCATTCAGATCTCCATGCGTTTCTTGCAGTAACAAGACATCCAGGTGCAAACACCGGGTCAGATCTTTTACCTGAACTTTGCGTTCTATACTAGCACCACCGTTAATGTTTAGACTGCCAAAACTAACACTCATTCTTTCGGAAAAAGAAAAGATAAATAACTAAATAGATCAAAAAAACCATAGGGACCTCATTTACGAAGCTCCTGCCGAGCTTTCTGGATCATTTTTCCTGTACTTCTGAGCAGATCATTTAACCTGTACTTCTGAGCATCAGTGAAATTTGGAGTGTCAGGGTTACGCACAATTTCCTTCATTTTAAAAATCAACACCTGAAGATCAGGTAAATGACCTTTCTGTTCAATGTTCCTTTTCCGATAGAAATTTCTCAAGAAGTCCCGAAGCTCGTCATCCGAAGGTCTGTTTCCAGCCTTTAGAATCTGAGAGGACTCCTCTTGATCCTCACAATCAGATTCTTCATATGGGGAATCAATTGGTGTTTCGGCTTCATGGCGCACATCACATGATTTCTCAGTTTCAATAAAAGAAACTTCTTCAGGAACGTTTTGTGCCGGAGTCACATTTGAAGATTCTTCGGGATGCGAGGTGGGGGACTCCAAGCCTGTTTGTGACATGACCACGATGCTCGGTTCATAGATGTCACTCTCCTTTAGTGGATTTAAACTATCCTCTTTTATTCTCTCTGTGTCCTTATTTTCCTCATTTATTCCTTTTTTATGGGGAGATTTTAAGTGCTTTTCCTCCTCTTGCAATTGACAGGAGGAAGCTGCACAATGAACGTCCTCGTGTGAGATGACACTGTCTGAGGGATCAGGAACACTCACTGGGATTGGAAAATTAGAATCCACTTTTTCCTTGATAATGTTTGTACTAGTGGAGGTATCCTTTTCCTCTAATAAGGCAAACCTGTTATCGCATTGAATTCCAGTGATGGAGTTTTCACTGATTTGCCTTTTCCCAGAAGGTGACGCACTTCTTACAGCCGATTTACGTTTTTTGACTTTGGAAACGGTAACAACCCCCTCATTTGCGCTGTCCATTGGTTTCAGGGGAGGTGGCGTGTCCACTTGTTTACCTGGTTTATCCTGCACATTTGTCGAACGGGTAACGTTGACATTAGTCTGAGAGTCATTGTTACCCATTTCGACCATGTTAGGCTGTTCCTTCTGAAGGCGGCAAAACAGTTTCATGTGTCCCATTGCACCACAACCAAAGCACTTTAGAGTGTCGGTGGTGATATATACTTGGTAATCGCGACCATTTGCAATGCATTTTAAAACAACATTCAAAGAGGAATATTCCTTTTTGAGAACCATAAATACCTGTCTACTGAAACTCATCACGTGACTGACACGTTCATCCTTGCAGCCCAAAGGGAGCATTATTAATGGGGACACACAGTGACCATATCGCTGTAACGCTGCAAGGATGGTATCGCTATCCAGGAATGGTGGGACATTTGAAATAACCACTTTCTGAGCAGGAGTATTCAAGGGATAAACCATAACAAAGTGTCTGGAGTCGAGGGACAAACCTTGTTGTACGATGAGAGCAACGTGCTCTACATCAGACACAAACACGATAACCTGTTTGTTCATACGCCACGCGGCACGTACCTTATCAAACCCGATCATGTTCCCGATCACGAGAACTATAGCTTCTACTGAAATACCCTCCGGTGGAGAACACGCAATACTATGCTCGTGTGATAATTGCTCAACCGCTGCATATCGCTGCAAATGAGCAGCCGCCATGTTTGAACACACGAGGCTCGACCTCGTCCTCCCAGCTCGGGAAGAGGGAGTTAGTAATGTACTCTGACTTTCCCAGCTTAGGGAAAGGGAGCGTTTAAAAAAAAAAAAAACGAAGGAATTATAAGCGAGAAAAAAAAGGTTTAAAGTGAAGAAAATAAGTTGGGAAAAAAGAACAGGGAATCACCCAAAAACAACGATTACCCTTAACCTACACGATAAGTGTGCTCTTTGGCTCTCTCTCTCTCTCGTCTCAACATAGAAGGGAAACACAGGGAAGCTTTACAAACAGAAACAAGGACACGAAGGAGCAGAATGGGGCAAAGGGGGTGGGGGGGGGGGGGGCGAGATAGGACAAACAACCAAGACAGAGCACTCATGACACGAAGTGGGAAGCCGCCATGACACCGCACCCAACGCACCAACAGCCAGCGACAGACAGAGAGAGAGATAGACGAGTGACACAAGACGAGAGACGAGAGAGACTGACTTTTGAAGTCCTTTTATTTATCAAAAGAATACAAAAAAGTATATATATATATATATATATATATATATATATATATATATATATTTACACCAACCATAAATACATGAATGTAATGAAACAAAACGGTTCCAGAAGTACCACGGCAAGCAAATTACCAAAAAAAAACATTAAATGTATACAAACTACAAAAATATTACCAGTTGGTTCTGACAAACCTCACACAACCCTTCATGACACCATTTGGGGAATTCATCAAGATTGTTTACATCCTGAGAGAAACAAAACTCGAGTTTAAGTCTCGCTGACACGAGGGCATTGAAAAACAACATGACATTACATTCCCCGACAGGTTTTCCGTTCTTGGAAAAATTCCCAATTTCTCCTTTCTTGAGAGATATATTGCCAGCTTGGCTGTTGCAACAAGAAACCTCATGAGCATGTTTTCCTTACTTGACCTGGCATTAAAGCCAAAAATAAAAGAACGCAAAGAGAAAACAACATTCATTCGGTGTGCCACAAAATTAAACCACTGAAACAAAGAAACCAATCTCACACAATTAATGAAGGCGTGGAACACGTCCTCCATACATAGGCAGAACGGGCAACACGTGGATGTAGGAGAGAAATGGTTAATTAACTTATTGGAGGGGACTATCCAGTGGATCAGTCTCCATTGGAGATCACCAGATCTTTTACTTACAAGCTTGCTATACATGGAGTTCCATACAGGTTCAGAGGGGGCTCCCACAGGCAACAGTGTCTTCCACCAGGTTACTCCGTTTAGCGGTGTATCCCCCAGCAGTAACTTGACACATGACTTGTATAACTCTTTACTGCTAGTCTCTTGAAAGGGGCTTAACCCCATGCTAACCAGGGGTAAGTCGTCTGACTTGAAGTGCACCAATAACCCAGGAAAAACCCACTCATCATGCAATGGTTTGAGCTCGTGAGACCAGCATACTCTCAGCCGTACCCCTATTCGTATCACCTCTCTCAACACTTTTGCAGTCACTCTTTCGGACCGAATTCCTGCTAGCTCGGCTACTTCTCGAGCTGATTTCCACCCGCAACCTGAAACTTGCCGGAGGTGCCATACTTTTGTGATGCCGGTAATTATGAAATGCTGGCAGTGGTTCCTACTTTTGGGCATGTTAGGAAAAAGCCGATTGCAGAACAAAGGCTCTTGTGCAAACATGTTGATGTCATAGTTGTCTTCTTGACGGCACACTGAGAGGTTCTGCCAAGCATTCAACACACTCTGATAAAAAACAGGAAGAGGAGATATGTCAACTTGTTGAAGCAGGACTAAGAAACATTCGCGGCCATATCCAAGCCCGCCTGCTTGCCGCAAAATGTGAGTGGCCAAGACATGGTTTGGTAATTGCGTTTCACCAAAAGTTTTTGTACAGAGCATAGCCGAAAGGCCATTATACGGCTCCTGACGTCGACCATACTCTGGCCACCCTCGGCCAATGGAAGGCATACAACGTTTGGCCGTAACCAGTGATGACATCCCCAAAAGAACTCCAACAGTTGCCTTTGCACTTCTTTCACCAAGCCTTCTGGTGGTTGCAGGTAGATGAATCTGTGCCACAAAAAGGAGGCGACTAGATTCTTGACTACCAAAACTCGGCCCTTATACGAAAGGTGAGGCAGGGCTCTCCTCCACCTACCCAATCTCTTTTTTACATGTTCAGCAACACCTTCCCAGTTTTTCTGGCCGTACTGTGGGGGATCCAAGAAACACTCCAAGATACCGAACACCTTCATCCACCCACTTTTAACTTGCAGGAAGGTGTATTGGCAGGCCTTGCGCCATTCCAGATGCGCTGTTCCTGACAGAGGGAGCCCATAAAGCTGGGGTGGGGAACCTCCGGCCTCCGGGCCGTATACGGCCCACGAGACCGTTTGATCCGGCCCGCGAGGCAATTCATCTATCTATAATTCCAGTAATCTCTCCTTTTCAAGGTTTTAAATTAATCAGACAAAGGGTAACCAAGTTATGGCCAAAAACGATTCAACCAATCAGAGAGGAGCGAGCTTTCACGTGTTGTAACAGTCAACGAATGCTGAACGTGGCGAGCAGACGCTGCCTCGGACGGCACATTTGAGAACTTATTCATTTATTTGACGTTGGCAAAATATGTTGGCGCTAACAGAATAATTGCCATCAAATTAAAACTAATTTGCGATTAATCGTAACTGCGATATGCGACCTTCCGGACAGTCAAGTGAGTTCCGGACAGTCGTAACTGCGATATGCGACCTTCCGGACAGTCAAGTGATCGCGTGATCTCATGTCATCATTTCATTCAGTATATGCAAACATGGTGACTAACAAGAAAAGAAAGGTAGATGCGGAATGTCGCGCTTTCCAAGAGAAATGGGCAAACGATTATTTCTTTGTGGAAGTAAAAGGCAAGCCAGTATGCCTAGTCCTAGTTTGTCGGGAAGCGCTCTCGGTGATGAAAAAGGCCAACCTCGAGCGTCATTACAGCTCGAAACATGCTAAACTGGACGAGTTGAAAGGACAAATGCGCTTGGATAAAGTTAACGTTCTTCGGCGGAGTTTTGGTGCTCAACAAGCAGTCTTCATAAGACCAGAATCTGACCGAGACAACACTACGCATGCTAGTTTTGTGGTGAGTGAGCTAATCGCTAAGAAGCTGATGCCGCATTCAGAAGGATAATTTGTGAAGGAGTGCCTTGTTGCCGCTGTGGAGCTGCTCGCACCGGACAAAGTAAAATTGTTCCAAAGTGTCAGTTTGTCTCGAAGAACTGTCTCAGATCGGATTACTGACATGGCACAAGATATTGAGAAAACACTGAAGGACACCGCAAGAGATTTCCAGTTTTTCTCTCTGGCCTGCGATGAGACAACGGACATAACAAACACCGCCCAACTAGCCATTTTTGTGCGGGGGATTACAGCTGAGTTTGATACGAGGGAGGAGTTGCTGTCTTTGCAAGCCATGCATGGCACCACCAAAGGTGAGGATTTGTTTGAGCAAGTTGTTTTGGCTATGAACAAATTCGAACTGCAGTTTGACAAGTTAAGTGGCCTGGCCACGGATGGAGCCCCAGCCATGGTTGGCGCGCAAAAGGGATTGACTGCATTGTTCAAAAAATAAATGAGTCGTCTCAGTCTTGATCCAAGTGAGTTAGTTGTATGCCACTGTATCATGTGTGCACAGTCCCTGAAGCTCAACAATGTGATGACAACTATCGTTTCCACCATAAACGTCATCAAAAGCAGAGGGCTGAACAGCCGCCAGTTCAAGGAGCTACTGAGTGAACTAGAGTCAGAGTATGGAGATCTGGTTTACCACTGTGAGGTGCGGTGGCTGAGTCGCGGAAATATGCTCACACGGTTTTACTCACTGAGAGAAGAAGTGAAACAGTTCATGGAGATGAAGGGGAAACCTGTCATGGAACTCAGTGATAGCAAGTGGCTGTATGATTTGGGCTTCATGGTGGACATTACCAAGTACCTGTCAGAGCTGAACGTCAAGCTCCAAGGTCCCAACCAGCTTCTCAGCTCTCTGCAATCACATGTGAAATCATTTGAAGCTAAACTAAAGCTGTGGCAAGTGCAACTGGAAAGGGGAAACACTATCCACTTTCCCACTCTGCAAGAACAAAAGCCTGCTGTGACATCTGAATATGCTGCTGAGTGTGCAAAACTCCTCCAGGCGTTTGGAGAGAGGTTCCAGGACATGAAAACTAAACAAAGGGAACTGAACATATTTGCCACGCCATTTAATGTGGAACCAGCTGATGTGCCTGACAACCTACAACACGAAATCATTGAGCTGCAAAGCAATGACGAGCTCAAAGCTAGGTACAACAACCTCCCTTTGCTCGAGTTCTACAAACTGTATGTACGTGCTGAGGATTTTCCCATTCTGAGGAGACATGCACTGAAGTTTGCATCACTGTTTGGGACGACCTACAGCTGTGAGCAGTTCTTTTCAAAACGGACTCTTGCAAAGACTCGGTTCTGCTCAAGACTGACTGACCCAAACCTGCAAAACCAGCTGCGAGTAGCATCATCATCACTACCACCTGACACCAAACGCCTCGCCAAAGAGAAACAGTTCCAGCCATCGCATTAGGTGAGTCCGATATATGTATTCAATAATTTAGCATGGCCCTCGAAGGATGTTCTAAAAATCGAAATGGCCCTTGACAGGAAAAAGGTTCCCCACCCCTGCCATAAAGCTTTGCTCTTTTCACAGTTGCACTTCAAAGAGGAAGCTAAACCAAACAAATGTAGGCACTTAGCAAGAGCTGCAATGTCGTTATTGTCTTTAACAATATCTGAGACATCATCAGCATACGCCGATACGACAACTGATGGATATTCAGGAGATATACTCATTCCAGAAACGTTATTCTTTAGTAACACGAGAGGTGATTCCATTACAAGGGTGAACAGTAAGCCGGAGACGGGGCAACCTTGCCTTACCTCCCTTTGAACCTGTATGGGGGAACAAAGCTCATTATTCACCTTAACTAAACTGAATATATTGTTGTACAATAAAGCAATATGTCCTGAAATTAGCTCCAAATCCACAAGCTTCAAGCACATGATTCAAAAAGACGTGATCGATGCTATCAAAAGCCTTTTCTAAATCAAGAAAAAAATATACCAAAGTCATTCTGCACACAGTTGCCATCTATCAGATCTCTAATGAAAAATATGTTATCATACATGGATCTACCTGGGATACAATAACTCTGATCAGGGTGAACAAAATCGCTAATTACTTTTTAAACTCGATTCGCCAAAATCTTTGAAAAGTAGTTTCACTTCAGTTGTGGGGAAGATTTTGTAGACGTTAATTAAGGACCGGATAGCAAAACATTTCGATAAATATAAACGAATTAAAGTTTGTCAGCATGGATTTACTAAAGGGAAATCTTGTTTAATAAATTTAATGGCATTCGATGGAGCAGTTTCTGATTGGCTGGATGAGGGAATGGCAGTGGACATAGTATATCTAGACTTTCAGAAGGCATTTCATAAGGTACCACCTGGGAGGTTGTTAGCCAAGGGGAGGGCTTGTGGTGTGGCTGGTCAGGTAACTGGGTTGGAAACTGGTTTAATGATAGGAAGCAAAGAGTGGTTGTGAGTGGGAGGATGTCTTGCTGGGAGGATGTAAGTAATGAAGTACCCCAAGGTTCAGTACTGAGACCACTATTATTCATAATTTACATTAATGATTTGGACAGTGCGCTGGGTTGGGTCAGAACAATGGAAATAGGGTTTATATAATGCAAACGACAGTCTTGGAGTGTTTACGGCAGGAGAAGGATCTGGGGCTGGTAATGAATATGGTGGGGGGGGATGGAGATAGGGATGGGGATGGAGGCAGGGAGGGCAGCTACAGGCCTCTATAGACGTGCATGTCATACCAGCATCCAGCAATCAACCCGTCCTGTCGCTCCACTGACGGCAGTTGAATGCCATAACCCATATATCTGACTGTCTGACTACCTGACACCCATACATGACGGGCTGAATCCTAGATGCCGGGCATTGGCATGACGGCTTTAGTAAGATGGCATTACGTCTGGGACGTCATTTTGGCGTTATGTCCAGTGCTTGGTCTTTACGATGGTGTATTATGCATGACTTAATGAGAATTGCATTTTGCAACTTGAAAAAAAGAACCACGTGATGTCTGATCCTTGGGAACATGAAACAAAATGAACGCTGGTTTGCTAGCAGTAAACAAAATGTTTCTGGAATAAAAAAAAAAAATACAAATATTGACTATCAATAAACTGTTTTAATGTACTGTAATAGAACCGCCTTTAGAGGCCATTTTCCCCCACAGAGCAGGGGTTGGCCTTTTTTGGGCACCGTGGTCCCCTTTTTGAAGCAATGTAACAGCCGGATGCCCTTCCTGCCGCCAACCCTGTTAGTCACCTCTTGCGACACACAGGGAGTTACCAGTGAACTGGTACTCAATTTGCCAACCTCGGAAGGATGACAGGCTGAGTCTAACCCCCCTGGTGTTAATTCAGTGATCGACCAGGATTCGAACCCAGGATCCTAGGGTCCCAAGCCTGCACCCTAACCGCTAAGCCAACACCAGGACTAATGTACTGTAATAGATATAACTTATGTTGTTGAACTACCGTCAGATAAGTGACTGGTTCAAAGCTAGTACAATAGAAAGGAGGCGGTTACGAGTGGATCTGATTGAGATGTGCATTGAAGTCAAGGGATGCCATAATGAAGGGTGTAGACAAAACAAGTGCAGAAGAGTTTTTCAGCAGAATTGACCAGGAGTCATACCTGAGAGTAAAGAAGAGGCTACAGTCACAGAGTACCATAAATAATGCATGAAATGGTCTCTCTGGAAAGATAATTGCACCAGAAAGCATAGTTAGGTTTAAATTGTAATTATATAGGTACCTAGAAGCATTAGGGATAGAGAGGTCAACTACAGTCAAGCACTTCCTATAGCGATGAATGAGCTTCATACACCTCTCTACTGGACGTTTGACCCACTCTTCTTGTGCAAACTGCTCCAGTTCTCCCAGATTTGAAGGGTGCCTTCTCCCAACTGCTGTTTTCAGATCTCCCCACAGGTGTTCAATGGGACTGAGATCTGGACTCATGACTGGACACCAGAACAGTCCAGCGTTTTGTCTTGAACCATTCCTGAGTGGTTTTTGAAGTGTATTTGAGGTCATTGTCCAGCTGCAAGACCCATGACCTTCGACGGAGACCCAGCTTTCTGACAATAGGTTGAACATTGCACTCCAAAATGCCATGGTAATCTCCTGATTTCATGATGCCATGCACACAGTCAAGGCACCCAGTGCCAGAGGCAGCACAGCAACCCCAAAACACCACTGAACCTCCTCCATGTTTGACTGGAGGGAAGGTGTTCTTTTCTTCAAAGGCTTCATTTTGTTTTCTGTAAACATAGATATGATGTACTTTACCAAAAAGCTCTAATTTGGTCTCATCTATCCACAGGACATTCTCCCAGAAGGATTTTGGCTTGTTCAGGTGTGTTTTGGCAAACTCCAGTCGGGCGTTCTTATGTCTCTCTCTCTCAGCAGTGGGGACCTCCTGGATCTCCTATCATAGAACCCCCTTTCATTGAGTTGGCAACGGATGGTGCGAGTTGAAGCTGTTGTACCTTGTGTCTGAAGGTCAGCTTGAATCTGTTTGGCAGTTGATCGAGGTGCTTTCTCCACCATTCGAACAATCCTTCGCTGCAATCTTCGATCAAGTCTTCAATTGCGGCCACGTCCAGGGAGATTGGCTACAGTGCCATGGACCTTAAACTTCCTGATAACATTGCGTACGGTGGACACAGGAACATCAAGGTCTCTGGAGATGGAGTTGTAGCCTTGAGATTGTCCATGCTTGGCTACAATCTTGTGTCTGACCTCCTCAGACAATTCTCTGGTGTTCTTTCTTTTCTCCATGCTCATTGCGGTACACACAGTGACACAAAACAGCAGAATGACTCCTTTTCTCTATTCAAACTGATTGAATGAGTGATTTTTATATTTCGGGCACCTGCGGATATTTTATATTGCGGGCACCTAACCCAGTTACTCACCACAGGTGAGTTCAATTCCAAAGTAAAGGAAAATCACCTGCTTGAAATCTAATTATTTCTAACAACTTCTAAAAGGTGCCAATAATATTGTCCGGGCTATTTTAGGATTTCTGTGTGGAATAAGCTAAGAGTTCGTAATTTTTTCAGATTTTTTTTTTTTTTTTTTTTTTTTTTTTTTTTTTTTTTTTTTTGTATACAAGATCGAGGCTCGTGAAAGAGCGAACATTAATCACACAGAAAGACAAACCGACACATAAAACATATAACATCGGGAGCGGTAGACAAGATGGGGAGAGAGGGGGAAGGACACAAACACAACATTTGAGAGCAGGGACCGAGAGACATGGAGACATCGAGAGATCTGAGAGAGGGCGAGGGCTTTGGGGGGGGGGGGGGGGAAGTGATAAGTTTGTTTCACTGCAAACCAAAGAAATACATATGTGGATACCAATATATTTTTGAATTTCAACAATTTCCTGGAAGAAATGGTGCATTATTTGAAAAAAGTGCAAGGGCGCCAATATTTTTTTTAGCAACAACTATTTTTTGTTCACTATGCACTTATTTGTATGCTTGTTACAAGTCTCATTAACCTGATGTTGTTTGAGAGTGTAATCCAGAGGATTGCTCTGTCAATCAATTATGGATCTTGTGTTCCAAAAACGGAACTGGGAGGTGTTATCAAATGTTTCATTCAAAGAGGGTGCAGCTCCAAAGAAATCCACTAACATATGGTGGATGCATATGGAAAAGGTGCACAGTTCTATTCTACAGTCATCATACAACTATCGGGGATGCCTCTTTGTGGTGGTTGTACCCCCTCAATGCAAATTGGGGACCAAATCTTCCCATTCTTCCCTGCTGCCCGGATTCATCAGGGCAGCGCGGTCACGGTCAGAGTGCCAATTGGTCCCCATGGACCGGATTCCCCTTATGTCTGTCTCTGTCTCATTTCTCTGTCTCTCTCTCTCTCTCTCCCTTTCTTTCTTCCCTTTTCTCTCTCTATTTCTTTCAATCTCTCTCTAACTCTGTCGTGGCCCTGACTTTGTGAAGGCGTGGGTACACCATCCTGGATGTGGGGGATCTCTGGTTCATTCCTTCGAGATCGATCAGCTGTCTCCGTGCCGTGGGCTTGTTCGAGAGAACTCTCCGGGGCTATACAACAACAACAACAACAATTGTTACATGAGCACCTGACTGCATTCAGGTCACATAAATATCCACAAAATTTGCAATTGATGAATGCAGCGTTTTCACCCACAGAGCAGGGGTTGTAAATGTAAATTGGCCTAGCCCAATTTCACTTGGGCTAGGCCAAGGTCTCAGAAAAATGGGTCTCTGAGATCCTCAGCACTCATGATCAACAGCAAAGGCTGGCATCATATCACGAGCTTCTCAAACTGTTCAACGCAGATCCAACAGGCTTCATCACTCGTCTGGTGACAGGTAATGAAACAAGACTTCACCACCGGGATCCTGAAACCAATCTAGAATCAATGCAATGGAAGCAGAAGAGATCACTGATGCACACATTTCATGACAAACAATCAAGTGGTAAGATAATGCTGTCGATTTTCAGGAACAGGAAGAAAATCCTGATCTTTGAAAACATGGATAACCAAATGATATATCCACAGGGAAATAGCATATGCCAGCGCGTCATGTAAAAGTCGCAACAGACCATCAAGGACTAATGCTGAGGGATGCTCAATAATGGCGTGCTCCACCTTCACGACGTCAAGGCAGTACACAATGTCCAGTTTGTACAGACCACCTTTTGTGATTGGCTTCCAGGAGCTGGATCATCCCCAGCCACCCATACAGCTCACACTTGGCCCCTAGTGACTCGACATCTGTTTCGAGATTTGATGCTACACCTGCATGGCCGCTGATGACAAGCAAATAAATGGAGCAGCCAAGATTTGGCTGGAGAAGAAACCATCTGTAAACTTGCATTTTCCTGGAATAGACCGTTTGTAGGACAAATAGAACAAGTGCATTGAAGTCAAGGGATGCCATATTGAGGAATTATAAGCGGATATGCCTTGGACTATTGTGAGTATATCAATCGCAGGATTTTCTGAAACCCCTGTCATAACATAATGGTCACTATAGCGATGACACATTTTGTCTGGTTTTAAATGTCTATCATTGGTGTCTTTTATTGTCTATTGTTTTTAAACACACAGAAACGCTTACAATGGCTGAAGAGGTTAATGTTTGGGTTGTGAAGTTTACTCATTCTACACTTACAAACCCCACTCACTCCCTTTTCATTCATCACAAAGGGGTATTCCCCACTATGCAGCTGCTGCCATAGATTTCAACAGAAGGTTATTTATTTAGAGTATTCTACAATTCAAGATAAGTCACTAAAATAACTAGAACAATGCGACTGTGTCACCAATATGCCTCCGCATAGTCCCACAACAGGTAGATGCCATCACTCTGCATATGTATGGGTAGGGGATCACGTTTGTGAAGTTTCGTGTTCATCGGATAAGGTTTGTTTTTCTATCCGAGATGGCTGCCAAATCACGTGACCTACCTATGACATCATCAATTTCAAACTAGATGCAACAGTGCTGTTATATGATATTTGTAAAAGTTCGCATCGATAGGGTGAGTGGTTTCAGAGATTTAATTATTTAATATTTTCCTTCAATACAATATGGCTGCCAAACCATGTGCCCTATGATTTCATAAATTTAATATTTCAATACAAATGGGTCATAGAACATGTGCATGCAATTTCAGATTTTTAGGATAAGGAATTCGATTAAAACATTTTTGGCTGGTATACCACTTCACCTATGATGTCATCTTTATCATGCTTTTGTTCCCCATTGGGAGTACTTGACAATGTGACAAGTTTCAATTTTTTCCATTCAGCGGTTTCCAAGAAATATTGTTTTCATTATTTGCTTTTAATCCAATATGGCTGCCATACCACCTGACCTATGACATCACAATTATCATAGAAACCATTCTGCCTGGGTGTCACTCCTACCCTGAAGGTTTTGTCTCAATCGGACATATGGTTGCTGAGAAAAACGAGGTTTAGCCCGTACGGACGGACGGACAACCCGAAAACATAATGCCTCCAGCGACTTTGTCGGCGGAGGCACAAAAAGAACAGCAATGAATACGCCAAACAAGAACATCAGTATCCCCTCATAGTGCTGGCGCACGAGTAAGCGAGTGGCCGCTAAATGCCGGAGTGACTTGATTCCTGTCACTTATCCTCGCAGAGTAGAGAAATGATTGTTGCACCAGAAGCCAATAGCGCAAAACTCTCCTGATTTGTACTAATACATCGAGTGAAATGTCAAAGAACAACATGTTCATTAAGTTGAATAATACTATCCATGGAACTAAGCTATTCTCATTGATAGAGTTCTTGCTTCGTTGTTTGTCAAACCTAATTTGGATTTCTGAAGGTATATGATGCAATGATAAGACATACTGTAATTCCAATGGTGTCTGGGTAGATTGATGCACTGAGGAATCATGCAATCTTTCACTTGTAGATACCGAAGGATGTAATTTTGCCCATATGTACTCTCATTGCTATATGCAAATCCCAGAGATCTCACTTAACCCTTACTGCACTGGCATTTTTACCTTCGCAAAAGCGGAAGGTTATGTTTTGATCGCTGTGTATTTATTTGTATGTCTGTGTGTGTGTGTGTATGTTATTCGCATAACTCAAAAAGTATTCAACCGAATTGCATGAAATTTGGTGGGATGATTGGTTATTATACGGGACACATTTGTTTAGATTTTGGGAGCAATCGGGTCAAAGGTCAAGGTCAAGGTCACGAAAAGGTCAAAATCGTATTTTTGTTGTTCTGTTCCCTACACTCCCATGCCAAGTACAGAACAGTAGCTGCGGCGAAGGTATGCGCTCTACCGAGTGCCCGTTCTAGTTCACAATTTTTTCGCAACTGCTGGGGATTTCGAGTTCTCCTTTTATGACTTTTTTTCTCGAGGGTCTTATGTACATTTTTCTATCACATACATCAAAATCGGACTTAACGTTGAAGTGTCAAATGAGAATTAGTCCTAAAAAGCATATCCTAAACAAGAAAGAGCAATCAGAGATTGCAGACCCTCGCCAGGACGTGTTTGTAGTTTGTGTGGTGCTTATTAGCTGCTGTGTTTGTGTGCTTTATTAATGACACAGATTTATGTTCAATCCAATATGGCTGCCGAACCACGTGACCGATGACGTCATTATTATTATTTTTCTCCAGTAATTTATCCCTTGATGATGCTCAATAAATTTCATCCTGATCGGATGTCGAATGGTGACATCATAATGGAGGCACCGATGACGTCATCATTAACATATTTTATTCCCCATGGAGAGTTCTTTACAATGAGCCATGTCTCAATTATTCTGTGCCGCACTTTCAGAGATATAGAGGTGCAAAGTTTTTTGGCTTTTTAAGAGGGCACCCTGCCACGTGACCTACGACGTCATAATTATCATTAAAATATTCTACAGGAGGAGGTGCACCTATGGTGAAAATTTCCTGTCAATCGGACCAACGGTTGCAGAGAAAAGCACATTTATTCTGCTACTTGCCCTTCGCATTCTCTTTGTTTAAATTGCTATATAACACCAAATTTGTGGAAACAAAGTCAGAGATTGGGCCAGATGTACTGCTGTTGTGGCCTTGTGTATTTCTCTGTATCACTTTTGGTTTAAATCTCCCCTGGTATTAAACATTTCATATTCAACCACGTGAGGACCTGAATCTTTCCTCAACAATTAGCGTCCCTGGGTGGGCTACTACACCGTGGTGCTGGGGAGGATCGGCTGCAGCAGCAGTGATGGTGAATACGAGAGCTCAAATCTTATCAGAGGTAAGGGCCTATTGAAACCCTAGTAAATGATGTTTGCTGTCACACACTGTGCACCCTCTTCTCCGGCCCTACGGGTAACGTATCCCAAAACGAATTGAAGTGTTTTATTGCCGGTGGGGTGTGTTTGAATTTGACTGCAGTGAATTGCAGCCGTGGTATTGGTTTGAGTCCTGTCCTGATCAGACAAACACCAGGTGTTTTGTTAATTGTTCACCAGGTGGTGAGGGAGGTGTGCATTTGACTTTGGTTTAAGTTGCTAACCTGAAGTTAGAAGAAGAGAAAAAAAGGTATTGGTTTAATTAGGAGTTGAAGTTGTGGCCTGAAGACAGAATCTAAAATTGTTTCGAGATTTGTTGTTCTCGACCGGAAGTCGAAAGAATTGTGTACTTGTTGTTTGAATAGGGGTTTCCATTGTTTCTTTTATGTTGTGGTATTTGGATTGTATTTGTATTTAGAGGTGTACCTGTAATTGTATTAATTTTTGCATATTGGATTCAGTGTTGTACTGTATGAAGTTGCTTTGCCCAAGTGAGTGGCTTGGGTAACAACATTGATAAGGAGAGTCAAGTAGGCAGGCTGGTAAAAGGTACTTGTGTTCACTACATGTATGATCATTATGGACCGGAGTCAATTCAGGATGTTGAGAAGTGGTGTCAAAGGACAGGGGAGCACAAAAAGGGATTCCCTAGAGATGGTACATTTGAGAAGGTTAGACTAGATAGGTTATAAAAGGAATTGAAATTGAGAGAGAAACAAGATAAGTGGCGTAAAGAGGTAAAATGGAAGCCGTTCTTAATGTTGAGTATGGAATCTAGGAACCGGAAAGAGAAAGCTAAATTAGCAGACTTAAAACGTAATTTTGAACAGGATCAGGATAAATTAAAGAGTGTAACCACTCAGATGCCCCTTAACATGGGAACGGCAGTACCAACAGCTCCACCGGATCCCAAGATGTATCCCCAAGTGGAGGTATATGAGATAAGTCGCAAGGAAGAGACCCCTCCGCCCGGCCGATGGCAGGGGCTCCCCCTGGTTATGTAGCACACGAAGTTCCACCTGGGCCTTCTGCAGTTCAGTTCAGGTTCAGCCTTGACCTGATGTACAAGGCACAAGCGCAGGTGAACCTGGTCTCGCAGGGGAACTGGGGATTTAGGTAGTAGTGGCCTCTGATTCCCAACAAGGGGCGGTACTTATTCTTGCTCCTGAAAGTGTGCGTGTTGAGGGTGCGGAAGGGACGTCTGAGTTGGGTACGGCCCAGGAAGAAGACCAGGAGCTGTCAGGGGATGCGAGAGAAGAGTCAGTCGGTGTAGCTGGAGGCGAGGTAACGGAACCTGATAATGAGGATTGAGGGTAGCCGTGTGGTTAAGGAGGATTCATCTGGTATGGTCTCAGGCCCCTTCTTGCAGAGCCAGGGACTCGGCCCTGATTTTCCTTCGGCTAGTCAAAGGGTGACCCCCCCCCCCCCCATAAGAACTCTAAAGTGTCAACACTAGGGGTTTCTAAACTGTCAAATAATGTCACTAATTTCCCCATGAGGGACTTCCCAAGGGGTAATCCCAAACAGCCGGAACACCCGGATTATGTGTACCAACCATGGTTGTATAGAGACATGCAGGACTTGAAAAATCGGTTACCGTCGATTAAATATGACCCACATAAATTTGCGGAAGAACTACAGTTACTTGTAGACACTCAGAGATCAACCATAAGGGACTTGGACATACTATTGAAAGCAGTGATTCCCGCCGGATTGCTGACGACCCTGAAAACAGATGCGGCATGGAGGTCACTAGACAACGGAGTGGTAGACCTGGAGGATACACCTAAAAGTAATCAGATACGGGCAATGAAGGAAGCTATTTTAAATCTGCAACCAGTAACGGATTGGAATAAGGTGAATGTTTGCAAGCAGAAAACAGGTGAAGACCCTTCAGATTATTTGGACAGATTGCGAGAAGTTTTTAGATTACATTTGGGAATACCTGTAGGTCAGGTGGATGTGGCATTAGCACCGATTTTTTATGAATGGGCTGCTGCCAAAACTTCAGCTAGAAGTGGAAAGACTGTGCATTGGTTGGGAGATTAAGCCCATACAGGAAATAGTCAATTATGTCATCCATTGTGCACAAGTGTTGGAGAAGAAAAATACAGTGGCCACTACAAAATTAATTCAGCTGCACACTAACACGTTCATAACTACCAATCAGCGGAGAAGGTTCTCCTATGACCCAAGAGATAACCAGAGGCCGGATTTGCAAGGGAGAGAGATGGGTGCCCCATTAACTTTAACGCCTCAGAAAAACGACGAATGATGTTTTAAATGCGGAAAACGGGGACATTGGAGAAGGCAATGTCTGCAGAACCGCAAGTGACAGGGGGCGAACTAAGCCCAACAGTTTCAGCAATACCAGCCTGTGCCCCAGACTCAGTTCCAAGTTCCAGTTCAACCTGGGCCTCAGATCCAGAGACAGTTTTTTCATTTGCGTCCTTCTGACTAGGCCGGGATGAGCAATCGTCTGTGTTACCCTTGGCAGCGGAGTCTCCCGAGGAAGAACCAAAACTAACTCTAAGAGTAAGTGGACAAGAAGTTCCTTTCTTAATTGACACAGGCGCTACTCGCTCGACGCTACGGCAAACTGATTTCCCAAATGATCCCCTACTGCGGTCACAGATAAATGTTGCAGGTGTGTCCAGGTTTCCCATAGCAACCCCCCTAATGAAGGAATTGAAAGTACAGGTGGGTCCATTAACTGGACAGCATTCTTTCCTTTTGGCAACCAATTCTTCAGTTAATCTGCTAGGAAGGGGTTTACTGTGCAAGTTAAATTGTACTGTAAAATGCACTGAGGACAAGGTGTACTGTACATGGAAATTCCCCCAGTATTCACATGAGTCTGTTTTGAACTTGCTGCAAATGTCGACTGAACCGATGGTATATAAATGGAAACGTGATGACTTGACTGTTGTGTCTGCAATTTTGAGTGAAAAAAAACCATGAGTCTAATGGATTATATGTCTGATGTACTAGAGTGGGTAAGTCGCTTTTCTCTGTCGATGTCCAAAGATGGGAGCACGATCTCCACTGTACCACGTACTATGATTCAGGGGGCGAGGACACGGTCTATGCAGAGAAAGCTTCTCCGCACCTGTGGACAAGGTATGACATGCACCTAATGTCACTGTGAATAGGATGGCAGGGTGTAGGTATGGAAGTGTGTCTAACGCCAGAACAACATGAGCTGTGGAATCAGCCCGAAATAACGACCCTGTATATTACCTTTTCGGTGTCACTGGGGTACCAGGCAAAATATATTGGGACAATGATAACCAATTTGCAGGACTGTGATGATGTGTCCTATATGGGAGACGTCCAAGGAGCTTCACTCTATGACATGGGTGGGGATGGATTTTGCTGGGAGTTGGATGAGAAGGTAACCCCCTCCACTTTTACAATGAATGAAGTCGCACCTCCTGTCGTCGACATATACCTATTCCTGTCTGACGGTGCAGGCACATGTGACCTACTTGACCAGGTACCACCTTGTCTGTGGACGACACATCCAAATGACGTAGGATGAATAGAAGGCATGACGCCAGTCAAAATTACAGTAGACAAATCTAATCCATTGCCTCAGAAATGCCAATACCCATTGCGACCAGAGGCCGAGGCCAGTATTGCACCAGTAATTCAATCTTTGATGGATCAGGGGGCAATAGTCTGTACAGTTAGTGCATGTAACTCGCTCATACTACCTGTACAGAAACCTGGAAAACAGAAATGGTGGTTCGTACAAGATTTGAGAGCGATAAATGATTGTATGATCCAGGCTTATCTGGTGGTACCGAACCCAGCGACGGTACTCTAAAGCATCCCATATGACACGAAGTACTATTCCATGGTGGATTTATGCTCGGCGTTCTTCTCTGTACCGATACATGAGGAATCTCAGTATCTCTTTGCATTCACGTACAATGGGCAGCAAAATATTTGGACAGTCCTACCTCAATGTTATACTGAGAGCCCAACGTTATTCTAACGGACACTACATGAGTATTTGAGTGATATTGTTTTTCCAGGAGGCTCAGTGATGGTAAAGTATGTTTATGACCTTTTGATATGCTCTGCCTCGAAGGAAACATGTGAGCACGACATTATTGCGTTACTGACAGCATTAGCAAACAAGGGATACAAAGCCTTGAAGGACAAACTGCAAGGAAGAGGTGAGGTACTTAGAACATATCCTGAAAGGAGATAAGAGACTGCTTTGCCCAGAACAAGTGACAGCTATACGGACGCTCCCGAAACCGACAACCATGAAGCAAATTAAATCTTTCCTGGGAGCTGTGGGGTACTGTCAACAATGGATTGTCGATTACAGGTTGTTAGCGCGACCTCTGTTGGACATTAGTTTGTCAAGCAGGTCCGAATCCCTTGGAATGGACGCAAGAGGGTGAGGTGGCTTTCGTGGCCTAAATAATGCTTTAGCATCAGCACCAGCGTTAGGACTGCCAGTTTATGACAAACCCTTCTACCTATACTCACATGAAACAGGATGATTTGCGCAGTCCATACTGACACAGAAACATGGGGATAAAATGCGACCAGTAGCCTACCATAGCACCTCCAGCAGCATGAGGATTTCCGCAATGTTTAAGGGTGGTGGCTGCAGCTTCGTCCGTGGTGGAAGCCACGGCAATGATAGTCTTGGGAAGGCCGTTAATCCTCCGTGTTCCACTTGCAGTCGCAGCAGTCCTCCTGAGAGCAGGAACACAACATCTTTCAGCATCGCGGGTGACAACGTACGAGTTAGTACTACTGAAGCCATCAAACCTTACCATCCAGCGCTGTGCGCCATTAAACCCTGTGTCTTTGTTGCCAACAGCTGAAGATGGTGAACCCCATGACTGTACGGAAATATTGACGCATGCTCTGATGACACACATTGATTTAAAGGACGTCCCACTACCCAATGCGGATCTGGTACTGTACGTAGACGGATCATCATCAAGGGCGTTGGACGGTTCACTATTGTCGGGATATGCAGTTTGTACAGATTCCGAGAAGTTGGAGAGTGTGAAATTGCCAGGAAACTATTCAGTGCAGCAGGCAGAGATTTTTGTGTTAACCAGAGCTTGTTGCTGGGCAAAAAACCAGGAAGTGACTATTTACAGACTTGCATTACACGCACAGCGTTGTCCATGACTTTGGCGCCCTCTGGCGTGAGAGAGGATTTTTGATGTCATCGGGGAGCCAAATTGAGAACGGGGACCTCATAGCTAACCTCTTGGATGCAATCCTGTTACCAGCTGCCATCGCGGTAATTAAGTGTGAAGCTCACACAAGGGGGTCAGCTGATATTTCACGAGGAAACGCTATGGCAGACGAGGCAGCAAAACTTGCGGCTAATTCCGAACAAAGCCCGGTGATTGTGTAGGCGGCTGTGACAACCCCTGAGAGCAGCCCGACGCAAGAGGATGTAAGTGCTATATAGGCGGTCTTAGTGAGCAGGAGAAAGATACCTGGTTAAATGCAGGCTGCACATTGATGCTGAGTCCAAATTATGGGTTTCCCGTGATGGACGTGTTGTGGCTCCATGTGATTTGTTACCATGGCTTGCTCATGTGGCCCATGGATGGGACCATATGAGCAAAGGGGGTATGTGTTCGTCTGTTGTAAAACAGTGGTATGCACCCGGGTTTACACCTGTGGTGGAACAGTATTGTGCTACTTGTCACATTTGTCAACAGTATAATCCGGGAAAAGGGGAAAAGATGGTACAAGTAGCTCACCACCTACCATCGGGACCATTTGAACATGTGCAATTGGATTTCATCAAAATGGAGAAATGTTGTGGGTATGAATTTGTTATAGTGATTGTTGATATGTTCTCCAAGTGGGTGGAAGCTTACCCCTCTCGACACGTAGATGCGAAAGCAGTTGTAAAAATTTTGATGAATGACTATTTGTTGGTTCGGGGTCCCTTGCAAAATTTCTTCTGATCAGGTAACACACTTCACAGCACAAATAGTGCAGGGTGTGTGTAAAGCAATGCATATAAAGCAACATTTCTATTGTCCATACCATCCACAATCAGCAGGGGCAGTAGAGTGACAAAATGGGTTGTTAAAGAACAAATTGGCCAAAATCTGTGAACAGTCCAATCTTAAATGGCCAGACGCCATCCCACTAGCACTAATGGCAATGAGGGCAACCCCAAATAGAAGTATGGGCTAATGGGCTATCCCCACACAAAATTTTAATGGGGAGGCCAATGTGGGTACCTTACTCATGCCCCTAACAAGCACGGAAATGGACATACACCACATGGATGACATGATGTACGCCTTCTGTATTGCATTGGAAAAAACTGTGGGGGTGTTCCATTCCCAGATGAAGGATGCTTTACCGGAACCTGCAGAGAACGAGTGCCATACTTTCAAACCTGGGGACTTTGTGTACACTAAAATTTTCAAGCAGAGAAGTGCTTTACAACCAACGTGGTCTGTTCCACACCAAGTGCTGCTTACAACGCATACTGCCTTGAAATTCCAAGGCCAAGCAACCTGGATCCACGCGTCTCACTGCAAGAGAGCAAACGGGGCGATTGTGTCATTACTGCATGTGTCATTACTATTTATTTTGTTTTGATTGCTGTGGAGATTGAAATAAATGCTGCTAAACACGACACTTCTTTCCAACACGTAGAATGCTTACAACCCTAGCAACAGTGATACGCATTTCATCCACGTGACGCACAACCATACACCTGCATCTATACAACATGTACACGAACACCCACGTTTACGTGACGCTGACACTCGCACTCACCTTTCTCGAAGCAAGTGGGGGTTAGGGTAAAACGGGACATAGGATTTCACGATCAACACCTACATGCAAATGGTATTTATGGTATTAACACTTACCTTACCCTGTCAATGATGAGAGCACCGAAACTCGTTTTCACACTTTGAACGGGTGATAACTGGCACATGTTGTCTCCCAGGGGAGGAAAACTCATATGTAGCTGAAACTCGTTTTTACACAAAGAACGAGTGATAACAGGAACATGTTATCTCCCAGGAGAGGCAAACCCTATTGTAGCTGAAACTCGTTTCTACACTTAGAATGATTGTTAACTGGCACATTGCTTCGCCCAGCATAGGCAAAGTCGTATATGACCAAAACTCGTTTTCACACTTTGAACGAGTGAAAACTGGCACATGGTGTCTCCCAGGATGGGCATACCCGTGTGTGACCGAAACTCGTTTTTACTCCTGAAACAAGTGATAACTGGCACAAGGCATATCCCAGAATCGTGTGTGGCTGAATATCGTTTTTACACTTGGAACAAGAACAAGACCTTTACAAGTGTAAAATCGAGTTTCAGCTACATACGAGTTTGCCCATCCTGTGAGACAACATGTGGTAGTCATCACTTGTTCTAAGTGTAAATGCGAGGTTCGGTCACACACGAGATGCCCGCCCTGGGACGAATGTGAATGCAATGTGAAATGTGAATGTCAATGCAAGAATGCCCGTCCTGGGAGGAGACATGTGGCAGCCCGTCCTGGGAGACGACATGTGACAGTTATCACTTGTTCAAAGTGTAAAAACGATATTCGGCCACACACGAGTTTGTCCATTCTGGGATATTCCTTGTGCCAGTTATCACTCGTTTCAGGAGTAAAAACGAGTTTCGGTCACACAAGTGTTTTCCCGTCCGGGGAGACGACATGTGCCAGTTATCACTCATTTCAGGAGTAAAAACGAGTTTCGGTCACACACATGAATGAGTATGCCCGTCCTGGGAGACACCATGTGCCAGTTATCACTCGTTCTAAGTGTAAATATGAGTTTCGGCCACATGCGAGTTTGATTGTCCATGGAGATGCCATGAGCCAGTTATCACTCGTTCAAAGTGTGAAAACGAGTGTTGGTCACATACGACTTTGCCCATGCTGGGAGACGCAATGCACCAGTTAACAATCGTTTGAAGTGTAAAAAACGAGTTTCAGCTACATCCTAGTTTGCCCCTCCTGAGACACAACACGTGGCAGTTAACACTTGTTCAAAGTGTGAAAACTAGTTTTGGCCACATCCATGTTTGCTCATCCTTGGAGAAGACATGTGCCAGTTATCACTCGTTTCAACTGTAAACACGAGTTTCAGCTAAAAATGAGTTTGCCAGTCCTGGGGGACGATATGTGCCAGTTATCACTAGTTCTATGTCTGTAAACATGATTCGGCCACACACCAGTTTTCCATACTGGGAGATGCTGTGTGCCAGTTAGCACTCGTTTCAAGAGTAAAATCGAGTTTTGGCCACATACAAGTTTGCTCATCCTTGGAGATGCCACGTGCCAGTTCTCACTTGTTTTAAGTGAAAACACGAGTTTCGGCTACAAAGGAGTTTGCCCGTCCTGGGAGATGACACGTGCCCTTTTTTATTGGTTTTGTGTGTAAAAATGTGTAATGGCCACGTATGAGTTTGTCAGTCTTGGGAGGAGCCATGTGCCAGTTTTTACTTGTTAGAAGTGTAAAAACGAGTTTCTGTCGCACTATGCTGGAAGAAGCAATGTGCCAGTTAACAATCGTTCTAAGGATAAAAACGACTATCAGCTACATATGAGTTTCCCCTTCTGGGAGACACCATGTACCAGAAACCATTCGTTCAAAGTGTGAAAACGCGTTTTGGCGACGTACGAGTTTGCCAGTGCCGGGAGACGCAATGTGGCAGTTAACAATCATTTGAAGTGTAAAAACGAGTTTCAGCTACAAACGAGTCTTCCTCTCCTTGGAGATACCACGTGCCAGTTATCACTCGTTATAATTATATAAATGAGTTTCAGCTTTATTCCACTTCTGGGAAACGACGTGCAGCATTTATCACTTGTTCTCAGTGTAAAAATGAGATTCGGCCACACATGAGTTTGTCCGTTCTCGTATATGCCTTGTGCCAGTTATCACTCGTTCTTAGTGAAAATGTGAGTTTTGGCCACATACGAGTTTGCCCGTCCTGGAAGACGACATGTGCCCTTTTTTACTGGTTTTGTGTGCACAAATGAGTAATGGTCACGTATGGGTTTGCCAGTCTTGGGAGGCGCTATGAGCCAGATATTACTTGTTAGAAGTGTAAAAACGAGTTTCAGTCACACACGACTTTGCCCATGCTAGGTTAAGCAATGCGTTGAAGGAGCTGCGCTCCAACGCGAGTCGAAAGAATTGACGCGACCAAAGACGGAATTCGTCCGAGTTGCTTTATTGAAACAAAACAGCTCAGGTATTCTGACAAAAGCCCGTTTATCGGGCAGCAATATATATACACATTTATGTCGGGAAGTTTGCCCGGCAAAAGCTATACCGGGCATGCCCGGGTGTAAAGGGTGAGCCTTGGAAAGGCGAGTCTGGACCTGCCCGGGCGTGTTTGGCTGCGGCCTGGCAAGTCGAGGCTGGGCGTGCCCGGGCGCTCTGGACGAGCACTGGAAAGACGAGACCGGGCGTGCCCGGGAGGTTCGGGCGTGCCCGGGAACAGTGAGTCCGGGCATGCCCGGGAGAGGCGCGTCTGGCCGTGTTCTGGCCGGTGCAAGGCGATTGTGTGCATCCAGCGGTAACCGCTACACACGCCCCTCCAGAATCGACCTGCACCGGCAGGGTCAATTTAAGGGGGGTCCGGATGACCCGGCTGAAGCGACCCCTGGAGGGTCGTGGGGAGGGGTCCGACGTGGTGGTGGGTGGTCGAGCGGGGGGAACTGTGGATGGGGGGCGGCCTCGCCGCGGAGGAAGGGCCAACCGTGGTGGTCGGTCGACGTCCATGTGCGCCGGTTTGAGGCGGTCCACAGAGATCCGGTCCGACCGGCCGCCAACGTCGACGACGAAGGACTTGTCGCCCCGTCGCAGGACCCGGAAGGGCCCGTCGTACGGCGGCCGGAGTGGCCCCCGGTGCGCGTCATGACGCACAAAGACGTACTCCGCTGTGCGAAGCGCCGGGGGGACGTAGGACTGGGGGCCACCGTGGCGGGACGTTGGCACGGGGGCAAATCGGCGGGCGGCCTCCTGGAGGTCCGAGCGCTGGTGTGCGGCGGACCAGGGACTGGTAGCGTCGGGCACGAACTCGCCCGGGACGCGGAGCGGCTGGCCGTAGACGAGCTCGGCGGCGGATGCCCGGAGGTCCTCCTTGGGGGCCGTGCGGAGGCCCAAAAGGACCCACGGCAGCCGGTCGGTCCAACCGTCGTCCTGAAGGCCGGCCATGAGTGCGGCCTTCATGGAGCGGTGAAATCGCTTGCACAACCCGTTGGCTTGGGGGTGGTAGGCCGTGGTGCGGTGCAGTGTGACCCCCAACGAGCGGGCGACCGCGCCCCAAAGTGCGGACGTGAACTGTGGGCCGCGGTCGGACGAGATGTCCGCCGGTGCGCCGAAGCGCGACCCAGGTGGCGATGAACGCCTGCGCCACGTCGGCGGTGGTGGTGGAGGTGAGGGGCACGGCCTCCGGCCATCTGGTGGTCCTGTCCACCATGGTGAGCAGGTGGGTGAACCCCCGCGATGGGGGCAGGGGACCCACCAGGTCCACGTGGACGTGGTCGAAACGCCGTGCAGGCACGGTGAAAGGTGCCAGCGGGGCCTGGGTGTGGCGGTGGACCTTGGCCCGCTGGCAGGCCGTGCAGGCGTTGGCCCAGTCGCGGACGTTCCGTCGAAGGCCGTGCCAGACGAAACGCGCCGACACCAGCTTCTGAGAAGCTTTCCGGCCCGGGTGAGAAAGGCCGTGGATGGAGGCGAAGATGCGGCGCTGCCAGGAAACGGGCACGATGGGGCGATGCTGGCCCTGGGAGACGTCGCAGAGCAGGACGGTGCCCGCGAAGGGGATGTCGGCCAGGCGGAGGCCCGTGTCCGCCGCCCGGAGGGCCTGCACCGAGGTGTCGGTGGTCTGGTCGGCCGCCATGAGCGCGAAGTCCACGCCGAGGTGGACCGCGTTCGCGCTGGCCCGAGAAAGACAGTCGGCCACAGCGTTGACTTTGCCGGCGACGTGCTGGATGTCCGTGGTGAATTCCGACACGGCGGAGAGGTGGCGCTGCTGGCGGGCCGACCACGGCTCCGTGACTTTGGCCATTGCGTAGACCAACGGCTTGTGGTCGACGAAAGCCGTGAACGGGCGGCCCTCCAGGAGGTGTCGGAAATGGCGAACGGCCAGGAATAGACCGAGCAGCTCGCGGTCGAACGTGCTGTATTTTAACTCGTTCGGCCGGAGCTGCCGGCTGAAAAAAGCGAGTGGCTGCCAAACCCCGTCCACCCATTGTTCATGGACGGCGCCCACCGCGTAGTTGGAGGCGTCCGTAGTGAGGGCGATGGGCGCGTTGAGCACCGGGTGAGCCAGCAGCATTGCGTCGGCGAGGGCCCGTTTTGCGCTCGCGAAGGCCGCGTCCATGGCCGCGGACCAAACGATGTCATGCTTGGCCGGCTTGCCCCGGAGGGCCTCGTAAAGGGGCCGCATGAGCTGAGCAGCGCGGGGCACGAATCAGTGATAAAAATTCACCATGCCGAGGAACTCTTGTAGGGCCTTGATGGAATGGGGACGCGGGAACGTGGTGATGGCCTCGACCTTGGTCGGCAGTGGCACGGCCCCGGTCTTGGTGATGCGGTGGCCCAAAAAGTCAATGGTCGTCGTGCCGAAGTGGCATTTGGCCGTGTTGACAATTAAGCCGTGCTCGCTGAGGCGACCGAACAGTGTTCGGAGGTGGAGGAGGTGCTCGGCGCGGGACGTGCTGGCGACGAGGATGTCGTCCAGATAGACGAAAAGAAATGGCAGGTCGCGCAGCACGCCGTCCATTAAGCGCTGGAACGCCTGGGCCGCGTTCTTGAGGCCAAACGGCATCCTCTAAAATTCGAACAGGCCGAACGGCGTGATGACGGCCGTCTTCGGGACGTCGGCCGCCCGGACAGGTACCTGGTGGTATCCCCGTATCAGGTCAATTTTGGAAAATATGACCCGTCCCGCCAAACGGGCGGAAAAGTCCTGGATGTGCGGGATCGGGTACCTGTCGGGGGTGGTAGCGTCGTTGAGGCGGCGGTAGTCGCCACACGGGCACCATCCGCCCCCCGGCTTTGGCACGATGTGCAGTGGTGAGGCCCACGCGCTATTGGAGCGCCGCACGATGCCGAGGTGCTCCAACGCGTCGAACTCGGCCTTTGCCACGGCGAGCTTGGCCGGGTCGAGGCGGCGGGCCCTGGCGTAGACCGGCGGGTCGGTAATGGGTATGTGGTGCTCGATCCCATGCCGCACTGCGACGGCCGAAAATGTCGGCCGTGTGAGGGCCGGGAATTCCGCGAACAGGCGAGCGAACTCGTTCGCCGTCGGGAGGGCGCACGCCAGTTCGGTCGGCGCGGAGCTGCTCATCGTGCACGCCAGGGAGCTGAAGGTCTCGGCGTTGACAAGGCGACGACGTTTGACGTCGACCAGCAGCCCGTGCGCGCAGAGGAAGTCGGCGCCCAGCAAAGCCATGGGGACGCAGGCGGTCACAAAGGTCCACTGAAAGCGCTGGCTGCCGAAGCAGAGGGTGACGTTGCGCGGGCCGAACGTGCGTATGGCCGAGCCATTAGCAGCGACCAAAGAGGGGCCGCAAACGGCGTCCCGCCTGTCCTGCTCGGAGGCGGGTATGACGCTCAGTTGGGCGCCGGTGTCACAAAGGAAACGCCGCCCGGACGCTTTGTCCCGAATAAAAAGCAAGTTGCCCGAGTGGCCGGCGCTCATGGCTGGGAATGAACGCCGGCCCGGCCGTTTCCCGACTTGCCGAAAGTGCACGGGGGTCGGCACGTCCGAGCCTTGTGTCCAAACCTGGCGTGGTAATAACACCACGCCTGGTCAGGTGGAGGCCCCGGCCGTCGTGTCGGAAGCGGTCGGTGCGGCGTGGCGGCCGCCAGTTTCACCGGCAGTTCGGCCTCCAACCGCGCAGGGAGCTCGGGCGTCGTGGGCGTCGCCTCGGACGGCGGCAGGCTCCAGGTAGCCGCGCCGATGTGTTGGCCCGCCGAGGAGATCTTATCGGCTTCCCTGGCGAGGGCGCGGGGATCGGTGATCGACGTGCCAGCCAGGGTGAGGCGTACCGGGTGAGGCAGCTGGCGAAGGAACAACTCGCGGAACAGAAAATCCGGAGAGTGCTCACCGAGCAACGAGAGCATATAGTCCATGCGCTCGGACGGGCGCGTGTCGCCGAGCTCGGGCAGGTCGAGCAGGCGCCGTGCACGTGCCGCCGGTGAGAGGGCGAAAGCGTCGAGGAGGAGCGTCTTCAGCGCGTCATACTTGTCGGCAGCCGGCGGGTGCTCAAGGAGGCTCAGGGCGCGGGCCACGGTGGCGGAACCGAGCGCTGCCACGACGTGGTGGAAGCGGGTGTCATCCGCGGTGATGCCTCGCAGGGCGAACTGGGAGTCCGCCTGGGCGAACCAAACAGCCGCGTGAGCCTCCCAGAAGGTAGGCAGTTTAAGAGTCACTGCCGTGTCCATGTCGGTAGGTCACCTGTGAAGGAGCTGCGCTCCAACGCGAGTCGAAAGAATTGACGCGACCAAAGACGGAATTCGTCCGAGTTGCTTTATTGAAACAAAACAGCTCAGGTATTCTGACAAAAGCCCGTTTATCGGGCAGCAATATATATACACATTTATGTCGGGAAGTTTGCCCGGCAAAAGCTATACTGGGCATGCCCGGGTGTAAAGGGCGAGCCTTGGAAAGGCGAGTCTGGACCTGCCCGGGCGTGTTTGGCTGCGGCCTGGCAAGTCGAGGCTGGGCGTGCCCGGGCGCTCTGGACGAGCACTGGAAAGGCGAGAGCGGGCATGCCCGGACGCTCTGGGCGAGCCCTGGAAAGGCGAGAGCGGGCATGCCCGGGAAAGACGAGACCGGGCGTGCCCGGGAACAGTGAGTCCGGGCATGCCCGGGAGAGGCGCGTCTGGCCGTGTTCTGGCCGGTGCAAGGCGATTGTGTGCATCCAGCGGTAACCGCTACAGCGTCAGTTAAGAATCGTTCGAAGCGTAAAAAGGAGTATCAGCTAGTATGAGTTTGCCCCTCCTGAGAGACAACACGTGGCAGTTATCACTCGTTCATAGTGTGAAAACGAGTTTCAGCTACATCCGAGTTTGCCCATCCTGAGAGACAACATGTGCCAGTTATTACTTGTTTGAAGTGTAAAAACGAGTTTCAGTCACACACGACTTTGCCTATGCTGGGATAAGCAATGTGTCAGTTAACAATCGTTCTTTGGATAAAAAGGAGTATCAGCTATATATGAGTTTGCCCCTCCTGAGAGACAACATGTAGCAGTTAACACTTGTTCAAAGTGTGAAAACAAGTTTTGGCCACATACAAGTTTCCTCATCCTTGGAGATGACATGTGCCAGTTATTACTTGTTCGAAGTGTAAAAACGAGTTTAAGTCAAACACCACTTTGCCTATGCTGGGAGTAGCAATGTGCCAGTTATCAATTGTTCTAAGGATGAAAGCGAGTAGCAGCTACATTTGAGTTTGCTCCTCCTGGGAGACACCAAGTACCACATATCACTCATTCATAGTGTGAAAACGAGATTCAGCCACATACGAGTTTGTCCATCCTGGGATGTGCCTTGCGCCAGTTATCACTCATTTTAGGAGTAAAAACGAGTTTCGGTCGCACATGAGTATGCCCGTGCCCGTCCTGGGAGACAACATGTGGCAGTTAACACTTGTTCAAAATGTGAAAACGAGTTTTTGTCAAATACGACTTTGCCCGTACTTGGAGACGCAATGTGCCAGCTAACAATCGTTCTAAGTGTAAAAACGAGTTTCAGCTACAACTGAGTTTGCCCCTCCTGAGAGACGACATGTGGCAGTTATCACGAGTTCTAAGTGTGTAAACATAATTAGGCCACACACCAGTTTTCCTTACTGGGAGATGCTGTGTGCCAGTTAGCACTCGTTTCAAGAGTAAAATCGAGTTTTGGCCACGTACAAGTTTGCTCATCCTTGGAGATGCCACGTGCCAGTTATCACTAGGTTTCAGTGAAAACACGAGTTTCGGCTACATAGGAGTTTGCCCGTCCTGGGAGACGCAATGTGGCAGTTATCACTTGCTCTAACTGTATAAACAAGACTCGGCGACACACCGCTTTGCCTCTGCTGGGAGAAGCAATGTGCCAGTGAACAATTGTTCTAAGTGTAAAAACGAGTTTCAGCTACATCCGAGTATGCCCCTCCTGAGAGACAACATGTAGCAGTTAACACTTTTTCAAAGTGTGAAAACGAGTTTTGGCCACATACAAGTTTGCTCATTCTTGGAGATGACATGTGCCAGTTATTACTTGTTGGAAGTGTAAAAACGACTTTAAGTCAAACACCACTTTGCCTATGCTGGGAGTAGCAATGTGCCAGTTATCAATTGTTCTAAGGATGAAAGCGAGTTGCAGCTGCATATGAGTTTGCTCCTCCTGGGAGACACCAAGTACCAAATATCACTCGTTCAAAGTGTGAAAACGAGTTTTGGTCAAATACGACTTTGCCCGTGCTGGGAGACGCAATGTGCCAGCTAACAATCGTTCCAAGTGTAAAAACGAGTTTCGGCCACACACGAGTTTGTCTGTTCTGGGATATGCCTTGTGCCAGTTATCAATTGTTTCAGGAGTAAAAACGAGTTTCGGTCACACACGAGTGTGCCCGTCCTGGGAGACACCATGTGCCAGTTATCACTCGTTCTAAGTAAAAATGTGAGTTTTGGCTCCATACAAGTTTGCCCGTCCTGGGAGACACATTGGCTCGGTTAGAAACTGAAATTCTAAAACTGGAGAACAAACTGGCGAAACAAGAGAATGAGGCAAACTATAAGTTACTCCTTGAAAGAAAGACCCAACTTCGGGAACTATTGCAGGAGAAAGCTGCAGGATTATTAGTTATGAATGAATTAATGAATGATCGTTTTAAGGCCATTTTCCCTGCTAGAGTGGGGGTTAGCCTTGCGGGCCCCATGACAATCATGGTTCCCTGTTTGAGGCAATGTTTTTATGGCCGGATGCCCTTCCTGTCGCCTGCAGGATTATTAGTTAGATTAAGAATAAAAAATATTAATGTATCAGATAGCCCTAGCAAATTCTTTTTCCACCTTGAATCTAAAACGAAGCCAGCTCGGCTTATCTTATCAGTTATGGACCCCAGCGAAAATGTAATTGCAAATTCTGATGCGGTAAAAAATACTATTTGAAAGTACTATTCAGAACTGTTTACAAATAAAGTGGACATCTCTGGCCATTCTCAGAGAGCCTCCTCAGCGTTGACAAGTCTGGCATTTCACTCAGGCCGACTGGCATGGTCTTCAAGCAGCCGTCAATCATCTGGACTGGTCTCCCATCTCTACTGCCTCTGACATAAACTTCCTGGGAATTCTTCCAAAGTAAATGCTCTCTCTCATGCACAGATTAATCCCATCTCTTCTTCAGTTGTCATCCCCTTCATCCCATCCATGGTACACTGAATCTTGTGGTGAGGTAGTTGCCCTGAAATAACTTCCCTTCGCCTCTTGGAAGGCATATCCAACTGAAGGCAATTTCAGTTCCTTTCACAAAGCTCAGAACAAGTGTGTGTCTACTTTCGGGAGAGCCAGGAAACACTAACTCTCTACTCTCAAGACTGAACTCTCAAACATGTCTCCCTCCTCCAAATCCTGGTAGCATCTGGTCAAATCTGTTTCTGGTGTTTGTTCCCCCTTACCTCTAACGGCTACACAACTGACACCACATGTGACAAAGCCAAATGCTTCAACTCTGTGTTTGCCTCAAAATGTTGTGTCCCAAACCCATCTCTCTCTGTACCAACCTTACCCAGTCGTATGCAGCTGCTCCTGGACTCTGTATCCTTATCTCCTGACAAGGTGGAGAAGTTTCTGTCAAACCTCGACTCTGATTTTGCAACTGGACCAGATGGCATCAGCCCACAGGTCCTAAAATCCTGCCCTGCAGCTCTTTCACACCCTCTCCCTGTTTTTTTCACCCTCTCTTTTGCTCCAGGTCATCAGCCACTTGCCTGGAAATCAGCCAACATTACCGCTTTACATAAAAAAGGTGCAAGACAAATCCTTGCAATTACAGACCAATCAGCCTACTCCCAATAATAAGCAAGGTCATGGAATCCATCATCCCTTCTGACATCAAATCCTTCCACTTCTCCAATGGCTTGATCTCTGATCTTCAATTTGGATTCAGACCAGGTCACTCTACTCTGGACATGCTGCTTCTGCTGTCTCAATAATGGATGGAGGTCCTAAATGCCAAACAGGAAATCAAAGCTGTCTCCCTTGACATATCTCGTGCCTTCCATACGGTGTGGCACCCCACCATGCTCACCAAACTCTCCTCCTATGGTATCCATGGAAAACTCCACGCATGGCTTGCCAACTTCCTTTCTGGTCGCAGTCAACGTGTGGCCCTGAATGGAACTCTCTCATCTTCCCTTCCTGTCCAGGCTGGATTTCCTCAAGGCAGTGTTCTGGGCCCTGTGCTTTTTTGGTATTCATTAATGATCTCTCCGACTCTCTGGAAAATCCTCTCTATCTCTTTGCTGATGACTCCACTCTCTGCCGCTCCATATCTCAACCATCAGATCGGCAGGCAGCATCCTCTTCACTCTATGAAGACCTGGATGACATCACAGACTGGTCAAACAACTCGAACATGTCTTTCAATCCTGACAAGTCTCACACTCTTACAATGTCTCTCCGAAAAGACTGTCTGGACAACCCTCCCATCTACTTTCTCAACAATTCTCTGAAATAAGTTGTACCACTCAAGCTTTTGGGTCTCGCTATCTGTCATGATCTTTCCTGGGAAAACGACATTTCCAAGCTGGCCTCCAACGCCAGTCGCTGACTGGGCAATGGGCATCCTCCATCATGCAAAGTCCTTTCTGGGCACTTCTGAGCTCCTCGCCACATGCAAAGCTTTTATCCAGAGCTCAATGGAATACTGCTCTCCCCTCTGGGCTGGTGCTCCTGCCTCACACCTAGCTCGGCTTCACGCGGTTGAAACCAAAGCATTCAGAATCATTGGAATCTCCCGCGATGAAGCCGATTCTGAGGGCCTTTCTCTCTCTCATCGCAGCCAGGTTGGTGGTCTTTCTGTCTTCTACAGACATCTCTCCGGCCTAGCTCCCCCGGCTCTGTCTGTGCTGTCCCCCAAATATTCCTGCAGGACGCACGAGATCAGCCAGCAACCCTCTTCTGGTGAAACTGCCAAAATCAAGACTCTCTGCTCACGCTCATCTTCACTCTTTCATTCCTCTTTTCTCCCGCCTCTGGAACAATCTCCCACACTCTCTTCAATCCCTCTCCTCCCTCGAGGTCTTTAAAACAGCTGTTTACCACCATCTCCTATCTTCCCCCATCCAAAATCTTGATCTTTTATACCCCCTTTAAAATACCCCAAATCCGCCTCTTTCAATCTCAAACTTCTTTCCTGTAATTCCTAGTAGTGTTCATTTGCTTTATACTGTGTACCCCTCCCTCTCCCATGGCCCTCTCCCTTCCACAGATCTACCACCATCCCTGTTCTCGACTGTTGTTTGCTTGTTCAAGACATGTACCAATGTTTGTTCTAGGCATTAGAAAAAATTGGGTCTTAGGAGGTATATGGGATTGGGGGAGATGGGGGAGGGGGGTGCCCCCCAAAATAGGTATTTTCTTCTTTGTTTGTTTAAAGTCTTATGATTATGTAATTATGATTGTACATACTGCCCTGTCTTCTAGCAACCATTGAAATTTGTTTAAAATACCCTTAGTCGGTGCAGTATACTGTTTATTCTACTAGGTGAGTGCCAGGGGTATTGCCCCTATGTTTCTGTCATCAACTGCAGTTGTTTTATTTGGCTGACCAGGCCATTGTATATTGCTAAATACTCTAGTGGTCTCTTTCTTTTTCAAGATATTCCAAGTTGTTATATTTTCTCTGCCCAGTTTCTGTGCTATGGTTCTAAATGAATTAATCTGTTCCTCCAGTTTCGAAATTGCTTGTTTTTCTTTAACAGACATTTTTCGGGTCATCATGTTGGATTATGCCTACTGACTCCAAAGACAGACTCTCAATGCAAAAGGAAAGCCTAAAACCAAGACTCGACATTCACAGCTCTTTTATGTGTGAATGAATCAATGCAACAAGAAACATCTGTCAGTCATATGTTCCAATACTTATGCTTACCTAAAATGAGGGACTGAACATAGAAAGTGCTATTGTTCTACAATTGTAAAACATACAGTATATACTGTCGTGCAACCGCCGAAATTAATATCTGGCGGTCGCGGATTGCCGATTACGAAGGCTTTAACTCCGAGGCGGAAGCTCAATAGCGGATTCCAAAATCTAATCGAAAACCCTTAAGCGCGTGGAATGGAGGGAAGCAGCGCAAGTCCCCGCAGCCTTATCTATCAAGTCAATCAGGCGGTAAACTGCGTTCAAGTATGTACAGAAAATAATGCAAGGGTTTATTCGGGAAAAGCAAAGACAGTGAAAAGCACGCGCCGATAATAACTCTAATAAGAAGCCTAAATTGGGATCCCACACACAACAGATATCAAACACGATACGAGGGAGATGAATTAAAGAAAAGAACACGTCACGTCGTGTACAGTGTATGCGGAGCTCGGGCTTATCGTCTTTCTCGTCGTCTTCTTCCCGGCCTGGACGAATCCTCCGTCCGCCTCGCACGCCCCGCTAGGCCCAAGCCAACACCCTCGCCGTTGCACCCGAGGTCCCGCTCCAAGCTCCGATCCTCTCGCCGCCAACGAGGTCCGTGCACCAAGCTCCAAAAGCACCAGCACCGCTCCACTCGGGCTACAACTCAGCCCAATTCGGGTCGGGATCTCTGAATGACTCGACTGGGAATCCAACTGCTTGGGATCAACTACTGAACTGCGCAATGGCGTTCGGCAACTGCTCGGGCTCAACTCTCGAACTGCGAACTGCGCACTGCCAACTCCGCTTGGGCTCTCTGCGCTCAACTGAACTGCTTACTCAACTCCTGCTCAAAATGCGCACACGAACTCTCGATCCAACTGCCAGCAAAGGCGTCCGGTGCTCACTCAACTCAACTCAAAATGCGCACACGAACTCTTGACTCAGACCTCACTCAACGTGCTGAACTCTCTACTCTGGTGAACTGCCCCGAAATGGCGCTCGGCTCTCGATAATATCTCCGGCCAATGACGTCATATTGGTGTACTACTCTGCCAATCAGAGCCTTCCACCGACTCGCCGGCTCACTCAGGTCGCCCACTGCGTCACTCCCACTCTCCCGCTCCTGCTCCTTGGTCACAGCACGTGCTATGCGAGGTGGGTAGGCCTCTCGGAGGTGTAAATGGTGGCGGCCAATTGTGGCGGTGTTCTATTCTGATTTCTTCCTAAGTCATGTCAGGGGGGAAGGCGTCATTTAGTGTTGTACTAAAGGTCCTAACTAATGTTTAAGTGGTGTGCAGTGCCAAAATGGACAAAGGTTTGGCTACCAGGTGAGACATACAAGGGCTCTACTGATTATTCCCTACACTAACTAACACACGAATCTCCTGGTAGATTCACAATCATACATCTTTACCCGACAAGCGCCTACACATGACTTATTACAGGAAGTGTTCCCTATCGCGACATCTCGAAGCATGTTACCGACTCAGATCTACTCTGCTCTACATATTGCTCTACCAAATTCGTAACGATACATAGAAATGCCAAGAAATATTAATTTTATTGAATCTCAAATCTCAAAAAAAAATTGAGATTCATTCAATGTCAAATACAAATTTTTCGAGTATATGGCAACAATAACAAATTTGACTTCACTGTTGCATCATGGAGAACACTGTATGTGGATTGTATCTCCTTATATGGATTGTTTGTTACTTGTGTTTTGGGGCCTCATATGTGATTTTGCCCAGCCATGGCTTCAAGTGTGACATACGATATCGGCCCGACACCCTTACGGCCCCATTGTGACCTTTATTCGACACACAACCAATTACTAACGGTCTCTAGCATAGTTAATACTCACCTGAGTGAAATTTGTACAATATTGGACCTGCTTACACATGCGCGGTGGTGTATCGGTCGCTGATCCGCACACCTACTGGAAGTAAAAATTTATTAAAACCACAATAATTATAAACAGTGTTCAAGTTCCAGTAACATTCCTGATCATATTTCTCCAAACATCCCTATTCTGCACTTCTTTCCCAAGCTTTGGCAGACCGCTTGGTTGCAGCCTTTACCCAATCATTCCAGCACATACAATGTCTGCCAAGCATCAATGACTTCTCCAGATTTTCATTTTCTGGACATGTGTCCAAGGTATGACAGTCTCTGTTTTAGCATCAGCACTTCTAATACACATGGTCGGCTATTAGTAATATGGTTAAGTTTTCACCCCTGTTTGTTTGTTTGTCTGTTTGTGAACACAATATCTCAAAAAGTTGTGGACGGATTCGGACAAAATTTGGTGGGGAGGTTGGGCATGTGACAAGGACGAAATGATTAGATTTTGGTGAAGATTCAGATCCCGATCTGGTTCAGAGATTTCTTTTGTTACCCTGCGCTCGCGAAGCGAAAAGCGGGGTTAAGCATTCATATAAGTATGTACGTGTGGAAACCGTGTCTGCATTTTAAAAACTTATTTTCTCGGCAACCATTGGTCCGATTGACATGAAATTTTCACCATAGGAGGGGCTCCTCCTGTAAAATATTTTAATGATTATTATGACGTCATAGTTCACGTGGTACAGGCGCCATATTGGGAAAACTTCGCACCTCTTTATCTCTGAAACCACTCCATGGAAAAAATTGAGACCTGGCTCATTGTCAAGTACCCACCATGGGGAATAAGATATGTTGATGATGATGTCATCGGTGCCTTCGTTATGACGTCATAATTCGACAAATACAACACTTATCCATACGATCATTATTTTAAAAAATTCAGCAACTGTTGGTCTGATGGACACGACATTTTCACCATAGGAGCGCCTCCTCCTTTATAATATTTTAATGATAATCATGACGTCATAGGTCATGGGTTGCAGGCGTCATCTTGGAAAAACCGAAAAACTTTGCACCTCTATATCTCCAAAACCGCTCTATGGAAAAAATTGAAACGGCTCATTGTAAATAACTCCATATGGGGAATAGGTGTTGTTAACGATGACGTCATTGGTGCCATAATTATGACGTCATAATTCGACAGGGGCAATGCTTTTGGTCTGATCAGTTTGAAATTTATTGAGCATGATCTATGCAACAATTATTTAGAGAATACAAATTTATTATGTTATCGCTGCTGACGTGTTCTGACAGCCAAATTGGATCAAAAAAAAAGAAATGCTCAAAAACAGAAGAGTTGGCTCACACCAAGTTGCCTGCGCAGGTTAAGTATTCTATGAATACCATCTAGTTTTCTGAGTGATTCTTCGCCATTGAACGACAGGGCCGAAAATGATAAATAGCATGATATTTCAAAAACTTGTGGACGGATTATGACAAAACTTGGTGGATGAGTTGGTTTAGTTACAAGATTTTGGTTCAGGTCCGAATCCAGATCCGACCTATCAGTGGGATACAAAACGTAAGCTGTTCAGCCTGGCGGAGGTATGCTCTCCACCGGGCGTCTCCAACACCACATTTAAAACTGCAATCTTCTTCCTTTCCCTCTTTTTCACTATCCACGACTCACATCCATACACCGCAACTAGAAATACCAGCACATTCACCAGCCTCCTCTTGGTTTGTATCGTCACATCTTTGTTTTTTCCAGATCTTTGCCAATCCAGACATCGCTGCTCTCCCCAACACCAACCGTGTATGAATTTTTTCCTCTACATTCTCCACTTACTTCAAACTTAGAACCCAGGAAGATTAAACTTTCCAATATTTCCAGGTGATCTTCTCCCAAGCTGAACACATCGATCTTCTCAGTTGGCAATATTTTGGTGTTTTATGTTTCAATAGAGACCAGCTTTATGACCTTCCTTTTTCACTGTCTGCAGCAGTTTCATCAAGACCTATTTACTTTGTGCCAACGGAGTGGTATCGTCAGCATACCTTAGAGGTTAGATTGTTGATACGTCTTCCTCCAATCCTGATCAAAGTTAGATTTTTCTTCAAAATTATTATAACCAACAAATTTATCAGTCAATTCAGTCCGATGATAATATTAATAGTAATGATAATATTAACACGGGGACAGGATGGTCTCGACTCTAGAGGTACCCACACTTGCCTATAAGCTCTCTAACCTGGGTTAGAATCCTGACCCAGCTATCTAGAAGGTTAGAATCCTGACCCAGCTATAAACTGTTATCCCTGTGTATCACAAGCAGGATGATTCATCAGTGTGTGCCATCCATCGGATGGACGTTAAACTGGGCATCCTGTCTGCTCCCATTAGTTGGTGGATGTTAAGGATACCACGGTGTCCTTTGCGAAGAGTAGGTGAGCTAGCACTGGCACCATGAAAAAATTATACATTTCTAGCATAACCTTAGTTGAACGTTAGGCTTGGCCAGCCGGTTCATGAAAGACTTGGGCCAAGCTTCCCCAGACCAACTTCACAATAACGTGGGAATAATTGTAGCCATTAAAGAAGAAGAAGAATATTAACACACCGTCGTCTACATACAGTACACATTAACACCCAACCCTCCCACGTCTCTGCTCACTCCCATTGGGAGTGAGTGTATCATTGTGGACTCTGTCCAGGTCACTCAACTCAGGACATGCTTCTGCTCCTCTCTCAGAAAAGAGTGGTGGCCCTCAATCTCAAACAAGAGGTTGGACCGTCTCTCTGGATATATCTCGGACATTCGACACAGTCTGGCATCCTGCTTTGTTTGCCAAGCTCTCTGCCTGTGGCATAAGAAGCAGTCTTCATTTCTGACTTCCTCCACTGATTGCAGTCCATGTGTTGCAATCAATGGAACCCTTTCCTCTCCTCTCCCAATGGAGGCTGGTGTTTCCCAAGGCATTGTTTTGGGCTCAGTCTGTTCCTCATCCAGTATATAAATGACCTCTCCGATGCTCTTGTAATGTCTTTGTTATGAAGATGCGGACACGCAGAGAGAATCAAGCACCATCTTTATTCCAGGCAACGGCAACACAGGCCTCACTTGGCCCCGGCCACAGTGGCTTCACTCAGCCCCGCCCACAGTGGCCTCCCTTGGCCCCGCCCACAGCGGTTTCAATCAGCCCCACCCACAGCAGCCTCACTCGGTCGTACACGGCACTACACTCCTCCCCCCTTAAGTCACATATCGTCTTTCAAATATGGTGGTCGCACAACGCATCGAGAAGAAACACGTGGGCATTGAGCCGTGGACATGACCGGCAACGGTGAGGCATTGGAAACAGATGACGGCTCCCCACCAGACATCAAACTAGGCTCAACTGAAACCGGAGGAACATCCACACTACTCTCACTACCATGAACATCCGGCTGCACAGATGGATGATGGGCAGCTAGCCGAAACGTGGTCACGGGCACCTCAATGGATGAGGACACATCGCACGGCGGAACAGAATCGGTTGTGTGTGAATGACTGGACCCATGAGCCAACAACTGATTCACATGACGTTTCCAGGTAAGCCCGGCCGAGGTACGAACAAGGTAGTTAGCCAGACCCAAAACTCAGACCACAACAGCCGGCACCCATTTCGGTCGGTGTACATAGTCCCGTGCCATAACTGGCTGGTCCACCGTGAATGAACGAACATTGGTCGCCTTAACAACTTCCGGTTCACCAGGTCGAAGCAATCCAGGCGCGACCGCAACTGTCGGCCATACATGTGGAATGCAGGCGTTTCCTGTGTAGTAGAATGCACTGAATTATGAAGTCATGCAAAAACACATCAACCCTACTCTGCACAGACCCAACCGTTTGGCCTCAACTCAAGGCATGTTTCAACGCTTTGACAAATGACAGCTTGGCCATTTGTAGCTGGGTGGTAAGGTGCCGACCTCTGGTGTTTGATACCATTAGTACGCATGAGCACAGCAAACACCTCTGAAGGTACAAACTGCGAACCAGTATCCGAAACTAAAATCTCCGGAGCCACCTTGTTCGCAAAACAACACTCTGCAGATGCTCCACCATGTTCTCTGCCGAGGTGGACTTCATTACAGCTACTTTTGGCCACTTTGAGTAAGCGTCAATCACCACCAGAAACATGCGGCCCATGATTGGCCCTGCAAAATCTATATGAACGCACTGCTTCAGCAGGTGGCCATAAAAACGACACAAGTGACACGTGAGCGATTTATCAGCATCAGTTTGACACGTATCACATGCTTTTACCGTCTGCTCGATGTCCGCATCAAGCCCGGGCCGCTACAACCAACTCCCGGCTAAACTCTTTGCTTTGACCATACCCAAATGATCCTCATGCAACTCATTGAGACAGTGCTGATGTAAAGCAGCAGGAATGACCACCCTCATGCCTCACATTACACAACCTTGAGTTAAAGACAGCTCGGACACCCGTGATACATATGGAGCATATTCTGACGTCGAGGGAAACTTGCACCAAACAACAACAACACAACAGGCATTTTAAGGCCATTTTCCCTGCTAGAGCTGGGGTTAGCCTTGCGGTCCCCATGACAATCTTCTCCATTTTGCCCTATTTTCTGCATCTCCCCTTGTTAACCCCCTTGCCTGCATTTCTTCTTCCACCATCTTTAGCGAAGTCTTTCTCGGTCTTCCCGATCCTCTACTTCCTTCTACATTCATTTCCATCACTCTTCTCAACCAGTCACTTTCATCCTTTCTCAACACATGACCAAACCATCTCAACCTGTTTCTCTTCACAGCATCCATCACAGGCTCTATTCCCATCATCTTTCGCAATTCATCATTTGTCTTCCTTTCTCTCAACGATACTCCACACATCCACCGAACCATTCGCATTTCCACCCTTTCCAGCCTTCGTTGCTGCTCTACATTCATTACCCATGTCTCGCTCCCATAAATCATAACACTTCTCACACATGCAGCATACACCTTTCCCTTCAGCCTCAACAACACTTCCCTCCTCGTCAGCACGCCACTCAGTTCCCGAAACTTGTTCCATGCACATCTCACTCGAGCAACCGTTGCCGAGTCTGATCCACCTTCTCCATTCAACATGTCTCCTAGGTAGCAAAATGTTTTCACACCTTCCATCTTCACGCCGTCTCCAAGATCCAACTCAACATTTCCTCCATCTTCAGCTCCCTCTATGCACACCTTACACTTGAATATAGCTGCCACACTGTTTAATGACCCTCTCAAACCACTACATTTTTGATGAACCCACTCAGCGCACATTGTACATTGACTGGAGTTCACTCCGACACCCTTCCTGCACACAAAACACGGCCACTTCCCAGGTCTTTCCACCTCACCACATGCTTTACCACTTGCCATCACCTTCGTCTTTCCGATATTCACCTTCAGACCTTTTGTCTCCATACATTCCTTCCACTTGTTCAGCTTCTCCTTCAGTCCATCCATACTTTCTGCAATCAACACCAGATCATCTGCATACAACAACTCCCACGACAAACCTTCTTTTACGTTCCGAGCCAGCACCTCCATCACAGATACAAATAGTAGTGGCTTTGTACCGACCCCTGATGCACTCCCACCTTCACCTCAAACTCACCACTGTTCCCGTCCATCATCCTTACAGCTGTGCATGCGCTTTCGTACATTGCCATCACTACTCTGATCAACCATTCCTCCACTCCTAACTTCCTCATTGCCCATGACACTACTTCGCGTGGAACCCTATCGAATGCTTTGTCCAGATCAACAAACCCAAGAAACAACTTCTTCCTCCTCTCCATGTACTTCTTCTGCTACTGCCTTACAATAAAAAGCGCGTCTGTCGTTCCTCTTCCTGGCATAAATCCAAACTGCATTTCGTCGATCTTCACTTTCTTCCTTATCCTCCTCTCAAACATCCTTTCCAATACCTTCATTCCATGCTCCAATAACTTTATCGCTCGATTCGAGCCACAGTCCAGAGGGTCACCTTTCCCCTTGTATAGAGGGACGAGGGTACTCAGTTCCCAAACCACTGGAATGTGGCCTTCTTTCACCTCCAGATTACAGGTCTCTGTCATTCTCGTCACACCCCAACTTCCTGCTGCCTTCAACATATCTCCCACAACTCCCGTCGGCCCTCCTGCTTTTCTACTCTTCATTGCTTTTATCGCTTCCTCAACTTCCTTATCAGTTATCTTCTCTGCCGGTCCTAAAACTGCGTTACTCTCTATGTTGCCGCCCCATTCATTCTCTGCATTCAGCAGCATTTCCATATATCTCTTCCATCTTCCTTTAATTCCATCTGGGTCCACAACGATTTGTCCCACTTCATCCTTCAAGCAACTCACCCCCATCACCTCACACCTCTCTTTCGCTATCTGCTTTGCAATTCTGAATACCGCTCTCTGACCCTCTTCCAAATCCAAGCGTTTTCCGAACATTTTCCTACATGCCTCCTGCGCCTTTGCTACCTCTTTCTTTGCAGACTTCTTGGCTGCCTTATAAATTTCATGCTCTGCCTTTTCTGCCCCCATACCCTTCGCCTTCTGCCACTCCTTGAACTTCTTCCTCTTCTCGTCAATCTTCTTTCCAACTTCATCATCTCACCACCATGTTTCCGAGTGCCTCGGTGGTCCTTTTGTCCATCCACATACCTCACCAACGGCTCCCAACAGACTATCTTTCATTGACATCCAACCACTTTCAAGCTCAACCACATCATCCTCTACCATACTCATCCTCTCTTTTAATGCCTCCCTCACCGTCGCCTCTTTCAACCTCCACACCTTCATTCTCGGTTGGTACTTCACCGCCGAGCTCTCCTCGCACCTTTCAGCCTTATGTCGCAGACAACCAAGTGGTGCTGTGAAACAGCCTCCTCCCCCGGGATCACCTTTGTGTCCCGGAGGTGCCCCCTATCTCGCCTACGCACTATCAGGTAGTCAACGGTTGTCGTCGACCCACCTGAAGTGTATATAGCAAGCCTATTATCCTCTTTCTGGAACTGAGTATTACAAATCAACAAATCAGCTCCATCAGCAAACTCCAAAATCCTTTCACCTTCTCCATTCCTCACACTATATCCGTAACCCCCATGAACTCCCTCAAAACCGTCTATACTCCTTCCCACATGTCCATTTAGGTCTCCTCCTACCACAACAACGTCCTCATCTTTCACGTTTTCCATCAGCTTCGCTATTGCACACCAGAGCTTGTCCTTCTCTTCATCGCTCCGACCAACCTGCGGAGCATATCCCGAGATGACGTTCACCAAGAGCTTTCCAATCATCATTTTCACCATCATCAACCTATCACTCACTCTAGTCACACTCACCACACTGTCTACAAACTCCTCAGAAAACAGGACACCAACACCATTCATGCCCTCTGGGCACCCTTGCCACTCAAACGTGTATTTCTGTCCCTGCCTACCCTTCACCATTCTCACACCATTTCCATTCCATCTCGTCTCCTGCACACAACATTTGTCCACTCTTCTTCTAACCAATACTTCCACCACTTCTCCTGATCTCCCTGTCATTGTCCCTACGTTCCATGTCCCAAACCTCAGAAACCGATCTCCACTTCGGGCATCAGACGTTTCGTTGTCATAAATGGAATGATTTCCACCCTTGCTTCGATCGGGTTCCCCACCTTGAGTTTTGACGAGAGAGAGTGGGTTCCCCCACGGGTACTTCGGGCCTATGTATGGAAGTGCACTCCAGAGACTGATTTGTTCCACTTTTCCTTCCAGGACTCCAAGCAAGCAGTGCACCGACATTTCTTTCAATCGCCATTATAAACCAATGATCTTTATTACCCCCATTAACTTTTCCGAGCCCAACTATCTTTCTTATTATAGTCTCAGTGTGTCCTTTCTTTCTCTCTCTCTCTCTCTCTCTCTCTCTTTTTCTTTCTTTCTCTTTTTCTTTCTTTCTCTTTTTCTCTTTCTCTTTCTCTTTCTCTTTCTCTTTCTCTTTCTCTTTCTCTTTCTCTTTCTCTCTCTCTCTCTCTCTCTCTCTCTCTCTCTCTCTCTCTCTCTCTCTCTCTCTCTCTCTCTCTCTCTCCTCTTTTCCCTGTTCGTTCTTGTGAGTTCTACCTTGCTCTTCCATGAGCCTCGTTGCTGTAAAAAAAAATCATTTCAAATTTTTTTATGCAGATGTGATACGGATTGTAAAATGTTTAGCTTTATGCAGATGTGATATTGAAGATTAAATGTTTAGCTTTATGTAGATGTGATACGGATTGTAAAATGTTTAGCTTTATGCAGATGTGATATTGAAGATTAAATGTTTAGCTTTATGTAGATGTGATACGGATTGTAAAATGTTTAGCTTTATGCAGATGTGATACGGATTGTAAAATGTTTAGCTTTATGCAGATGTGATATTGAAGATAAAATGTTTAGCTTTATGTAGATGTGATACGGATTGTAAAATGTTTAGCTTTATGCAGATGTGATATTGAAGATAAAATGTTTGGCTTTATGTAGATGTGATACGGATTGTAAAATGTTTAGCTTCATGCAGATCACAATATCACAATGTGATATTGAAGATAAAATGTTTAGCTTTATGCAGATGTGATACGGATTGTAAAATGTTTAGCTTTATGCAGATGTGATATTGAAGATAAAATGTTTAGCTTTATGTAGATGTGATACGGATTGTAAAATGTTTAGCTTCATGCAGATGTGATATTGAAGGTAAAATGTTCAGCTTTATGCAGATGTGATACGGATTGTAAAATGTTTAGCTTTATGCAGATGTGATATTGAAGATAAAATGTTTAGCTTTATGTAGATGTGATACGGATTGTAAAATGTTCAGCTTTATGCAGATGTGATACGGTTTGTAAGATGTTTAGCTTCATGCAGATGTGATATTGAAGGTAAAATGTTTAGCTTCATGCAGATGTGATACGGATTGTAAAATGTTCAGCTTTATGCAGATGTGATACGGATTGTAAAATGTTCATCTTTATGCAGATGTGATACGGTTTGTAAAATGTTTAGCTTCATGCAGATGTGATATTGAAGGTAAAATGTTTAGCTTTATGTAGATGTGATACGGATTGTAAAATGTTTAGCTTTATGCAGATGTGATACGGATTGTAAAATGTTTAGCTTCATGCAGATGTGATATTGAAGGTAAAATGTTTAGCTTCATGCAGATGTGATACGGTTTGTAAAATGTTTAGCTTCATGCAGATGTGATATTGAAGGTAAAATGTTTAGCTTCATGCAGATGTGATACGGATTGTAAAATGTTCAGCTTTATGCAGATGTGATACGGATTGTAAAATGTTCAGCTTTATGTAGATGTGATACGGTTTGTAAAATGTTTAGCTTCATGCAGATGTGATACGGATTGTAAAATGTTCAGCTTTATGCAGATGTGATACGGTTTGTAAAATGTTTAGCTTCATGCAGATGTGATATTGAGGGGAAAATATTTAGCTTTATGTAGATGTGATACGGATTGTAAAATGTTCAGCTTTATGCAGATGTGATACGGTTTGTAAAATGTTCAGCTTTATGCAGATGTGATACGGTTTGTAAAATGTTTAGCTTCATGCAGATGTGATATTGAAGGTAAAATGTTTAGCTTTATGTAGATGTGATACGGATTGTAAAATGTTCAGCTTTATGCAGATGTGATACGGTTTGTAAAATGTTTAGCTTCATGCAGATGTGATATTGAAGGTAAAATGTTTAGCTTCATGCAGATGTGATACGGATTGTAAAATGTTCAGCTTTATGCAGATGTGATACGGATTGTAAAATGTTTAGCTTCATGCAGATGTGATACGGATTGTAAAATGTTTAGCTTTATGTAGATGTGATACAGATTGTAAAATGTTTAGCTTTATGCAGATGTGATACGGATTGTAAAATGTTTAGCTTTATGTAGATGTGATACGGTTTGTAAAATGTTTCGCTTCATGCAGATGTGATACGGATTGTAAAATGTTTAGCTTTATGTAGATGTGATACGGATTGTAAAATGTTCAGCTTTATGCAGATGTGATACGGATTGTAAAATGTTTAGCTTCATGCAGATGTGATATTGAAGGTAAAACGTTTAGCTTTATGTAGATGTGATACGGATTGTAAAATGTTTAGCTTTATGCAGATGTGATACGGATTGTAAAATGTTTAGCTTCATGCAGATGTGATATTGAAGGTAAAATGTTTAGCTTCATGCAGATGTGATACGGTTTGTAAAATGTTTAGCTTCATGCAGATGTGATATTGAAGGTAAAATGTTTAGCTTTATGTAGATGTGATACAGATTGTAAAATGTTTAGCTTCATGCAGATGTGATACGGATTGTAAAATGTTTAGCTTCATGCAGATGTGATATTGAAGGTAAATTGTTTCGCTTTATGCAGATGTGATACGGATTGTAAAATGTTTAGCTTTATGCAGATGTGATATTGAAGGTAAAATGTTTTGCTTTATGCAGATGTGATACGGATTGTAAAATGCTTAGCTTTATGCAGATGTGATATTGAAGGTAAAATGTTTTGCTTTGTCAAGACGTGATATCATGTGCAGGTTTATGGAGATGTGTGACCAGGAATGTAAAATATTTCGCCTTGCGGAGACGATGTTGACAAATGTTTACCTTTGTGGAGATGCCACCTGGAATGGACAACGATGAGGCTCATGCAGAAGAAATAGACAATTGAAAATGATGATGCCTTATGAAGATGGTAATATCAAAATGATGATGTGATGATGCCTTATGAAGATGATGATATCAAAATGATGATGTGATGATGCCTTATGAAGATGGTGATATCAAAATGATGATGTGATGATGCCTTATGAAGATGATATCAAAATGATGATGTGATGATGCCTTATGAAGATGGTGATATCAAAATGATGATGTGATGATGCCTTATGAAGATGATGATATCAAAATGATGATGTGGTGATGCCTTATGAAGATGATGATATCAAAATGATGATGTGATGATGCCTTATGAAGATGATGATATCAAAATGATGATGTGATGATGCCTTGTGAAGATGATGATATCAAAATTATGATGTGATGATGCCTTATGAAGATAATATCAAACTGATGATGCCCTATTAGTATACGTATGTGATTGTTTTTAGCCAAAAAGAGATCTACAAAATGGTTAATTTACCCGATAAAGAAAGGAGAGATATTTTGCCAGGACAATACAATGGACCACCACCCACGAGGAGCGGCACCAACACCTTACGTGCGTGCCAGGGTTAGCTGGATTTGCAAAAGTGTACATTAGCACAATCTTGGGACGATTTTTTAAAAAAAATAAGGCAGGCTTCTTCTTCCTCAAAACGAAAAAAAATCATCGATACATATGCAGCAACAATATCCAGGTACCAGCGCCCCAGTCACACGACAGGGCTGGTGCTCTGCAGACGGCACGCGGAGCCGCCCCGGCGCGAGCTGCTGATTGGCTGAAACGCGCGCGCGACACTCGACTCTCGACACTCCAACGATGGGCAGCGCGTCACGCAATAGGGCGATAACATCATTACAATACGAACAGTCTGACATTTAACCATTTTGACAATAAATTACACGAGCACGACAATATATATATGTATATGTGTATGTACCGTAAAAAGGTTATAACGCAAAATAAGCTTCACAAATTGAGATCGATACTTTCCCCCAATTGTATGAAATAGTCATGATTATATGCTGACGTCATGATTATATGCTGACGATATCAAATAAATTCCGGTGTTTTATTTCGAAATCACAGTATTAACGCCTCCCTGCTTCGGCTACGCCCTTGCGCACAAAGCGCCTTCATTTGACAGAAGTTAAAGGCGCCGGGACAGGGAAACCCCAGACCACGTGACCGCTCGCTACAGCCTACAGATGGACAGAATTGTAACTTTCACGTGAGCACCTGCCGTGCTTTGGAGAACCAGGTGGATGAAACGGATCACGCACAACAACAACGATAATATAATTGGTGCAGGTGTTGGTCCGAGTTGCGCCCGTCGGACAACTGTTGTCCGCACAATTATCGCCGTTCGACTTTTGTCTATACCTGCACAGATAAAGGGTCTCAATGACCGCTCAGATCGTCCATCGAAACGCGGCGAAGGATGAGTCACCCGTTGGACGTTCTGCGCTGTGCCAGCGTTAGTATCGGAACCCTAATTCATTCATTCATTCATTCATTCATACGTCCTGCGCCGTGACAGCGATGACCTCTCCTGCCCTAAGTCGTTATGGAGACCTTTCTCCCTGATTGGAAAGGGGCGGGAGGGGCTCGGACGTCGTTTTCGAGGTCCTTCCTGCACTGTGCTCGCGAAAAGCTCAATAGTCGTTTTGATGTGCTGCTGCACCCTCCCAGTGCCGCATGTGCAGCACCAACACCTCAATAAGAAAATGAATCCGGTTAAGAGAGGCGGACAAGGTGCATCAGACGTAGTGACGATCCGAATGCCTTTACATACCTGGACGGGCAGGATAGGGGTAGCGAGGCGGCAGTGACGGTGTCGGGACGCGCGAACACAAGCAGGGAGCTGTAGGGTGAAGGTCGGACGCTGGAAGAAGAGCACGAGAGGGATGTATGGAGAGGAGGGCTGGAGGGTGCGGTGGGGGGGGGGGGGGGGGAGGGGGATACAGAGGGAGGTTTAGGGCGTTGGTCGTGGTGCAGATGTAAGAGAGGAGGTGGGGGGGGGGCAGGGGCGATGGAACGGATCGATGTTGAAATTTGAGTCTCGGGGATGGATAGGGATGGAATATTCAGGCGGGAATATGGGGGATGGGGAAAGCGGCAATTTGACATGTAGGTGAAGAGCCAGGGAGTGTAGGAAGAGGTGAGTGCTGATTGCCGATGTGTGTGTGTGCATGTCAGGGAGTGGTCTGAGACTTGGAAGGAGACCGACAGGTTAGAATGAGTGAGCGGGTCCTCCCGGAGCACGTGACACATCCCCGATGATTGATCACAGAGAGGGTCTCTTCCCTCGCGCGGGGATAATTTGCTGCAAGCTTTTCCGCTCGGTTTCAGATGCTTGTCAATCGCCAATTCTCTGTCCCTGTCTACCTGTCTGTCTTTTACATCGAGACAGTTTTTATCAAGCAGGCTCTGCAACGGGTTCAAGGCCAAAACAGTTGAGGAAGGGTTCTTGATTTGAGCTTTTAACACCTGGTTAAGTATGTAGGTGTATATGCAAGATGACCGAGACTCAGGTAAGCGTAAGATGTACGCACGCTCGGCTCCATAAGCTGGCTAACCTTGGTTCCCGCTATAAACTGCCGTGCTGGTGTTTCACAGGCAGGGTGATCCATCAGCGTTTGCTGTCCCTCGGATAGACGTTAAACGGAAGTCCCGTCTGCCGACATATAGTTGGTAGACGTTAAACGGTTAAAGACCCCATGTTGTCATTTGCGCACAGTACCTGAGCTAACACCGGAATCCTAAACAGATTCAAAATTTCTGCCCGAAGTACTCCTGGGAAGGTAATGGCAAACCACCCAACATAACCTGCTTGTGAAGAAAGTTATTCGGCAACACCGACGCTCTGTAACAGGGAATGGGAATTCCGAATCAGTACTCGTGTGTATATATATATATATATATATATATATATATACAGACTTGGCATTTAATATGGAATATATTTTTTTTCTTGATTTGGGTTTACTTTCTTAACTCAGTATATCAATCTGGTGAGTTTCTTTTACACTTCGGTGATTTATTTGTTAAAAGAACCATGTCACTGATTGTCTGTCGCAGCAAGAAGTCAACAACAGGATTATATCACAGGTGGCGTGGCAAAATGTACGGACAGGTGCATTTGATGATTGGCTTCACAGTCGGGTATACAAGGGTTGTTGCGTTCTGTATTAGTGGAAAACAACTGCTGCACGTCTCCAAAAGTTATTGCCGCTTCCTCTGGAGGTGGTCCGTCAACTAGACAATGCTGTTTGTCATTTAGTGGTGGCTTTACGAAATTAGGGCATGAAACAGTGTACTATTGCTCGGCAGTATGGCATCACTCAAGGTCAGGTGTCAAAGATCCTGAAACGAAATGCTCAGAGGGGTGTCCCTACTCCAATACCGAGGCCAGGACGTCCCTGCAGAACCACAAGGAGGGATGATCGCCAGCTGCACCGGTTAGTCCGCAATGACCGTACCAAGTCAGCTAATCGGCTTCGGGCTGAGTGGCAGCAACTGACAAATGTGCCTGTATCCAGAAGGCTATTCAACCAACGACTGGTTCAAGCAGGCTATCGTGCCAGGCGTCCCCGGAGAAAGCAACGCCTGACCAGACAACACCGCCAGCACCAATTGCAGTGGGCCAGAAAGCACCGTCAATGGCAGCCAGGACACTGGAATCACGTGATCTTCAGTGACGAGTCTATATTTCTGGTCTATTGTCAAGATGGCCACGTCCGAGTGTGCAGACAAGTGCAGGAAGCCTACAACAAAGATTGTATAGTGCCAAGAGTCCAAGCTGGAGGTGGTGGGGTGACCGTTTGGGCTGCTTTTCATGCAGGGGGCAAAACTGACCTGGTTGTTCTGAATGGAAACCTGAACCATTTCAAGTACAGGGCCATTCTGGAAGAAACATTGCTTTCATTTGCTCGTGCAGCCTTTCCAGGAAACTTTGTCTTCCAAGATGACAATGCACGGCCTCATCGTGCTCGCATGATCCAACACTTTCTTGCTGACCGTGGTGTAGAGCATATGGAGTGGCCTGCCATGTCCCCGGATATGAATCCGATAGAGAACTTGTGGGCAGATTTAACGCGTCAAATCGACCACTTGGACCAGCAGCCGACCTCTGTGCGTGAATTGCAGCAGGTTATTGTCACTGCATGGCAAGCGATTCCTGTCCAAACCTTGGCAAATCTCGTGAACAGCATGCCTCAACGTGTACGTGCTCTCCTGAATGCTCGTGGGGGTTACACGAAGTACTGAACTATAATTTTACTGTCCGTAATCCCAGTCGTGATTTAACTTTTGTTTTTGTTGAAAATATTTTTGGCTAATGTGCAAAATAAAGAGATACTTCTGGAAAACGTACAGAAGTTTAACACAGTACTGTCCATGAATTGAGTTCGATATCAGTTTACATCACTTTCAAGGATCAATTTATTTGTTTCGAAATGTCAAATGTGGTTTTTGTTTCTTTTAAAGGTCACATTAACAAAATCTAGAATAATTTCAACATAATTCCAATGAACATTGGTTCTAAGACATCTTGAAAAGTAAGTTCACCCCCACAAAAAAAATATTCCATATTAAATTATGCCAAGTCTGTATGTTCTCAAGTGCTCATGTTTTGTAGCAGATGATCCACCCATGATACTACAAATCTGAAATTTTATCTTTAATTGTTAACTTTAACAGAGCCCTCAACACCTTGCGACGGAGCGCCCAACACCCCACAATTAAGCTCCCAATGCCTTACAATGGAGCCCCTAATGCCCCATGACGGGGTCGCCAACGCCCCGTGACGGAGTACCCAACACCCTGCGACAGAACCCCCAACACCCTGTGACAGAACCCCCAACACCCTGTGACAGAACCCCCAACACCCTGTGACAGAACCCCCAAGAACCTGCGACACAGCGTCCAACACCCTGCGACGGAGTCCCCAACACCCCGCAATTAAGCTCCCAATGCCTTACAATGGAGTCCCCAACACCCCGCGACAGAGTCCTCAACACCCCGCGATGGAGTCCCCAACACCCCGCGATGGAGTCCCCAACGCCCCGCGACGGAGTACCCAACATCCCGCGATGGAGTCCCCATCACCCCGCGATGGAGTCCTAAACACCCCACGACGGAGTACCCAACATCCCGCGATGGAGTCCCCAACACCCCACGATGGAGTCCCCAACACCCTGCGATGGAGTCCCCAATACCCCGTGATGGAGTCCCCAACACCCCGCGATGGAATCCCCAATGTCCCGCGACGGAGTCCCCAACATCCCGCGATGGAGTCCTCAACACCCCGCGATGGAGTCCCCAACACCCCGCGACGAAGTCCCCAACACTTTGCGACAGAACCCCCAGCACCCTGCAACAGAACCCCCAACACCCTGCGACAGAACCCCCAACACCCTGCGACAGAACCCCCAAGACCCTGCGACACAGCGTCCAACGACCCGCGATGGAGTCCCCAACACCCCGCAACGGAGTCCCCACCACCCCGCGACGGAGTCCCCAACACCCCGCGACGGAGTCCCCAACACCCCGCGATGGAGTCCCCAACATCCCGCGATGGAGTCCCCAACACCCCGCAATTAAGCTCCCAATGCCTTACAATGGAGTCCCCAACACCCCGCAACAGAGTCCACAACACCCCACGACAGAGTCCTCAACACCCCGCGACGGAGTCCCCAACATCCTGCGATGGAGTCCTCAACACCCCGCGATGAAGTCCCCAACACCCCGTGATGGAGTCCCCAACATCCCGTGATGGAGTCCCCAACACCCCGTGATGGAGTCCTAAACACCCCATGATGGAGTCCCCAACACCACGCGATGGAGTCCCCAACACCCCGCGATGGAGTCCCCAACACCCCGTGATGGAGTCCCCAATACCCCGTGATGGAGTCCCCAACACCCCGCGATGGAATCCCCAATGCCCCGCGACGGAGTCCGCAACATCCCGTGATGGAGTCCTCAACACCCCGTGATGGAGTCCCCAACACCCCGCAATGGAGTCCCCAACATCCCGCGATGGAGTCCTAAACACCCCGCGATGGAGTCCCCAACACCCCGCGATGGAATCTCCAACGCCCCGCGATGGAGTCCCCAACACCCCACGATGGAATCCCCAACGCCCCGCGACGGAGTCCCAAACATCCCGCGATCGAGTCCCCAACACACCACGATGGTGTCCCCAACACACCACGATGGAGTCCCCAACACCCCGCGATGGAATCCCAAACGCCCCACGATGGAGTCCCCAACATCCCGTAATGGAGTCCCCAACACCCCGCGACGGAGTCCCCAACACCCCACGATGGAGTCCCCAACACCCCGTGAAGAAGTCCCCAATGTCCCGCGAAGGAGTCCCCAACGTCCAGCGACGGAGTGCCCAATGTCCCGCGAAGGAGTTCCCCAACGTCCCGCGAAGGAGTCCCCAACGTCCCGCGAAGGAGTCCCCAACATCCTGCGAAGGAGTCCCCAACGTCCCGCGACGGAGTGCCCAACGTCCCGCGAAGGAGTCCCCAACGTCACGTGACGGAGTGCCCAACGTCCCGCGACGCAGCACCCAACATCCTGCGACAGAGCGCCCAATGCCCCACGACTACAAATCTGAAATTTTATCTTTAATTGTTAACATTAACAGAGCCCCCAACACCACGTGACAGAGCCCCCAACGTCCCGCGACGAAGCCCCCAACGTCCCACGATGAAGCCCCCAACGCCCAGCGACGGAGTCCCCAACGCCCCGCATCGCCCCGCGACAGAGTCCCCAACGCCCCGCGACGGAGTCCCCAACGCCCCGCGACGGAGTCCCAATGCCCCGCGACGGAGTCCCCAACGCCCTGCGACGGAGTCCCCAACGCCCCGCGACGGAGTCCCCAACGCCCCGCGACGCAGTCCCCAATGCCCCGCGACGGAGTCCCCAAAACCCCGTGACACAGCGTCCAACGCCTTGCGACGGAGCCCCCAACGTCCTGCGACGCAGCACCCAATGCCCCGCGACGGAGTCCCCAACGTCCCATGACGCAGCACCCAACGCCCCGAGACGGAGTCCCCAACGCCCCGCGACGGAGTCACCAACGCCCCGCTACGGAGTCCCCAACACCCCATGACGGAGTCCCCAACACTGTGCAACAGAACCCCCAACAACCTGCAACAGAACCCCCAACACCCTGCGACAGAACCCACAACACCCTGCGACAGAACCCCCAACACCCTGCGACAGAACCCCCAACACCCTGCGACAGAGCCCCCCAACATCCCGCGATGGAGTCCCCAACACCCCGCGACGGAGTCCGCAACACCCCGCGACACAGCGTCCCACGCCCCGCGACGGAGTCCCCAACGCCCCGCACCCTCATCAGAAACTCAACATGTGTTGATAAAAGGTCGACCCAGCATGTAATCTAATCTAATCCAAATCTAATCCAATCTAATCCAATCTAATCCAATCCAATCCAATCTCTCTCTTTATCTAGACTAGCATATAAAATCCTTCGCTTCGCTGACGGCAACCAATAATTGGAAAAAAAAAAAGTTTGTTGTTTGGTGTTAAAAAAATACATTAAAAGACGGAAAGACCACCAACCTGCCTGCGGTGAGTGAGTGAAAGGCCCTTAGAGTTAGCTTCATCGCGGGAGATTCCAATTATTCTGAACGCTTTGGTTTCAACAGCGTGAAGACGAGCTAGGTGTGAGGCAGGAGCACCAAACCAGAGGGGAGAGCAGTATTCCGTAGAGCTGCGGATGAAAGCCTTGTATGTGGTGAGGAGCTCAGGTGTGCCAAGGAAGGACTTCGCACGACGGAGGATGCCCAGTCGGCGACTGGCTTTGGAGGCCAGATTTGAAATGTGGTTTTCCTAGGAAAGATCATGGCAGATAGTGAGACCCAAAAGCTTGAGTGACAGAAATTCTTGGAGAGGATTATTCAGAAAGTGGATGGGAGGGTTGTCCAGTCGGTCTTTTCGGAGAGACTTCGTAAGAGTGTGAGATTTGTCAGGATTGAAAGACATGTTCCACTTGTTTGCCCAGTCTGTGATTTTGTCCAGGTCTGTAGAGAGCGAGGAGGCTGCAGACTGCCAATCTGAGGGATGAGGAATGGAGTGACAGAGAGTAGAGTCGTCAGCAAAGAGATAGAGAGGATTTTCAAGAGAGTCAGAGAGATCATTGATGAAGACCAGAAAAAGCACAGGGCCCAGAACACTGCCTTGGGGAACTCCAGCCTGAACAGGAAGAGGAGATGATAGAAACCCATTCAGGGCCACACGTTGACTATGACTAGAGAGGAAGTCTGCCAGCCATGCGTGGAGATTTCCATGGATACCAAAGGAGGAGAGTTTGGTGAGCAGAACGGGGTGCCAGACCATATCGAAGGCATGTGAAATGTCAAGGGAGACAGCTCTAATTTCCTGTTTGGCATTGAGGATGTCCATCCATTGTTGAGAAAGCAGAAGCAGCATGTCCAGAGTAGAGTGACCAGGTCTGAAACCAAAAAGGTTTTCAGGTTTTCTGCTTCTTTACTGTGAAGGTTTTAACCCCTTGGCTTGTTGTAGTAACCACCAGTTTGGACTTGTGCATGCTTCCTGCTCTTTTTTGTGGTCGCCCTCCTCTTTTTCAGTGAACTTTGGCCCTTCAAACTTCAAAGTTTCATCACTCCCAGTCCCGTGTGACGAGTCCCATGACGCCATGACAGTGTTTCGTTTCCGGCTGCTGCTTGGCCTTATTGACGGCATATTGTTGCCATGATGGAAGCGTACGCGCCAGCGCTGCATGCCTTTTCAAATATTGTTCTGAGGACGAAAAATACGGTACAAATGGCATCCCGGGAAGGTTTGCAACGGGACGCGGGACATTTGAGTTAAAAACAGGACAATCCCATAAAATATGGGACACCTGGTCAGCTTAGTGTGAGGGTCCCGTGAAAAAGTGGAGGTATTTGTGAAAATGAAATACAGTAGAGGCACAAAGTTAATGGGAACACAATCCAATCATATTTATATACAATAATGACCGCACTGTGGTCACAACCAAGAATAGACAGGACGTAAAACCTCAAAAGGCCCTTATATAAAATGTTTGAGGCATTTCTTGTTAAAAGTTGGTAACAAGTGTTTTTAACATAATTTGGGTATGCTGAATCCGAATCCGGTTGTTACCAAGCTGGCAAGTGCTTTATAGTGGCTCAAAATCGCAATTCAAAATGGCCGCCAAAATCGCACATATTTGATGTGTCAAATTTTGTTATTTCATGCTTTAGGTTAAAACGATGTTAGCAGAGTAGGTATTTGGTCTTTTGAAAACACTTTCAGCATGGATAATGCAAACTAAGTTGATACCAAGCAAATACAAGCTGCTGGCACCCCGCCAGAGGACAAAATCCAAGATAGCCGCAGTAAAATTTGAAAAATGCATATATTTGGTTTCCCACTAGCCACAGATATGTTATTGGTGTCTGAATGTAGTACTTGGTTATTGGTTAGATATGTTATTGGTTTAGAGTTAAAACAACTCATTAATCACAATACTGACTATTTCTACAACAGCAAACATATTGGATGATACCTGGAGTAGTGGTAGTTATACTGCCTCATTCATGTTATTGCTTTTCATAAGTTCTCTTTCAGATTATTGGAATCATTTTATGCTGGACGACAATCCGTGGACTTAGTTAAGGTGTTTAACATACTTAATCAGCGCAATGGCATTAGGTAAGATATACATGCTAACATATTGTTGTCTAAGCTACAGTTTAAATGTGTACACTCGGAGCGGCTTATTTAAGACTTAATTATAAGTATAGTATTATAACCTGTATATTTGAGAACATGCTTATTGGGTACGAGTGTTAACCATGCTTATCTCTTTTCAGAAAAATGGACCCAGTGCGTAGTCTCAAGAGGCGATCTTCATCACCATCCCTGAGTCTCTGTATCATTTGTCAGAAGGACGACAAGGATGTGCACCAGGCTGGGAAGCAGGGTTTGCTGACACTCCGAGATGCTGTAACCGCACGAAGTAAACTCAGAGATGATAGCAACAGAGATGTTATTGATAGACTCGAAGTTGTGCTTCAGTCAACAGATGCAGAGTCAGTTGTGTGGCATAGACATTGCTACGCACAATTTACTGACAAGGGAAAAATTCAGCGGTTGCACCAGCATCAGAAAACATCAGGATGTAGTATGGACACAGATGGAGAACAAGCATCGAGCAGCAAAGAAACATGCATCTCTTCCAGATCAACACATATATTGCGAGGATCTGTCCTGGGTACTGACTGGGACAAATGCTTATTCTGTCAAACTGTGCATATAAAGCATAGACTTGTATCTGTAACAACACAGAAAATGAGTGCGCAGATAATCGAGGCGGCACAGTTTGATAAAGTGTTACGTATTCGAGTTGCATGTGTCAACGATCTGATTGCATCAGAAGGCAAATACCACCTTCAATGCTATGTGAACTTTACGAGGTCCACATAAGCTATTCAAAGCATTAGTCACAGAACTGATCTAGCCATGGCGTGGCTATGTTCAGAGCTGTAAGTCTCAGCTCAGAAAGGACATGTATTGAAACTACATGATGTTTTCAATCGGTACTGCTGCCTGACCAAGGATGCAAACATTGAGATTCCACCATCGTTTCTCAGCCGCAGGGCTTCTTTCACAGAAAAGCTAAAACATCATTTGACGGAGATCTACGAGTTCATCCCTATGCTAGATAGGGCACCCTCGGGAAACAAAACGCTTCTCGTTCCCACAAAATATCGCCATATTCCCATTTCACAGATGGAAGATCAAGACAACGACGAACTATTCACGCCAGTCCATCAACCTGGAGATGACATTTTCCTTTCATTAGTCCACGTAGCCCTTAAGATTAGAGGAGACCTCGTGTCACAGCCAGGCCACAAAGGATTCAACGTCAGTGAAGATGATGCAGCTGCATGTATACTAGATTCCCTATATATGTTCCTTCGTCTTCTGTTTGAAGGCCAGTCAGCTCTTGATGGTGACACTGATGAAAATGACGACGAAGTACTTGAGGCAAAAGTTCGGTCAAACGTCCTAAACATTGCACAAGATATTGTATTTGCAGTCAGCCATGGGAAAAAGTGGACCCCAAAGCACATTGGACTTGGAAGTACATTGCACCAGGCAACGAGGTCCAAACATCTGGTGCAACTGTTTAATAGTGCAGGTCATGTCCTCAGCTACGATTCCATCCTACAAGTGGATAATGCTCTGGCAGAGCATACCATCCAGAACATGGATACTGAAAATGGTGCAGTCATTCCCCTTGTGCCATTTGGATTTCTCCAAATTTCTTTGTTTAGTGTTATAAACAGCATTAGCGACTGTTAAAAAAGCTAATCGTGCGTGTTTGTGGTTTATAATATTTTTACCTCTGGTGGAGGCTTTTGGGCCGTTGCTCCCAAGGAAACGCCATGATAAGATATTTACAAACGTTTACTCGGCGTTTGTTCAAGGAGGATAAACACCTTGGGGTGTAGTCCAGCAGAACTTTGAGGTAACCTTGCACTAAAGGTCCCACAATGGTTTTTTCTTGATTTTGCATCTTCAGACCATGTAGAATCAGAAACTCGAGGGTGCCAAGCTGGCATTTGAGTACCAGTTCACTGGTAATTCCCTGTTTGTCGTTAAAGGCGACAAAAAGGGTTGGCGTCAGGAAGGGCATCCAGCCGTAAAACATTGCTTCAAAAAGGGGACCGAAAAACAACAACAACCACGGTTCCCAAAAAAGGCCAACCCCTGCTTTGCGGGGAAAAATGGCCTCTAAAGGTGGTTTATTCCCCCTAATTTGCCACCGGGAAAATTTGTACATTTTTCTGCAGATAACATTGACATCAATGATTCATCGATGGATGGAAAGAACACGTTCCATGCCACTCAGATGGCTGTGTGGCAACGAGGTCCTGCTCCAGACGTCAACTTCCATGATCTTGTACCATCGAAGCATAAATCACTTTCAGTGCCAGATGCCATGAATAACATAATAGAAGCCAATGTCAGGGAAACATAACGTACACCAGCGTTTACTGCAGAAATCCAGCCAGAATGGTACACCGAAGTTGAACATGAAAACGCATCAGCGCAACTGGCGCGAGCTACAGATATGTTTTCTTCATGAAACGGCAAAATGAAAATCCACAGTTGGGATGGACGCAACACAATCAGTTTTACAGCACGACGGATCCAGAAATGACAACGATTGGCTACTTACCAATTATTCAAGCCCCGGCGCATGAGCTTGACACTCTTACTACGGTCATAAAACGCTGCATGCACATCAGCTCAAAGCTAGGTCAAAAGTATGTAGTACTCACGGTAGACCAAGCATTGTATTGCAAATTACTGGAGTTGAAATCTGCGATACCGGAGTTCAAGGAAGTTCTCATCCCTCGCCTTGGTGGTCTTCATATCTCCTTGAACTTTCTCAAAGCTATTGGCGACTGCAGCACATGCAGTCGTCGGGGTTAGCAGATATCTGGTCCGAGAGTGGAATTATGGGACCGTCCACCACAGAACACTGTATGGCAGGCAAGTCATATTCTAGAGGAATGCGAGCTCACAAACTAACATTGCAGGCACTTTGGCAAGTGCTTCTACCACAACTTACAAGCTACCTTGAGGAGCATGACGAGCAGCTGAAAAATGAACTGAACAAAGCGTCAGATTAGATTGATGATCTTACCGCAATCATTGGATTTTGTCCTCTGGCGGGGTGTCAGCAGCTTGTATTTGCTTGGTATCAACTTAGTTTGAATTATCCATGCTGAAAGTGTTTTCAAAAGACCAAATACCTACTCTGCTAACATAGTTTTAACCTGAAGCATGAAATAACAAAATTTGACACATCAAATATGTGCGATTTTGGCGGCCATTTTGAATTGCGATTTTGAGCCACTATAAAGTATTTGCCAGCTTGGTAACAACCGGATTCGGATTCAGCATACCCAAATTATGTTAAAAACACTTGTTACCAACTTTTAACAAGAAATGCCTCAAAGAGTTACAAATGCTGACTTTTCCTCCTGTCTAGAATGATCAGAAATTACTTCAAGATATTTTTTCGGGAAGAATATACCGTACGTGCTGACGAACTTCAGTTAGAGGTTTACAGGCCTGGTGTCTTAAGCCCATCAGAAAACCAAGATGGCGGCCATATTATTTTGTCCAGGTGCTATGGTGGGTGGAGTCCAAGCGATAAATGTGGGTGTGGTTTGGCAGCTGGCCAACCAATGGGTGCACATTTCAAAAATTTACCCTCAACAAGAACCACAATAATTACAGCCTTACAACAACAACAACCATGCAGAGATCTTGTAGAATGTAGACCTTGCAGGCACAAATAAGGCAAAATATGTATGTATGTATGTATGTATGTGTGTGTATGTATGTATGTATGTATGTATGTGTGTGTATGTATGTATGTATGTATGTATATGTATGTATATGTGTATATGTGTGTATATGTTTGTATGTATGTATAATGTATATATGTATGTATGTATGTATTTGTGTGTATCTATGTATGTATGTGAGTGTATGTATGTATGTATGTATATGTGTGTATGTATGTATGTATGTATGTATGTATGTATGTATGTGTGTGTGTGTATGTATGTATGGTATGTATGTATGTATGTATGTATGTGTGTGTGTATGTATGTATGTATGTATGTGTATCTATGTATGTATGTGTGTATGTATATGTGTGTATGTATGTATGTATGTATGTATGTATGTAGTGTATGTGTGTGTATGTATGCATGTATGTATATGTATGTATATGTGTGTATGTGTCAGCCATTGGGGTTTAAACCCCATGACTCAATTGAGTATAACATCTGAAATTATATATCGTGCTTCTGAAAACTGATTTGAACTCAGCTGCAGGCAGAGGTGAGTGGACAAAATGTGGTTTCGAGGCTCAACGTGCAGGGTGGATCCTTAGCCCAGTAAGCAAGTCCTTGAATGTATGTGCCAAACAGTAGATAATATGGTCGCGACCTACGTACAGGAAAAACATGTCGCCAAACGCCTTCTTCGCAAAGGGAATAATTAATTATATATCTTTGTAGTTTCTAGTATGTCTCCTAAAAAAGGGACGTAACCAACCTCGGGAGAAATATAGACATTACATATCTCGTGATTGTTATTGTATTCAGCACGTGTATCCAATCATTCATCTACCATTTAGCCTAGTGTATGAGAATATTTACTTCGGCCTGCGCTCGGGTCTGATATGTTTAGATAAAGAGCCAAAAAAGCTCAGCCTATCCCATGCTTACATCTGTTTGTCCAAGTTTGGCCTTCTGTAGGAAGGGACAATGGGAGGTGTTGTCGTTATGGCCCAGGGTTTGCTATGTCTTTAGCGCAGATTCTTGTCTGATATTTTGCTATAAATGAAATGACTTTTTGCTTATTTTTCAGCGAGTGTCTTGACAAATTGCCCGCTGCGTGTTAGGCGGCGCATTCTTGAGCCTCGCTCCACACTGTGTGTTTGTAATCGATTTAATTAAACATTGTTGCTCTGATTCTTCTTCTTCTTCCTTCCCTTGAGGTCTTCGACCGACAATTTTGGTGTCAGGAGTGGGATCATCCAAGTGTGCAGACGAGGTGGACCCTCACGTTCCAGGTCGGGGAGGAGGCCTGCCGGCACCTAATTTGGGTAAGCAATTTTTGCACATCGAAATTGAAGCCTCCTGCCTTACTTTGGACGTGTGGACCTCTGTCGGCTGCACTACCTGGCTTGCATTCCGAACCATATTTAGTTTAAACCAGAGCAGCAGTGGGTAATGAATCGATTATAAAGGGCGCGCGAGATAAGGAGGGATATCCCTCAGGTAAGCTTCCTGCGTGGGAAGCAGGTAGACCCATATGTGGGAGATAGATAATAGGTGTTAAGTTACTCCGGCGTGAGAACTGCGTTTAAGATTAGGGATCGGGGGGCGACCCGATTTTAGGACTACCAGGAGGGATTAACCCAAGAAGGTAGGAAGAATGGGTAATAGGAAAGGAAAGGAGGGAGAGCCTTTGAAGAACACTCCAGCGTTTTATATGAAAAGAAATTATGGGTATGCTGCTTTGCAACCGAGCAAGGCATGGGCTGTATTGACCAAAGGTTTGAATACGCCTTGGCCAGAGGAAGGGTCATTTGCAATAGACAGGTTGGATGTATTATATGGGGCTTTAGATGCCCTAGAGAAGAAGAAGAAGAGACTCCCACCTGATTCATGGAAGGTCTATAGTTGGTGGAAGGTGGAGGCCTTGAAGAGACAGGCAGCCTCCAGACAAGCGAGTTTGCGAGGAGAGTTGAGCAAATACCAGGATGAGCGCAAACAGGGTCCAAAAAAGCAGGGTAAACAGATGAAGGCGCTCGCAGCGCAGACAAGTCAGAGGCTAATGGTAGCCCGGATTAATTCCGATGAGAAGGAACAGGATGAGGAAGATGAAATCCCTGTTTCCTATTCCCCCCATGGTCCAGTCCCAGGATCTAAGGCACGTTCCCGACACCAGGGCGCTATAGGGGAAACAAATGGGAGACCCCCTAGAGTTCATAAGACCCCACAACCATCAGCCCCTCAAGTCAAGGACGATGGAGATAGCAGCACAGACACCCCGGGGTTTCCACCCCCGATAGGTCCAGGTCAGAAAGTTTACCCTTCACTAGTGGAGTATCAGGCACCAGTGCAACGTGCGATAGAAACAAAGGGAGTGTTCCCCATGCGATGCGTGGGAATAGACGCAAACGGCGTGGCAGTAAGGCAACGTGTGCCTTGGAAAGAATCTGATTTAACGGCCATGCAAAAGAGGGTTCAGGAAATGTTGATCGACCAACCTTTGGATATAGTAATATTGCTCCGTCACTGGATTACAGAGGATGCCCCAGATTGGAGAGATATTTGTCATTTGGGAGCATCTATATTGCCACCAAAGGTATGGGCAAAGGCTAAAACCCTTTCATTATGGCCAATAGATGACCCCATGGCTCGGAATCCACCCATGACCGGAAACGATTGGGACATTTTGAAAAATCATCTCCTGACCAACATTGGCAATGCGCTCGCACCACCTGGAGGGCCAGATTGGGGAAGAATTGGGAACATAAAACAGAAAGCAGGAGAGACTATCGGCGACTATCGAGAGAGAATAGAAAAAGCGATAGCTCGATGGGGCGGGTTAGGATTAATCCAAGTCGAGGACCTACCCGCTCCCCTGGTGAACAATTACCTAGTAGAAGGGCTTCGGCCCGCATTAAAAAAACAAGTGCATGCCGTCCTTTTCGGTTGAAAAGGAATGGGGACCAATGAATTATGTACAAAACTTGAACAATGTCCGGGCTCCTCTTCGGAGGAAAAAAAGGAAATTAAAGAAGAAATGTTGCAGATGTTAGTAAGGGAAAAATTGGCCCAGCAACAAACAACAAGAACAATGGGGAGCAAGAAGAAACAAAAGGGGGCAAAAATAATGGGAAGTGACAGTGAGAGTGAGTCAAGTGATGACGAGACACTCGGTCCGGCACTGCAGGCAGCTGTGATGCAAGTACTCCGGGAACCACAAGGGCCTAGTGGGCCAGGAAATCAGACGTGGAGACAACCCCAACAACTCCAACAACCCCAATGGGCTGTTCCACCATGTTCTGTGCCAGGTCCCCCACCGGCCTATTGGCCACCACAAACACCCATGCCAGGATGGGCACCGCAATGGGGACCCTCCAATATGGGCCCCACCCCATGGGTTACCCCCAATTCGGGCATGCCATACGGGCCTTGTGCCCCAGTCCAACAGATGCCGAGGGGAGGGCAAGGGCGCCCACCTCCCTACAAAGGGGGGCGAAGGCCAAACCAACAAAACCAACAGGGGGGTCCAGGACAGGGACCCCCAGGGAGAGGGGCATGCTTTGAATGTGGACAGATGGGCCACTGGAGACGGGATTGTCCAAATTGTCCAAGGGGACCACGAAGACCCCAGGGACAGCAAGGGCCGACATATGGAAACGCCTATTGACGGGACGAATGCGGGCCGCCAAAGGAATGTCCATTGATAACAATGACCCCAGATAAGGAACCGACCTTGACGTTAGATGTAAATGGACAACCACTAAAATTCTTAGTGGATACCGGTGCGACTCGCAGTTGTATCAATAAGGGACAACTACCTACTTTGAAACCGACACACAAAAGCGTCCAAATCCAGGGCGTTTCAGGAAAATTAGAAACTCTCCCCGTATCAAAAGAGGCCCGAGTAATGTTCGGACCGCTAGAAGCTAAGCATGCATTTCTCATGACCACTACTGCCCCAACTAATTTACTAGGACGGGATTTGCTGTGTCGATTAGGTTGTGACATTGCGTGCACCAAGGAAGGTGTATACGTCGACGTCAGAGAATCGAACCGTGATTTGTTAATGATGGCATTGCAGCGCGCCAGCCCCACCGTGTATTGGTGGCGGTTGGAGGAAGGGGCTTTAGCAACATGGACCTACGTGATTGACACGATTGGCGCGCAAACGCAAGAAATTCGTGATTGGCTAGAAGAACACCACATAGCCACAAAATTGAAATATAATCCGCCGCATTGCACCGCATGTTATGACGCGACTGGAAGCGATGATTATTATTTAGACATGGTTGCGGCAGCTTTAGGGGAAACCTCTGATCTTCAATTATCACACATATGGATTGGCCGAGAAGGCATTGGGATTACGGTAACCTTATCGCCACGCCAGAGATCAAAGGCTAAGTACCCCGAGGGGATGGTAGCGCATGTTACCCTTAGCACCGCCAGAGGATGGCCACCCGAGAGCATTGGATGGATGATGGACAGACTGCGGAAAACGCCAGTAAGGCGTCGATACAATGTTGAACACCGAACGGTCCATGTGTTGGACAATAATGAAGGGTTCATAATTAATTTGGCACCTCAAGACAGACGAGTTCGATTTGAGATGGTGGAACTGCCACCCAAAGCGGCACATATGGTCAGGGCGGTCCCCACGACTCCAGGGGACTCCGATGGATTGCTCGATACCGTCACCCCGTCACTATGGGCGCAACACGAGAATGAAGTAGGGCGCATTAGGAATGCACCTCCGTTGGTGATTCCAATTAAAGAAGGGTTACCTTTACCACACATTCGGCAGTATCCACTTCGGCACGAGGCTGACGCAGGCATTTTTCCGGTGATAGAATCACTCGTGCAGCAGGGAATAATAATTGAAACCAACAGCCCATGTAACTCCCCCATTTTCCCAGTGCCAAAACCAATGACAGGAAAGTGGCGCTTTGTGCAGGATATGCGAGAGATTAATAAAATAATTCAGGGTATTCATCCGGTTGTACCAAATGCAGAAGTTTTGATGACTTCCATTCCGCCAGATGCTACACATTTTACAGTCATAGACTTGTGTTCCGCCTTCTTTTCAGTGCCAATAGCTCCAGAGTCCCAGTATCTTTTCGCTTTCACCTTCCGGGGGAGACAATTCACCTGGACAGTGCTTCCGCAGGGTTTCGCAAATAGTCCCACCTTGTTTTCACGAGCGCTGCACCGCGATCTCGCAGATGTCCAATTGGAAGGCGGCTCGGTGCTGTTGCAGTACATCGACGACTTATTAATCTGCTCTCCATCCAAGGCAGCCTGCGAGACGGATTCACTAGCGCTGTTAAATGCGCTAGCCGAGAAAGGCCACAAAGTAGGCCGGGAAAAATTGCAATTTGTGCGGGAGATAGTTACATACTTGGGACACGCGATTTCGCATGGGAGACGCGAGCTCAACGCGAGCCGGGTCACTGCCATCATGGAAACCCCGTTGCCTCGTACACAAAGGGAGGTGTTGCGATTTTTGGGAATGGCAGGGTATTGTCGTACATGGATAATTGACTATGCGTTATTAGCAAAACCTCTATATGAGGCGACGAAAAACGACCAGCCACGGATGGTGAACTGGACGGACAGTCGAATACGCTGCTACGAAGGACTCAAACGAGCCCTGATAACGGCCCCAACCTTAGGCCTTCCCGATTATAAAAAGGCCTTCACACTTTTCACCCATGCAGTAGGGGGATTCGCACAATCCGTATTAACTCAGACTCATGGAGATAGGGAACGTCCAGTAGCCTATTTCAGCAAAAAGCTTGATGCGGTAGAACAAGGCTTTCCGCTGTGTTTACAAGCCGTGGCGGCTGCCCGATACGCAGTTGAGCGGACGGCCGACATAGTTATGGGACATCCGGTCCTTTTACAGGTACCGCATTGCGTCCATACACTACTACAACAGCGAAACACACAGCATCTCACAGCCACTCGACTGATGCAATACGAAACGGCATTAATTATGGCACCCAACGTGACGGTGATGCGGTGTACCATTCTTAACCCAGCGACACTTTTGCCAACAAAGGAGGAGGGAATCCCGCACGTTTGCACGGACGTGGTCCAATTAATATCAACGGTAAGGCCTGACTTACAGGACACTCCGCTACAGGAAGCCGATCATACCTATTACGTCGATGGTTCAGCCAAACGGGCTTGGGACGGATCCCTGTTATCTGGGTACGCAGTATGCTCGGATACGGAGACGGTCGAAAGCGGCCGCCTCCCGCCCACCTGGTCAGCACAACAAGCTGAACTGTACGCACTCACGAGAGCGTGCGAAGTAAGCGAGGAAAAAGCAGTGACAATTTATACAGACTCGGCATACGCACACGGAGTGGTCCACGACAAAGGGGCCATATGGAAAATGAGAGGGTTCCTCACTTCAGCGGGAGCACTCATTAAAAATGGGGACTTAGTGCGAAATCTGCTTCATAGTATTATGCTTCCACGTGAAATAGCTGTAGTTAAATGCCGAGGTCACCAGCGTACAGACGACGCTGTGGCCCGTGGAAACGCCCGAGCCGACGGAGCAGCAGCACTAGCGGCAAACCAACAGGTTGGGTATAATATGCCAGTAGTTACGCGCAAACAGGGCGCTAAAGCGACCGCCCAGACAGACGTTCCGACATCCGCACCTACAGAGTTCGATGTAATACAATTACAAGCCGCGGCCTCAAACGTAGAACATCAAGATTGGATTAAATTGGGAGCTCAGCGCCCCGCAGAAGGACAAATGTGGACGATTAATGACAAACCCGTGGCACCGCGAGCTTTATTACCATGGTTGGCACGCATGGCGCATCAAAATGGCCATGTGTGCCATAGGGGGGTGATGAGGCAGGTCACTTCCACCTGGGCAGCACCAGGCCTTTCGACTGTGGTTACCATGGTCTGTCGCTCGTGCGCTATATGTCAACGGCATAATAGGGGGGCACCCCCCAGACGCCGCCACAACGTGGGTCACCCGGCTCCCGTCGGGCCGTTCTGTCATATCCAGTTCGATTTTTTCAATTTACCGCCTTGTATGTCCTTTAAGCATGTATTGGTAGTGGTGGACATGTTCACCAAGTGGGTGGAGGCCTACCCATGCGTCAGGGCTGACGCTATAACGGTGGCCAAGTGCCTTTTGCGGCACTTTATATGTCGATTCGGTGTCCCGCAGAAAGTGTCATCCGATCAGGGCGGGCACTTCACAGGTGACGTCATTAAAGCCGTGTTAAAGGCCTTGGGAGTGATACAGTCGTTCCACTGTGTTTACTGCCCGCAATCGGCGGGACTTGTAGAACGGACGAATGGCACACTGAAAGGTAAGTTGGCAAAGATTTGTGACGAGACAGGCCTCAAGTGGCCGGAGGCCCTTCCGCTAGCGTTAATGAGCGTGCGCTCCACTCCAGGGCGCACCACTGGTCTCTCTCCACACGAGATATTAATGGGTCGGCCCATGAGTTTGCCGGTATCGGCGCCAGTGGATATGGCAGCCCTTGAATTACCTATCATGGATGACATGCTTCTAAAGTTTTGCATAGGTTTGTCCCATGTGGCACGCAGCATACATGAACGCGTTCGGGAGGCCCTGCCGGAGCCAGCAAGCAAGCCTATCCACACCTTCGAGGCAGGAGATTACGTGCTGGTGAAGCATTTCACCCGTAAGACTGCGCTCGAACCAAGATGGACGGGGCCATACCAAGTTCTTCTGATCACACCAACAGCGGTGTTTTGTGAGGGCAAGTCGTCCTGGGTACATGCCACACATTGTAAGTTGGCCATACCCACAAACACAGACACCTCAAACGCACCACCACAGATCGAGGATGCTGCACCACCGCCTGTTAGGGGTGGCAATCACACTTAGTTTAATATACCGCTTTGCCAGCACTGCACCTGCCGCGTCACGCCTCAAGTGGGGGGACACGAGGGCATGGGCGAACACGGAGACATATGCATATGGCGACCAAACCATTAAGGTCTACCGGCAGAGAGTTATCTGAGGCCAGGGGCTAAAACAGGTGTCTGCAACAGGTGCATGGGATGCTAAGAGAGGTATTAGAGGACATTGGATTGACTTTAAATTGAAATGAAAATTGAAAGGGTGGATTAGGAAAATGAATTTGTTCAAATAATCGTGGCATCTGTGGGATGCAACAATTTTGTGCCAAAATAGTGTATGGGAGCCGTCATCTGGGAAGCGTCGTTAAATGGCAGTAGGTTTAGACAGATATTGAAAGGGTTCGTGCAATGTCATTTTGGGGCTTATGGCTCGCCATTGTCTGTCTGCCAGTTAGGGTGGGCAGAGGGAAGAGGGAGTGATACTGCTCTGGCCTCTTGCTCGGCAGAATTGAGTATTGCTGGTTTTACCCCTGTTCAAAATTGAGCTCTCGAAAGCTGATTAACATTAGGATGCATCTCTCAAGGGACCCCTGGGTGGTCTCGAGAGCTGAGGTGTGAAATATGATGACGTTGTCTTATGGACACTTTGTGAGTGGCTAGACACATGCCTGAAAGGGGAAATTGTATTCATAACTCATGTGGGTTGTGTCAGAAGAAAAGGTTTAAAGGGAAGTGTGAAGAAGGTCATGGAAAGTGCAAAGATGATTGGAGTGAAAAGTCGAATCAGATGGATTACTTGTCAATGACAGGTGACTGCAGGAATTGATGAGAAAGTGGAGGAAAAGGGTTATAAAAAGTTAATGGAAAAGGCAGGAAATAAAGAAAAGTGGTTAGTTATGGACTGTTGTTTCGTGATAAGAAGGTGATACAAGGGGTTGGCTTGCACTGGGGGGAAATGGTTGGTAAATCATGTATTATTATTAGATGTAGGGAAGATGATTAAAAGGAAGGTATTTTCGGAAATTGGTGAAGGTAAATATGGCATTCGAATTTCCAGACACGACACAGGAAATGCGGCTATGAATAAGCCAACCATCTGAGAGATAAGGTAACTAAATGCCAATTAGTGGGACGGGGGGCTAGGAATTTGACCATGGTGTGTGTAAGAAAGTATTTTACAGGATGGAAAGTGAAGAAGCCGCCGACAACGACTATGGTTCTGACCACAAAGGCCGTCGACCTGAATGAGCCCTTCAACAAGGCAGTTGTGACCAGCGCTCCAGAAAATTGTATTGAATTTTGTGATGACTGTGATACTTGTGTTGATCCCATGTGGGAACTGGCTGCTGCCTGTATTTATGTTTGTGATGACTGTGATACTTGTGTGGCAAGAGGAGGTGGCTTTAGGGATCTATGATTCCTGGCTTGAAATCGATGAACCTATTGATGCTTGGGATTCTGATAATGATTATGATTTTAGTTGGGATGATTATACCTGTGATTTAGAAAGTGTAGATTCTTTTAAAGGTTATTGCTATTATGCCAGCAGTAAGGAGCGGATGGCAAACATATATCCGGGAGAACCACCATCACCACCACTTACACCACCCAGCAATCACATGTACAAAGCTTGATGGCATTGGACGTCGATTGTTTGCCCTAATTCGCGAGGACCACGCCTGCATATGGAGGGCCCCTAAATCTGGCTGGCAACCGGGTCGCACCTACGCCGGAACGAGGGTGGATTCGGAATCTGGCCGGGCGGCAGCAATCTCTTAAACCAGGCGCCGTCGTCGCGAATTATGGCTAACAATTCATACGTTGAATGTTAGACGGCCAGTTAGGGCCGATATCTTTCTTGAGCATGCGTGACGCTATGTCGTGCCTAGCATGTGACTAATTGGGATGCTAATCACTTTGTATACGGTGTCTTTCCAAGGAGGTGTCTTGTAAAGACAAAGGAAGGAACTGTCAGCCATTGGGGTTTAAACCCCATGACTCAATTGAGTATAACATCTGAAATTATATATCGTGCTTCTGAAAACTGATTTGAACTCAGCTGCAGGCAGAGGTGAGTGGACAAAATGTGGTTTCGAGGCTCAACGTGCAGGGTGGATCCTTAGCCCAGTAAGCAAGTCCTTGAATGTATGTGCCAAACAGTAGATAATATGGTCGCGACCTACGTACAGGAAAAACATGTCGCCAAACGCCTTCTTCGCAAAGGGAATAATTAATTATATATCTTTGTAGTTTCTAGTATGTCTCCTAAAAAAGGGACGTAACCAACCTCGGGAGAAATATAGACATTACATATCTCGTGATTGTTATTGTATTCAGCACGTGTATCCAATCATTCATCTACCATTTAGCCTAGTGTATGAGAATATTTACTTCGGCCTGCGCTCGGGTCTGATATGTTTAGATAAAGAGCCAAAAAAGCTCAGCCTATCCCATGCTTACATCTGTTTGTCCAAGTTTGGCCTTCTGTAGGAAGGGACAATGGGAGGTGTTGTCGTTATGGCCCAGGGTTTGCTATGTCTTTAGCGCAGATTCTTGTCTGATATTTTGCTATAAATGAAATGACTTTTTGCTTATTTTTCAGCGAGTGTCTTGACAAATTGCCCGCTGCGTGTTAGGCGGCGCATTCTTGAGCCTCGCTCCACACTGTGTGTTTGTAATCGATTTAATTAAACATTGTTGCTCTGATTCTTCTTCTTCTTCCTTCCCTTGAGGTCTTCGACCGACATATGTATGTAGGTATGTATGTATGTGTGTAGGTATGTATGTGTATGTATGTATGTATGTATGTATGTGTGTGTGTGTATGTATGTATGTATGTATGTATGTATGTATATGTGAGTATGTATGTATGTAGGTATGTATGTATGTGTGTATGTATGTATATGTATGTATGTATGTATGTATGTATGTATGTATGTATGTATATGTTTGCATGTATGTATGTATATGTTTGCATGTATGTATGTATATGTTTGTATGTATGTATGTATATGTGTAGGGAATTTCATCAAGTCCCTATCCTGACGGGGGCAGCAGTGTTCCTGGCTAAAATGCACTGTGACCTATTTCTCTGGCAGCTGGTTGTCGGACTTTGAAAAGCTGTTGACAATATCCCATGTGTGGGCTTGGCGAAACATTATTTCCGAATGAGGCTTATCCTGACTTGTCAACTTTGTATAGTTTATCTTTGGGGCGGCAGTCTGTGTCTTTGGGAATGGATGAACAAAGGATGTTGTTTTGAGTTCTTTGGTCCTTGAGGAAAGTATATTAAGCCGACTACGGGTTGTGGCTCGCGGAGATGTTGGAGCCGGCTGTGGAGGACCATGATGTCACTGTGATGTTATACATGGTGTTACTATCTTATACGCCATGCCAACATCTTCCATGCATGTATTCTTGTCTATAATAAACCTCCTGTACACTGTCCGAGTTCGACAAGGTGCTCATTCCAGGGAAAGGGATTGAAACCCACAACATGTGTGTATGTATGTATATGTATGTATGTGTGTATGTATGTATGTATGTGTATATTTGTGTATGTGTGTGCATGTATGCAGGTATGTATGTGTGTGCATGTATGCAGGTATATATGTGTGTGTATGTATGTATGTATGTATGTATATGTTTGCATGTATGTATGTAGATGTTTGTATGTATGTATGTATGTATGTATGTATGTATGTGTGTGTGTTTGTGTGTATATTGTTATGAATTTTGGGGTAGAGTAATGTATAGATCAGGTAGATCTGTGTAGGTATCATGCTCCGATTATCGTGATAGCGAACCCCACATGTAATAAGTTTGTTTAGGCGGATTGTTCGCATAAGTGTATCTTTGTGGTCATAGGAGGATGGCCTTGTGTTAAATAGAGTAGGGATTATGCTAATTCCCCTGTGTGTGAGACCTGTGATCTATCCATTGTCCCTTATGGTACTACACCAATAGACACTAGGTAGGCCCAATAGCAGCGCACACACTAATTAAATCCACCCAACAATAAAACTAACGGGAAAAAGACGCACTTGGGCTGACAACCCCGACTGGGCAGACACACATTGCTCAGGCAGGCTGAGGCCACGCCCACCTCGCAACGGATTGGTCGAAGGGTTTGATGGAGAGATCACACCATTGGTAGGGATGGCCAATCGGCACGCAGCTGAAGCCCAGAGACAAGAAGGAGCCAGCTGATTGGCTGACGAGCTGACATTAAAAGTTTGAGGAGACCGACATTTTCTCTCTTTTGGACCCCCTCTCGTTTGGACTGCCTTCCCTTGTGTTGGACCCCCTCTCGTTTGGACTGCCTTCCCTTGCGGTGGACCCTTTCTCGTTTGGACCTCCTTCTTGACCCTGGACCCTTATTTGTTGGGCGACGACGGACGGTGGGGCACTGACGATTCTCCTTCCCTGTGTTTACGTTCGGGACTTCACGCGCGAGCGACAAGCATACAAGCGAGGCTTGCCGCTGCAGCATACGCAGGCCTAGCAGCGCACAAACGAGGTGGATTGCGGCCTTCCTCCCACCAACACCGGAGTGCGCGCTCAGACTGGATAATTGCAGACGACGCACCGAGCGAGTTGAGCTGAGTGCACGATAACCCACACTATTTATTTTATCGAGTTATCCTCCCCATTTGTTTGTGTTTAAGTCTGGTGTGGGGACGTTCCGATTTAGGACATTTATTTACCGTCGCATTCTTGTTCTCGGGTTACGTAAAATAAACCTGTTTATTTTTGTACATAAAAGCCGTTTTCGTTTGAGTTTATTTCCTGCAGGTTTTGAAGACTGCCCAGCGAGATCGTGTCAGGTAAAAGCTTCCAGCTTCTTCTTCCTATCTCTTCCTCTCACGCATATATAGTGAAATCCGTATTTGAACTGAACACCTTTGGAGTTAACGCTGGCTCTGGCTATCCGTGATTTTCCGGTCTTAACCAATGGGGAGTCATACGACAATATGTTTGTATGTACTGTATCTGTATGTATGTATGCATGCATGTTATGTATGCATGTATGTATGTATCTATGTATGTCTGTGTATGTATGTATGTATGTTATGTATGTATGTATGTATGCATGTATGTATGTTATGTATGTATGTATGTAGGTAGGTATGTATATATATATGTTTGTATGTATGTATGTATGTATGTATATGTTTGTTTGTATGTATGTATGTATATGTTTGTATGTATGTATATATGTATGTATGTGTGCATGTATATGTATGTATGTATGTATGTAACTATGTATGTTTGTATATTTGTGTGTGTGTGTGTGTGTGTGTGTGTGTGTGTGTGTATGTAGATTTGTATATTTGTGTGGTAATGTTTGTATGTATCTATGTATCTATGTATGTATGTATGTATGTGTTACGGATTCGTCACTTCCGTTGTGGTGGTTTGCATCCACTGTAAATATTTCTGATTCCATGTACTATTATTGTGTTCAAAAGGTTTATTGTTCATGAACTGGTTACAAAAGGTAAAAAAAGTTAATGTTAAAAGAAACAGGATACCGGATCGGTAACCGGACAACGAAGAGGAGTAAGAGAGAGAAAAAGGGCGGAGCGAATGAGTCGGACAAGAAAGCCGAGTTGCTCCGGGTTCTGAAGCGAACGTTGGCGAGCCAGAGTCACTAGCGAACTTTCGGGTTTCCGGGAAAGGGATTCCTACGACAGAGTTGTCATCGCTGTGCCCGGTCAACCTGCGTGTCAGGTTTTGCGATCGATTCAAGGAGAGAATCATCGCCGTGCCGTGCGCCACGAGCCCGGGTCGTCGGCCATTTTGACTCGCGCAGGACTTGTGCTTCGCTTGCGGTTTCGTCTCTTTTCGACCATCTCCACCGCATTGAGACGTCGATCTGGGGTGTGTGTGTGACGTGGCTTTTTGAAGGTTAATTCGTCCATACCTGAGGGTGTGATCTCTCAGTCGCCTGTAGGGCGCCTTTGGATTTCCCAGGCGCCTTGATGGCGCCTTTGTGCAGCTTCGGCTGTGTGACTGTATTTGCCATCCGCACGGGATTCTGGTCTCGATTGGACCTCGTTCTGGTGATCGCTGGAGCGAATCAATTTCGTCTCGAAGCCGGGAATAAGAGACGTTGGGGAATGTTCGTGTTTCACTCACTTTGAGCACAGTGAGTTAAATATTACAAAACTGATGGTACCATCATAGGACATATTGATTGTACTTTTGAATACTATTATTGTTGTACTGTTATTCTTGTGTGATCTTAATACAATATTTGTTTGTGAGTAACAATTGGGGTGGCTTCTCCCTTGATCTTTGAGATACAGAATAACACATTTTTCTGCCGTGACTCCTCTCGGGGCTCGAAGGTACACCGTGACCAGGGGGTCGGGGAGGAGCACGTAACAGAAATTGGGGGCTCGTCCAATTGACTCAGGGGCTCTAAATTGGGATCCTCGTCCGGGATTAAATTCCCTAATAACATTCGTCCGGGATAGAATTCCCTAACGTTCCCAAAATTCCCAAATTTGGAATTTTTTTCTAACATTCCCAAAGTTTTCAAAAAATTTGGAAATTTTTGTGTGAAGGTTAACAGGTGCTAACTGACAGTCACCATGGTGTTTGACGCATAACAGTTTGCGGCGTCCCCGAATGAGGCACAGTTCCAAGCGTTAAAAAAAATCGGATCTCTTGATATTGGCCAGACATTTTAACTTGGAGGTCCAAGTTAATATGAAGAAAGCAGAGATGCAGACATTGGTGGTAGAATCTCTGGTGGGACAAGGAACATGGACAGAGTTAGCCTTGGATTGGTTACCCGAGGAAAAAGAAAATGTGGAGCTCCGGAAAATGGAGATGCAACTGCAGAGCCAGGAATGGGTAAAAGCAGAGGAAAGGAAAGCAGAAGAAGAAAGAAGAGCAGGGGATAGAGCAGAGGAAAGGAGAGCTGAAAGGGAGTTAAAGGAATGGGACATGGATTTATCAGAGGGAACTTAAACTCAAGGAGTTGGAATTAATGGGAGAACGGGGAGAGGTAGCATCCATGCCGGCTGGTTCGACAACTAGTCAGAACACCTGGGATGTTGGTAGACATGTGAGGCTGGTTCCACCCTTCAATGAAAAGGAGGTAGCCAAGTTTTTTTTACACTTTGAGAAAGTGGCTCAAATGCTAAAATGGCCTGTGGGGTCCTGGACTATGTTAGTGCAAAGTGTTCTGGTGGGTAAAGCTCAAGATATATTTTCGGCTTTACCGATTGACAAATGTACAGATTATGAGGAAGTGAAGAAAGCCATTTTCAAAGCCTATGAATTGGTCCTTGAAGCTTACCGGCAAAAATTCCGGAATGCCAGGAAGAGGGAGAGTGAGACCCATGTGGAGTTTGCCAGAATGAAGGAAACCATGTTTGATCGGTGGTGTGATTCGAAGGGGATTGGGGAAAGACTTCAACCTGTTGCGACAATTGATCTTGGTGGAGGAATTCAAACAGTGTGTCCACGTGGACATTAAAGTACATCTGGAGGAAAAGAAGGTACCAGAGTTGTATGAGGCAGCAACCGTGGCAGATGACTATGCCTTGACACACAGGATGGGGTTCCACAAACCTGACTTCCCGCCTAGAGTTCGCCAGGGGAGTTATGGTACATCTGGTGCGGAGAATGAAGATTCATGGGGGCGGCCAAGAAGGGACTATGAGGACAGATCTGATACCGCGACTCTTAGGGATCAGAAGTCTGCAGTTCCAAGACAGACTTATCTTCCGGGGGGCTCGAGGCAGACCACGAGTTTTTCCTCCGGGCCTACTTGCGCTTTTTGCAAGAAACCTGGACACTTGATGTCCCAATGTTATGCCCTGGAAAGGAAAAATCAGGAGCGGAGCCAGATTAGTACAACTCCGAATGCATTGGCAAATGCGAGAAATCGTCCTTGGATGACAGTGCCTTGTGAAGGTTCCCATGCCAAAGTTATGGCATCAAAGAATGACCTTGCTCAAGAGGGTTAAGTATCTTAAGTATCTTGCTCAAGAGGGTTAAGGTTAAGTATGTAAAGTATCTCGACAAACTACGATCAATTGTCGTACGCGTTTATTCACTCTGCCGTTCAAGGCCCGATTCACAGCAGCGCCATCCGAGCTCTGGCGTAGGGATACAACCCGGTCCCGGTGTAGGGAAACAACGGTGAATATTTGCACTGCATACATGACATCCTCCCCTTTAAGTCCAAAATTACCAAGAGCAATACGTGCTAGATTTCCAGAATTGACATTTCAAAAGCAACATTTCCAAAACATGTGAAAATATGTGTGCAAACGGTTATGAGAATAATGAAAATACGTGAAAATAGAACATGTGTCAACGTGAAAAAAAAACATCTTCAAAGATTCAACCGGTCGGGTGCTTTTCTCTCACGCATTGAGCGTCGCGGTGTACCAGTGGATACAGAGTCCGAGGTGATTCCTTTGGGTCGCGGTGTACCAGTGGATACAGAGTCCGAGGTGATTCCTTTGGTCTCCACGAAGGGTGTAGCGTTTGCAGAGGTTTTCTGGGCATCCGAGCCGGCTGGAGCGGCCACGACGATCTCCGGCAGTGGCGGGTCGAACTGTTGTCCTGACTGTGACGATGCTACAGGCTCCATCGACTCACAGTGACGGTAGGTTATGTGGTCCTGATGTCGACGAATTTCGCGGCCGTCCTGCAGGCGAATCACACTGGACAGTGGACCTGGCTTCTCGATGATGTCCCCCGGTAGCCACGTCGCACCTGCACCAAAATTTCGGGCAAACACTGGATCTCCAATGTTGATACATCGACTGTTGGACGTCTTATCGTGCACCAACTTTTGATTAAGCTGGCTCTGATAAACATTTGATGATATGTCTGGTTTGAGATTGTCAAGTGTCGATCTCAAGTGTCGTTTCATCAATAACTCAGACGGAGCTGCACCGGTTGTTGATTGTGGCGTGATGCGGTATTTGAACAGGAGACGAGACAGCTTTGTTTCCAGGGTTCCCTCCTGAAGTTTCTGCAATCCGGATTTGATGATTCCCATGGATCGTTCGGCCAAACCATTTGAAGCCTGGTGATGTGGGCTGACAAACTTATGTTTGATGCCGTTCCGACGTGTGAACTTGGCAAACTCGGTACTGGAAAAACACGAACCGTTATCACTCACGATCATCCTGGGCAGACCATGAGTGGCGAAACAGCGTCTGAGTCTTTCGATGACAATGGCTGACATAGTACCACACGTCACATAGGCATCAATCCATTTTGTGTGCGCGTCCGTAATTATTAGAATCATGCTGCCGTTAATAGGCCCGGCATAATCGAGATGTAGGCGATGCCACGGTTCGCTGGGCCATTCCCAGGGATGCAGTGGCGCTTTCGCAGGTGTATTCCGGGTGCTCTGGCAGGGGTAACAATGTCGAACATGATGTTCGATATCAGCATCAAGATTCGGCCACCACACATAGTTTCTGGCGAGTGACTTCATCTTCACAATCCCGGGGTGACAGTCATGGATTTCATCCATGACCCTGGAACGCAGATTTTTCGGGATCACGACACGACATCCCCAGAGTAGGCAACCATTTTCCACGCTGAGTTCGTTTTTACGTGCTTTAAAAGCCGCAAAATCTGGGTCACCCTCAGGTAGCAAATGCCATCCAAGCTGTACAGCCTGGACAGTTCTGGACAGAATGGGGTCTCGTCGAGTATGAGTGCGGATCTGGCCGGAATCGACAGCACAATCTTCCAGATGATCCATCAGTGCGATAATGGATCCTGGTGTAGGCGAATCATCAACGGATTCTGGAAGGGGTAACCGACTCATGGCATCTGCATTTGTGATAGACGAACCGGGCTTATAACATATGGTGTAGTCATAAGCAGCGAGAAACAGGGACCAGCGGATGATCCTGGGCGGTAGTGTGTCAGATGTCACCTTAGTTGGACCAAACAGACTGATTAGCGGCTTGTGATCAGTGCGAATCGTGAAATGATGTCCAAGAAGGTACTGGCGAAATTTGCCGACGCCGAAAACGATTCCCAATCCTTCCTTGTCAAGTTGGGAATAGTTTTTCTCTGCCGGGGACAACGTTCTGGATGCAAATGCAACCGGTCTTTCCGTACCATCAGGCATCACGTGTGATAATACACTCCCCACTCCATACCGACAGGCATCGCATGTCAGCACAAGATCCTTCTCTGGATCAAAATGAACGAGAACATTGGACGATTTGAGCAGATCCTTAGAGGTCTGGAATGCTGATTGTTCAGTAGACCCCCAGCTCCAGGAGACTCCTTTCCTCAAAAGCCGATAAAGGGGGCCCAAAACGTCGGTCACATTCGGGATGTAACGACCATAGAACTGAAGCAAACAGAGGTATGACTTCAATTCGGTCACATCTCGTGGAGAAGGAGCATCCTTGATAGCTCGGACTTTCTCATCTGTATAGGTGGAGAGTCCATAGGTAGTAGGTTTCAGATGGGGTCGGTCAGCATCACTCCACAGGTTTGTGAAAACAGCATGGCTGATGAGCGAGACGGCTGCACCAGTGCACCAGTGTCGACCTCCATTTGCAATGGTCGATTGTTGACGACAACATTGGCAAGAAGAGGGTCCCGCCTATGGTGAGAATCAATATGAAGCAGGTCATACGATTCTGAGTTGTCGGAAACAGAGCTCACCTGGTCAAGCTCGGGTTCCTCCGAACCGATAAACTGATGAATCTTGTCAGCAGCTTTTCCTTTTCCCGATTTGCGAGTGATGCAAGCTGGAGCAATATGGCCAGTTTTCGAACAGAAATGGCAGGTGGCATCTTTGAACCGACACGTCTCCGGAGGGTGCTTTCCGTTGCACCGAAAACAGTTGTTGTGGGTTTGAGACTGCACTGGCTTCTGACGAGGAGCCTTGTTCCAACGTTTTGGCTGAACATGATCCAACCGATTCACAGCAGGGCTGGTACCAGATGAGCGAGTGGCACCGATGCTTGTAGCGTTGCGTTCAGCACTTTCCATGGAAATGGCGGTGTCTCTGGCATTTTGGAACGTCAGTCTTCTCTCAGCAAGCAGGCGTCTACGAGTGCGGTCATCGGACATGCCAACCACCAGCAAATCACGAAGCATGTCATCGATCGTGTCCCCAAACTCACACAGATGTGACAGTTTTTTGAGGTGTGCAATGAAGTCTGCGATCGACTGACCTTGCTGCTGTCTGCACATGTAAAAATTAAACCGACACAGGATGACTGAAGGAGATGGATTGCAATGTTCCTTCAAAGCGGCCTTGAGCTCTGCATACGTGAGCTCCTGGATTGTCCGAGGCCGAATCAGGTTTTTAACGAGTGTGAACGTCTCACCTCCGCAAACGGACAGGAAGACGGCCTTCATCCGGCCTTCGGTCACGATGCCGTTCGCCTCGAAGTAGAAAGACAACCGCTCAGAATACGTGTCAAAATCCCCCTCATGAGGGTCGAATTCATCGATATGGCCGAAAGATGTCATGGTCTAGATGTTTATCCTCGTCGCCATGTAAAGTATCTCGACAAACTACGATCAATTGTCGTACGCGTTTATTCACTCTGCCGTTCAAGGCCCGATTCACAGCAGCGCCATCCGAGCTCTGGCGTAGGGATACAACCCGGTCCCGGTGTAGGGATACAACGGTGAACATTTGCACTGCATACATGACAGGGCCTACTTGCGCTTTTTGCGAGAAACCTGGACACTTGATGTCCCAATGTTATGCCCTGGAAAGGAAAAATCAGGAGCGGAGCCAGATTAGTACAACTCCGAATGCATTGGCAAATGCGAGAAATCGTCCTTGGATGACAGTGCCTTGTGAAGGTTCCCATGCCAAAGTTATGGCATCAAAGAATGACCTTGCTCAAGAGGGTTACAAACCTTTTATTTCAGAGGGGTTTGTGTCACTGGATGGAGACTTGAATAACCAGAGACCTGTTAGGGTATTGAGGGACACAGGAGCACATCAATCTTTAATGCTGGAAGGCATTTTGCCATTGTCAGAGAAGACGGACGGCAACTGGTGTTAGTGTTATTTTACAGGGGGTTGGTGGCTGTGTTAAAGCTCCACTTCATGTCATCCATTTAAAGTCTGATTTGGTGTTAGGACCGGTCACCGTAGGGTTACAAGCCACTCTACCTGTAGAGGGAATATCTTTTGTTATCGGGAATGATTTGGCCGGTGGTCAAGATTCTGGTGACCCGATGTTTGTTGAAAAGCCTAGTATGGAAAATAACACTGCACAGTTAGAGCCGGAGATTCCGGGTATATTTCCATCCTGTGCCGCAACTCGTGCTATGGGTAGGAAGTGCTCTGAAGAGAAGAGGAAGGTACTGACGTCACGCTTTGCACAGGCACGTCTTGTCAGGTACCCAAAAACTAAGTGTCAGCACACACAAGTCAGGGATGGAGGCAATGTTGGCAAGCTCTTTGTAGGTGGACTGAACTTCAAAACAAGGGAAGATGTTCAGGACTCTGTCTTTAGCAAATATGGACCGCTCTTGGAAGTGCGGCTGATAAAGGACAGGGAGACGCAAAAGTCAAGAGGGGTTGGCTTTGTCACGTTTGAAAACACAAAGGATGTCAAAGGTGCAGAAAAGGATTTGAAGGGCAAGGATTTGGATGGTCGGACCATAACAGTAGAGAAGGCAGGCCATGGGCGTCGAAGGGGCTACAGAGGAGGAAAACGTGGAGGTAGTTTCAGGGGTGGCTATGGCTCCCGGGGTGGGAGTAGTAGTTTTGGTGGTGGTCGCAGTCGAGATTACTATGGAGGCTCCCAGAGTTACGGCAGCTCCCGAAGGGACGATTAGCAGGGTAGTGGCCGAGAAGGAGACCGCTATTCACGTGACTACAGTGACAAGAGCTCCAACCGTGATTATTATGAAAGTTAGGAAGAGTTTGAAGCACTGAATGCTGTGGAGCAGCCGAGCCAAGATTCCTACACAGATTAACCGTGAACTCCACGTTCCTAAAGGCGTCCATGTAGTGAATACTTCCAGGCCTCCCACCCAACCACCATGAAACCTGGCTCTCAGCTCGGCCTCCCTAAAAAAGTGCGATCGATGTGCTTTGTTTTGGATTTTTGATCACAACCCCTTAACCTTCATTCAAAAAATGTTTTTGCCTACAAAGAAAGTTTTCACTATGTTCAAACTTTCTTTCTTAAGGGGGGGAAGTGTTACGGATTCGTCACTTCCGTTGTGGTGGTTTGCATCCACTGTAAATATTTCTGATTCCATGTACTATTATTGTGTTCAAAAGGTTTATTGTTCATGAACTGGTTACAAAAGGTAAAAAAAGTTAATGTTAAAAGAAACAGGATACCGGATCGGTAACCGGACAACGAAGAGGAGTAAGAGAGAGAAAAAGGGCGGAGCGAATGAGTCGGACAAGAAAGCCGAGTTGCTCCGGGTTCTGAAGCGAACGTTGGCGAGCCAGAGTCACTAGCGAACTTTCGGGTTTCCGGGAAAGGGATTCCTACGACAGAGTTGTCATCGCTGTGCCCGGTCAACCTGCGTGTCAGGTTTTGCGATCGATTCAAGGAGAGAATCATCGCCGTGCCGTGCGCCACGAGCCCGGGTCGTCGGCCATTTTGACTCGCGCAGGACTTGTGCTTCGCTTGCGGTTTCGTCTCTTTTCGACCATCTCCACCGCATTGAGACGTCGATCTGGGGTGTGTGTGTGACGTGGCTTTTTGAAGGTTAATTCGTCCATACCTGAGGGTGTGATCTCTCAGTCGCCTGTAGGGCGCCTTTGGATTTCCCAGGCGCCTTGATGGCGCCTTTGTGCAGCTTCGGCTGTGTGACTGTATTTGCCATCCGCACGGGATTCTGGTCTCGATTGGACCTCGTTCTGGTGATCGCTGGAGCGAATCAATTTCGTCTCGAAGCCGGGAATAAGAGACGTTGGGGAATGTTCGTGTTTCACTCACTTTGAGCACAGTGAGTTAAATATTACAAAACTGATGGTACCATCATAGGACATATTGATTGTACTTTTGAATACTATTATTGTTGTACTGTTATTCTTGTGTGATCTTAATACAATATTTGTTTGTGAGTAACAATTGGGGTGGCTTCTCCCTTGATCTTTGAGATACAGAATAACACATTTTTCTGCCGTGACTCCTCTCGGGGCTCGAAGGTACACCGTGACCAGGGGGTCGGGGAGGAGCACGTAACAGAAATTGGGGGCTCGTCCAATTGACTCAGGGGCTCTAAATTGGGATCCTCGTCCGGGATTAAATTCCCTAATAACATTCGTCCGGGATAGAATTCCCTAACGTTCCCAAAATTCCCAAATTTGGAATTTTTTTCTAACATTCCCAAAGTTTTCAAAAAATTTGGAAATTTTTGTGTGAAGGTTAACAGGTGCTAACTGACAGTCACCATGGTGTTTGACGCATAACAGTTTGCGGCGTCCCCGAATGAGGCACAGTTCCAAGCGTTAAAAAAAATCGGATCTCTTGATATTGGCCAGACATTTTAACTTGGAGGTCCAAGTTAATATGAAGAAAGCAGAGATGCAGACATTGGTGGTAGAATCTCTGGTGGGACAAGGAACATGGACAGAGTTAGCCTTGGATTGGTTACCCGAGGAAAAAGAAAATGTGGAGCTCCGGAAAATGGAGATGCAACTGCAGAGCCAGGAATGGGTAAAAGCAGAGGAAAGGAAAGCAGAAGAAGAAAGAAGAGCAGGGGATAGAGCAGAGGAAAGGAGAGCTGAAAGGGAGTTAAAGGAATGGGACATGGATTTATCAGAGGGAACTTAAACTCAAGGAGTTGGAATTAATGGGAGAACGGGGAGAGGTAGCATCCATGCCGGCTGGTTCGACAACTAGTCAGAACACCTGGGATGTTGGTAGACATGTGAGGCTGGTTCCACCCTTCAATGAAAAGGAGGTAGCCAAGTTTTTTTTACACTTTGAGAAAGTGGCTCAAATGCTAAAATGGCCTGTGGGGTCCTGGACTATGTTAGTGCAAAGTGTTCTGGTGGGTAAAGCTCAAGATATATTTTCGGCTTTACCGATTGACAAATGTACAGATTATGAGGAAGTGAAGAAAGCCATTTTCAAAGCCTATGAATTGGTCCTTGAAGCTTACCGGCAAAAATTCCGGAATGCCAGGAAGAGGGAGAGTGAGACCCATGTGGAGTTTGCCAGAATGAAGGAAACCATGTTTGATCGGTGGTGTGATTCGAAGGGGATTGGGGAAAGACTTCAACCTGTTGCGACAATTGATCTTGGTGGAGGAATTCAAACAGTGTGTCCACGTGGACATTAAAGTACATCTGGAGGAAAAGAAGGTACCAGAGTTGTATGAGGCAGCAACCGTGGCAGATGACTATGCCTTGACACACAGGATGGGGTTCCACAAACCTGACTTCCCGCCTAGAGTTCGCCAGGGGAGTTATGGTACATCTGGTGCGGAGAATGAAGATTCATGGGGGCGGCCAAGAAGGGACTATGAGGACAGATCTGATACCGCGACTCTTAGGGATCAGAAGTCTGCAGTTCCAAGACAGACTTATCTTCCGGGGGGCTCGAGGCAGACCACGAGTTTTTCCTCCGGGCCTACTTGCGCTTTTTGCAAGAAACCTGGACACTTGATGTCCCAATGTTATGCCCTGGAAAGGAAAAATCAGGAGCGGAGCCAGATTAGTACAACTCCGAATGCATTGGCAAATGCGAGAAATCGTCCTTGGATGACAGTGCCTTGTGAAGGTTCCCATGCCAAAGTTATGGCATCAAAGAATGACCTTGCTCAAGAGGGTTAAGTATCTTAAGTATCTTGCTCAAGAGGGTTAAGGTTAAGTATGTAAAGTATCTCGACAAACTACGATCAATTGTCGTACGCGTTTATTCACTCTGCCGTTCAAGGCCCGATTCACAGCAGCGCCATCCGAGCTCTGGCGTAGGGATACAACCCGGTCCCGGTGTAGGGAAACAACGGTGAATATTTGCACTGCATACATGACATCCTCCCCTTTAAGTCCAAAATTACCAAGAGCAATACGTGCTAGATTTCCAGAATTGACATTTCAAAAGCAACATTTCCAAAACATGTGAAAATATGTGTGCAAACGGTTATGAGAATAATGAAAATACGTGAAAATAGAACATGTGTCAACGTGAAAAAAAAACATCTTCAAAGATTCAACCGGTCGGGTGCTTTTCTCTCACGCATTGAGCGTCGCGGTGTACCAGTGGATACAGAGTCCGAGGTGATTCCTTTGGGTCGCGGTGTACCAGTGGATACAGAGTCCGAGGTGATTCCTTTGGTCTCCACGAAGGGTGTAGCGTTTGCAGAGGTTTTCTGGGCATCCGAGCCGGCTGGAGCGGCCACGACGATCTCCGGCAGTGGCGGGTCGAACTGTTGTCCTGACTGTGACGATGCTACAGGCTCCATCGACTCACAGTGACGGTAGGTTATGTGGTCCTGATGTCGACGAATTTCGCGGCCGTCCTGCAGGCGAATCACACTGGACAGTGGACCTGGCTTCTCGATGATGTCCCCCGGTAGCCACGTCGCACCTGCACCAAAATTTCGGGCAAACACTGGATCTCCAATGTTGATACATCGACTGTTGGACGTCTTATCGTGCACCAACTTTTGATTAAGCTGGCTCTGATAAACATTTGATGATATGTCTGGTTTGAGATTGTCAAGTGTCGATCTCAAGTGTCGTTTCATCAATAACTCAGACGGAGCTGCACCGGTTGTTGATTGTGGCGTGATGCGGTATTTGAACAGGAGACGAGACAGCTTTGTTTCCAGGGTTCCCTCCTGAAGTTTCTGCAATCCGGATTTGATGATTCCCATGGATCGTTCGGCCAAACCATTTGAAGCCTGGTGATGTGGGCTGACAAACTTATGTTTGATGCCGTTCCGACGTGTGAACTTGGCAAACTCGGTACTGGAAAAACACGAACCGTTATCACTCACGATCATCCTGGGCAGACCATGAGTGGCGAAACAGCGTCTGAGTCTTTCGATGACAATGGCTGACATAGTACCACACGTCACATAGGCATCAATCCATTTTGTGTGCGCGTCCGTAATTATTAGAATCATGCTGCCGTTAATAGGCCCGGCATAATCGAGATGTAGGCGATGCCACGGTTCGCTGGGCCATTCCCAGGGATGCAGTGGCGCTTTCGCAGGTGTATTCCGGGTGCTCTGGCAGGGGTAACAATGTCGAACATGATGTTCGATATCAGCATCAAGATTCGGCCACCACACATAGTTTCTGGCGAGTGACTTCATCTTCACAATCCCGGGGTGACAGTCATGGATTTCATCCATGACCCTGGAACGCAGATTTTTCGGGATCACGACACGACATCCCCAGAGTAGGCAACCATTTTCCACGCTGAGTTCGTTTTTACGTGCTTTAAAAGCCGCAAAATCTGGGTCACCCTCAGGTAGCAAATGCCATCCAAGCTGTACAGCCTGGACAGTTCTGGACAGAATGGGGTCTCGTCGAGTATGAGTGCGGATCTGGCCGGAATCGACAGCACAATCTTCCAGATGATCCATCAGTGCGATAATGGATCCTGGTGTAGGCGAATCATCAACGGATTCTGGAAGGGGTAACCGACTCATGGCATCTGCATTTGTGATAGACGAACCGGGCTTATAACATATGGTGTAGTCATATGCAGCGAGAAACAGGGACCAGCGGATGATCCTGGGCGGTAGTGTGTCAGATGTCACCTTAGTTGGACCAAACAGACTGATTAGCGGCTTGTGATCAGTGCGAATCGTGAAATGATGTCCAAGAAGGTACTGGCGAAATTTGCCGACGCCGAAAACGATTCCCAATCCTTCCTTGTCAAGTTGGGAATAGTTTTTCTCTGCCGGGGACAACGTTCTGGATGCAAATGCAACCGGTCTTTCCGTACCATCAGGCATCACGTGTGATAATACACTCCCCACTCCATACCGACAGGCATCGCATGTCAGCACAAGATCCTTCTCTGGATCAAAATGAACGAGAACATTGGACGATTTGAGCAGATCCTTAGAGGTCTGGAATGCTGATTGTTCAGTAGACCCCCAGCTCCAGGAGACTCCTTTCCTCAAAAGCCGATAAAGGGGGCCCAAAACGTCGGTCACATTCGGGATGTAACGACCATAGAACTGAAGCAAACAGAGGTATGACTTCAATTCGGTCACATCTCGTGGAGAAGGAGCATCCTTGATAGCTCGGACTTTCTCATCTGTATAGGTGGAGAGTCCATAGGTAGTAGGTTTCAGATGGGGTCGGTCAGCATCACTCCACAGGTTTGTGAAAACAGCATGGCTGATGAGCGAGACGGCTGCACCAGTGCACCAGTGTCGACCTCCATTTGCAATGGTCGATTGTTGACGACAACATTGGCAAGAAGAGGGTCCCGCCTATGGTGAGAATCAATATGAAGCAGGTCATACGATTCTGAGTTGTCGGAAACAGAGCTCACCTGGTCAAGCTCGGGTTCCTCCGAACCGATAAACTGATGAATCTTGTCAGCAGCTTTTCCTTTTCCCGATTTGCGAGTGATGCAAGCTGGAGCAATATGGCCAGTTTTCGAACAGAAATGGCAGGTGGCATCTTTGAACCGACACGTCTCCGGAGGGTGCTTTCCGTTGCACCGAAAACAGTTGTTGTGGGTTTGAGACTGCACTGGCTTCTGACGAGGAGCCTTGTTCCAACGTTTTGGCTGAACATGATCCAACCGATTCACAGCAGGGCTGGTACCAGATGAGCGAGTGGCACCGATGCTTGTAGCGTTGCGTTCAGCACTTTCCATGGAAATGGCGGTGTCTCTGGCATTTTGGAACGTCAGTCTTCTCTCAGCAAGCAGGCGTCTACGAGTGCGGTCATCGGACATGCCAACCACCAGCAAATCACGAAGCATGTCATCGATCGTGTCCCCAAACTCACACAGATGTGACAGTTTTTTGAGGTGTGCAATGAAGTCTGCGATCGACTGACCTTGCTGCTGTCTGCACATGTAAAAATTAAACCGACACAGGATGACTGAAGGAGATGGATTGCAATGTTCCTTCAAAGCGGCCTTGAGCTCTGCATACGTGAGCTCCTGGATTGTCCGAGGCCGAATCAGGTTTTTAACGAGTGTGAACGTCTCACCTCCGCAAACGGACAGGAAGACGGCCTTCATCCGGCCTTCGGTCACGATGCCGTTCGCCTCGAAGTAGAAAGACAACCGCTCAGAATACGTGTCAAAATCCCCCTCATGAGGGTCGAATTCATCGATATGGCCGAAAGATGTCATGGTCTAGATGTTTATCCTCGTCGCCATGTAAAGTATCTCGACAAACTACGATCAATTGTCGTACGCGTTTATTCACTCTGCCGTTCAAGGCCCGATTCACAGCAGCGCCATCCGAGCTCTGGCGTAGGGATACAACCCGGTCCCGGTGTAGGGATACAACGGTGAACATTTGCACTGCATACATGACAGGGCCTACTTGCGCTTTTTGCGAGAAACCTGGACACTTGATGTCCCAATGTTATGCCCTGGAAAGGAAAAATCAGGAGCGGAGCCAGATTAGTACAACTCCGAATGCATTGGCAAATGCGAGAAATCGTCCTTGGATGACAGTGCCTTGTGAAGGTTCCCATGCCAAAGTTATGGCATCAAAGAATGACCTTGCTCAAGAGGGTTACAAACCTTTTATTTCAGAGGGGTTTGTGTCACTGGATGGAGACTTGAATAACCAGAGACCTGTTAGGGTATTGAGGGACACAGGAGCACATCAATCTTTAATGCTGGAAGGCATTTTGCCATTGTCAGAGAAGACGGACGGCAACTGGTGTTAGTGTTATTTTACAGGGGGTTGGTGGCTGTGTTAAAGCTCCACTTCATGTCATCCATTTAAAGTCTGATTTGGTGTTAGGACCGGTCACCGTAGGGTTACAAGCCACTCTACCTGTAGAGGGAATATCTTTTGTTATCGGGAATGATTTGGCCGGTGGTCAAGATTCTGGTGACCCGATGTTTGTTGAAAAGCCTAGTATGGAAAATAACACTGCACAGTTAGAGCCGGAGATTCCGGGTATATTTCCATCCTGTGCCGCAACTCGTGCTATGGGTAGGAAGTGCTCTGAAGAGAAGAGGAAGGTACTGACGTCACGCTTTGCACAGGCACGTCTTGTCAGGTACCCAAAAACTAAGTGTCAGCACACACAAGTCAGGGATGGAGGCAATGTTGGCAAGCTCTTTGTAGGTGGACTGAACTTCAAAACAAGGGAAGATGTTCAGGACTCTGTCTTTAGCAAATATGGACCGCTCTTGGAAGTGCGGCTGATAAAGGACAGGGAGACGCAAAAGTCAAGAGGGGTTGGCTTTGTCACGTTTGAAAACACAAAGGATGTCAAAGGTGCAGAAAAGGATTTGAAGGGCAAGGATTTGGATGGTCGGACCATAACAGTAGAGAAGGCAGGCCATGGGCGTCGAAGGGGCTACAGAGGAGGAAAACGTGGAGGTAGTTTCAGGGGTGGCTATGGCTCCCGGGGTGGGAGTAGTAGTTTTGGTGGTGGTCGCAGTCGAGATTACTATGGAGGCTCCCAGAGTTACGGCAGCTCCCGAAGGGACGATTAGCAGGGTAGTGGCCGAGAAGGAGACCGCTATTCACGTGACTACAGTGACAAGAGCTCCAACCGTGATTATTATGAAAGTTAGGAAGAGTTTGAAGCACTGAATGCTGTGGAGCAGCCGAGCCAAGATTCCTACACAGATTAACCGTGAACTCCACGTTCCTAAAGGCGTCCATGTAGTGAATACTTCCAGGCCTCCCACCCAACCACCATGAAACCTGGCTCTCAGCTCGGCCTCCCTAAAAAAGTGCGATCGATGTGCTTTGTTTTGGATTTTTGATCACAACCCCTTAACCTTCATTCAAAAAATGTTTTTGCCTACAAAGAAAGTTTTCACTATGTTCAAACTTTCTTTCTTAAGGGGGGGAAGTGTTACGGATTCGTCACTTCCGTTGTGGTGGTTTGCATCCACTGTAAATATTTCTGATTCCATGTACTATTATTGTGTTCAAAAGGTTTATTGTTCATGAACTGGTTTCAAAAGGTAAAAAAGTTAATGTTAAAAGAAACAGGAAACCGGATCGGGAACCGGACAACGAAGAGAAAGAAGAGGGAGAAAAAGTGCGGAGCGAATGAGTCGGACAAGAAAGCCGAGTTGCTCCGGGTTCTGAAGCGAACGTTGGCGAGCCAGAGTCACTAGCGAACTTTCGGGTTTCCGGGAAAGGGATTCCTACGACAGAGTTGTCATCGCTGTGACCGGTCAACCTGCGTGTCAGGTTTTTCGATCGATTCAGGAGAGAATCATCGCCATGCCGTGCGCCACGAGACCGGGTCGTCGGCCATTTTGACTCGTGGAGGACTTGTGCTTCGCTCGCGGTTTCGTCTCTTTTCGACCATCTCCACCGCATTCAGACATCGATCTGGGGCGTGTGTGTGACGTGGCTTTTTGAAGGTTAATTCGTCCATACCCGAGGGTGTGATCTCTCAGTCACCTGTAGGGCGCCTTTGGATTTCCCAGGCGCCTTGAGGGCGTCTTTGTGCAGCTTCGGCTGTGTGACTGTATTTGCCATCCACACAGGATTATGGTCTCAATTGGACCTCATTCTGGCGATCACTGGAGCGAATCAATTTTGTCTCGAAGCCGGGAATAAGAGACATTGGGGAATGTTCATGTTTCACTCACTTGGAGCACAGTGAGTTAAACATTACAAAATGATGGTACCATCATAGGACATATTGATTGTACTTTTGAATACTATTGTTGTTGTACTGTTATTCTTGTGTGATCTTAATACAATATTTGTTTGTGAGTAACAATTGGGGTGGCTTCTCCCTTGATCTTTGACATACAGAATAACACATTTTTCTGCCGTGACTCCTCTCGGGGCTCGGAGGTACACCGTGACCAGGGGGTCGGGGAGGAGCACGTAACAGTATGTATGTACGTATGTATGTATGTATGTGTATGTATGTCAGGTCTCAGATTTGTTACTGCTTAATGCTCAATTATAAATGCCGGTTGACTGACGTATTACCACGTAAGCTATGTTATAAAATGCTGTTCTATAATGTTATTTCATGAGTTAATAAAATGTATTCGAACCTTAGGTAGGCTGCTTGAATCGTAGACATAAATCCTTTGATAAATTGCCAAAAACATTAACTGTTTTGTTTAATGACAGTGACGCCTGAGTTACAATGAGGTTTTTGCTTCGCTTTCATTTAAAATGAGGAAAGGCTCGCTTCAGTCGTGTTGGACAAATTGTATACGTGTGCACTTTCGAGGCTAGATAAGGCCGGTCGTAAAATCCCTATCATGATTCTCAGACGGCGCCTCGAGCCGCGGGCAGGAGAACGCTCACATGCGCGTGATTTTGCGTAACACTAGCAGAATGTTTAGGTTGCAGACATAAAACCTATCGTGAACCATATATATTTTGTATTAATCACAGCGACGCTTGACTCTGTATAAACATGCTCTGAATTACTCATTTTGAACAAACCCATATACTTTATGGGTTTGTCGAAGCCAAGAATGCACCCTCCCTTTAATGAGTTATATTTTCTGCCTCGTCGGAGTTTTGAAATCACATCTGGTCCGAATGATAAGGTGCGTGCTGCACTCCCCCGAATGACAGAGCGGATAACGGTGGGGGCTAGGAATGACGGGGAGGGACTCTCGCCAGTCGCTTTGTTCTCTCGGAGATTTTCTGATAATCGTATTCATATATAAATGAATGAGAATCAATGTGTTTTCAGGAAGGCTTGACTTGGCATGAGACTGGCTCTTGCTGTAGATGTCTTGGCTTCCTCCGGATCCGTATAAAGTGTTATTTCAATAAAGGTCTCGTCATTCTCAAGCCTGTTGGTGGAACTCTATTTCGATCAGAAAAGGTGGTTTCTGACATTTGGTGCCGTGACTCGGATTGCAACAGACGCGGAGGACGGGAAGCGGAACCCGAGCGACAGAAGGAAGGCTGTCCGAACGCCGGGACGCTGGCACTCTAATTTGATTAAGGTATCTTTCCAAATTTGTACCTTGCTTCTTCGAACGGGTTCAGTCCGCTTCCCTGTCATCCGCGCTGTCTGCACTCGAACAGAAATTGTAAGTAAAGGCTGTTTCAGGCCACAGAATGACGTACCTTTGTTGAAATCACCTGGATATCATTTAAGAGTAACGTTACAATATTTGCGCTGGATAAACATTAAGGGTAAAAAGCTAAGGATAGATTTTGCGCAGGATATCAGTAAGGATTTAACAGGAAGCTTAAAGTTACAGTTAGCACCAGGAGGGGAAAATGAGGTCGGACAGCCATATAGGTTGAAGCCAGGTGGCCAAGATTTTTCCAGGAAGGAACAGCCCAAAGACAAGATGGGGTATGCCATTGCATGCCAGGGAAAGATGGGCTGTGGTGAACTTAGAAGGTCCAGATAGAAACAGGCCAGGACCTGGTGGACAAGAGAAAATAAATAAGCTCACAGGAAATGGGCCAGGTGGCCACAGGGTGAGAAGGACAGGTTAGGTTTTGAAATATTGAAAATTGAAGCAGGAGCTGCATTGTAGGAATTTGAAGCTTCAGAGCCAAAGGAAGCAAGTTCAGGAAGCAAAGTTCAGGACAAAACAATTAAGGAGGTAGTTAAGCAAGCAAATCAGCGGCTAATGCCGCTCGTCCATAATCCGGACCAAGACCCCGCGAAAGGGGAGGTAGCCACCATGCCCCCAACCCCCCCCCCAAGACCTGAGCTCAGCCCCGGGGCTCTAGGCAACACCCCAACACCCCCCGCCCTGCCTCCCCTTTCCACCTCAACCCACCCCCCGTCCAACCCGTCCCAAAAATCCTTTTTCCTTGAATGAGAGACGTAATATGAATGAGGATATGAATGAGGAATGAATGTATATTGGGATATTAATTGACGTGTGTGTCTGGCCAATGTGTTTGTCTGTGTGTCAAGTGCAAAGCAGAGGGTTTCGGTGTGAAACTTTGTAAGCGATCTGCTCGACTTGGGGGAAATTCAGGCCGGGAATGTCCATTTTAACGTCTATCCGAGAGAACAGGCGAGGTCCTGAACTGAGTCCGGATTTTCATCTGTTTGGGAGTGTTTGGGAAGCGAATTGATATAAATCGGGTCAGGAGAGCACTCGGAGTGCCCTTGTCGATCTACTGTTGATATGAAGCGGTTTCTTGGAGATGGTTGCAGGATGGGCTGTTTTTTTCTTTCGAGCGGCAGCCGGACGGAGGTTTGGAGTTTGTGGAACTGGAGGTTCAGAGTTTGGGTCGAAGTGTGCGTTTTACTTGAATCGAAGAGTTCATTCAATGGCAGATATTGTGGATTGTATGTGTGGGATGTATCGCTGAGGCAGCTCACCTTTGGAATTGGTGTCATATAGTGCATTTTGGGTCAGAGAGGTGGAGCGTCGGAGATCCTGTTTTTTTTTTTTGCGATGTTCACGAGCTAGGGATGAGTTCTGACAGCTCAATGTTCTGACAGCTCACTACATGTCAGGTCGTAGATTTGTTATGACAGCACTTTGTTATGACAGCCGACTGCATGTCCCAACGTGAGGTAAACCCCGCCGCGAACGCGAATAGAGCGGCGTGCAGGGAGTGTTGGGATTCGTGTGGAGGCACGAGGGTGCGCGCCAGGACGGAGGGCGGCGTGGCGTCGTCGCGTTGAGATGGTTGTGCCAGGTCGATCGGCGATCTCTGAATTTAAATCGGATTTTTGTCATGTGTGTTGTGAATTTTAGCGTCTATCCGAGAATTCTGGCGATGTCACGGGGCAGGAGCCGAGCGAGCCGCGAGTCACGGGTGTGCTGTATGAGATTTGCTCAGAGTGCCGGCGATAACTTGCCCACTCTCAGAGGAGGATGTGTGCCCAAATGCATTGTGGGTCATTTCGACTTTGCTGGATGTCGGACGTTCATGTCAGACGAGCCATGTCGGAATAGTGGCCGGCTGCGACATATATGCCAGGCAATGTCACAGGACGAATACGTTATTTAAGATGGATTTATATGGATGGATTTATTTAAGATGGTTAAATTAAACGATTTCAAGACAGAGTAATTAATTTCCGGAGCCAAGTTCCAACAGGAAGTCTTGTTCATACAGTAAGGTACAGTGCGGAGTGGCGGCTGGAAGATGCATCGATGCATTTGTGTTGACCAATTCGAAGTTTGACCTTTTAAAGTTTAGTTGACCTTTGTTCGAGATATGCAAGGGAAAGGTCAGAGGGAATTCACTAACCTTGGAAGAACGACAGGCGGAGTCAGTCTACAGGGTGTTGCTTTAACGACAGGATATAGAACCTAAATCTGGAAGGAAAGGACATTATATTGTTGGTTAAACTGAAGTCATGTACGTAATTAGTGGACAGAGAATATCGAGTTTTTTGTTGTTGTGGACGCGTCAGGTACAGTACGCTGGAATTTAATTTAAGTCATGTTAAGAGGACATTTGGGAGGATGAAGAGATGCAAGTAACGTGGATTAAATTGTGGTATCACGAGTTGGATGCCAGAGATATTGTGGTTATTATAACTCACTGATTATAGGGGGCGCCGGGCGCACCAAGTACAGATCGGGTTGCATGATGGAGCACGCATGCATGGATTTTGGCTTTGCGAGACTCCGGATAGAAATTGGCATTTCGATGCTGTGGATTATATTGTGCCTGCCCGGAAAGGGGATGTCCTGTGCTGGGGCTGGCGACATGCCTCTGTTATTTGTTTGTCTGTCGGTCTGATTGTAAGTCTTTGGTACTGGGAGGGCTAATTGAGTGCTCAGGCGTCATTGTTCCATGGAGGCAGGAGCTGTGAGTCACAAAATGTAAATGTAACACAGAGAGATGAACAGGACAACAATGGAGTTTATATGGACGGGTTTGGGGCAGTTTCAATCTGACAATTACAGAGTGCTTTGTTCCGTTCACGAAACATGTAAAATTCATGGAGTTGAAGTGGTTTGCAAGAAGGCAGCAGAGTCAGTACTGGGATGCAACCTCGTATTGTGATCTGTTTAAGTGTAAGAGGCGGTGGCTAAGAAAGGGGTGATGAAAAGTTATTTGTTTTAGTGTGAAGTAGGTTGGTTGCTTATTTGTCACAGTAAGATGAGAGTTGTGTTTTTAAGCTTGGTCTTTGAATGAATTGTTGCTTGGAAAAATGATTTTTGATCGCTGATCCGATCTGGTTTTGAATTGTTTGATTTAATTTTGGATTGATTGGAGGTAATAAGGATTTGTGTTGATTTCCTGATTTGAGTTGATCTGGAAACAAAGACAGATGGGATTAATGTGTATATCAGGAACATTTTGGAAAGAAATATGGATATATGACATTACTAAAATATAACCAAGCAATTGAGAGTTCTTGGGTTAATGGGATATAAATAAATGCATCTACAAGTTGATGGTTTATAAAAATTTAGTTCTGGATGATACTTAAACGATGAACAATGTTGGCAATATACAAAGAATGTGACTTGTTTTTGGGGGGAAAACATGTGGTTTAAAAATGGTTGGCTAAGTTTTAAAGATGGAGATGTTTCGCAGAACTCTTATGATTATTTATATGAGTGGTGGACTATTCCATGGCGAAGCATTTTTCAGTTTTTATGATTAAGGTTTAAGGTCTTTATGATCTGTTTAGTGTATTTTTCAAAGGAGAGGGTTTTGGTCAATGATGATGCCAAGATTCCGGATGTGGATACTGGGAAACCATCGATGTTGGGGGGAATGAAGATTAATTCAGATTTAGCGTAGTTAAGTTCGAGGAAGCTGATCTGAAGCTAGAATTTTATTTCAGTTAGGCAGTTTGTCAGGATAGAGTGGGTGGTGGTGGAGCACGATTTGGTGGAGATGAAAAAGCTGGATGTCATCGGTGAAGCAGTGGAATTGGAGACCATGGTGCATTGGCTATGGTGCATGACGGATTAAGTGACCAAGGGGGGATAGGTACAGGACGAAGAGGAGGGGGCCAAGAACTGAACCTTGGGGGACACCTTAAGGGGGAGTGAATTGTGGTGATTAAGCTGTTGTAGATGCTGTCAATTTTGCTTTGGATGAATGGTCCAGGAAGGAAGGAGGGTGCAGGTGGCACCAGGTGTGAGTGCACAGGTGTGCACCAACAGGTGTGTGGAGCAAGGTGGTGGTATCCAGGGAGCTGAGGAGTTTGTTCACGTTGTAGAGTTTGTTTATTTAGTTTGTTAGTTGTAGAGAAGAGTGCTTTTGGGATTCCGGAGCCAGAGTGGTGATGTTTGAGTTGAGTGGCCACAGCACGTTCCAAAACTTTTGACAGAAAGGGTAAGTTGGAGATGGGTCTGAAGTTATTTAGGATGTCAGGGTTTAGTCCAGGGTTTTTTTTCCAGAATGGGGGTGAAGTTTCACGAGGTTTTTGGGGAAATCGGTATGTGAAGCTGGATTAAGTTGGAACTGCTTGGTGAGCCATGAAGATGGATTGGATGTTTTGTTGTTGGTCGTCTGGGAGTTCGGTTGTTGCATTGCCAAAGGTTTCTGTGTGGTGGACACACTCGTTGGCTGTTGTCTTGTGTGACGTGGGTGGAGATGTATGTGGCTGTGTGTGGCTGCCTGGAGGGGAAGGCGGCTACAGTGGTTGATATTGGTTGTGGGTTGTCCGGGGTGCTTCGATTTGCATAAGGGGTGAAGATTGGGATATTACATTATTTTGAGTAAGTATTGGCATGAGTAATTACATAAGTAATTATGAGTTATTATGAGTAATTAGTGGTATGAGTATTAGTTATGAGTTCCAGGTGTTGAGCTAGTTATGCTAGTTATCCAGCTAGTTATGAGTAAGTGATTATTTTAGTAAAGTTACATGTTTCGCTGTGTTGTGGATCTGCGGACAAGCTAGTTTGATGGGTACCCTGGGGTCTTCGGCGTGTCTATGTGTTTGGCTGTCTGTCACACCGGACTCTTGAATGGGTTTTCATGAGACGAATTTCAGACATAACAGTGAGAATCTATTTTGAGCGAATCACAGTGGGTGAGGAAAACATTGTGTGTGACCAGACACCAGAACTGACCAGAATTGAAATTGGAAGTAGACCAGGTTATTTCTATTATTTGTTTATTCGTGAAAATAAATAAATAATAGGGGGAGGTTAATGGAGGTTAATGGTGGTTTGTGTGTGTTAATGGAGGTTAATGGTGGTTTGTTTGTGTTAATGGAGGTTAATGGTGGTTTGTTTGTGTTAATTCTAGTTGAAACTCTCGCTGAAGTAATTTTCGTTTATTCTTATTTTTTGATTCGATTTGAGAGTTGAGATGATTGATTTTTTATTAATTTTATAATTTTATTTTTATTGATGTTGGAAACAGGTAATGGGATGCTGAGAGAAGGATTGAATTTAATTTGAATTGGACTGGATTAAATGGGATTGAATTAAAAAAATTGAATATTGGATAAAATTGGATCCACTTGAAAAAAAGTGGATTAGGAAATTGGAGAAAAGGTGTTCTATGAAACTATGAATTGAATGAATTGAATCTAGATAGATGAATTGGAGACCTGTAGACCAGGCGTTCCCAGGAGACTTGTGGACCAGGTGTTCCACCAGAGGAAAAAGACCAGGTGTTCGTGGAGCACTTCACCTGCAAGAACGCCTTGGAACCAAGGTGGACGGGACCAGTCCAGGTGTCGCTGACTACACCAACGGCAGTCTTTTGCGAGGGCAAGACCTCGTGGATCCACGCCACGCACTGTAAGTTGGCCATACAAGCACCAGACACTACACCACAGCAACCACAGTAAGGATGGGCCTAATCATAGGTGCGATACTATTGATAGCAACAGTAGCTAGGGGAAGCTGGGACAAGGGAGCTCGGGGATTACACTACGAATAGTACTGCAAGATAAACACAACCACAACATAACGGCTATAACATTCTCTAGGGGGGTTAGTAGGATTAATGGGGTGGTAAAGGGACTCCAGTGCTTATCCACCCACCTGGTCCCACCCCATGGGACAATGTTTATATGCGGCGACAAGGCTTACCCCTATTTACCAAATAATTGGGGGGGCACATGTTATCTGGGTTCAGTCCTTCCTGACGTTGAGATACTGGATGAGCTAGACCCAAAGTCCTTGGACAGGCGTTATAAGAGGTCAGTCATGAACGAAGATGGAACCACTAAACTACACGGGAGCCTATGGGAAAAGGTGTTTGGTTTCTTCTTCCCAGGAGCGGGCACAGTCATGGATAGTTTCCGGATAGATAAATTGGCTTTGGCCCTAGAAAAGGTGGCAAACGACACCGCTACGGCTCATGACATACTATTGGATACGGTGATTCACATGCGTACAATGGTGATGCAGAATCGGGTGGCTTTGGACATGCTCTTGGCAGAGAAAGGAGGGGTATGCGGAATTATAGAGGGAAAATGTTGCACTTACATACCCGATCCATCTGAAGGAGTGTCAGCCGCAATAGTGAGACTAAGGGAAACTAGCCACGCCCTGACGATCGATCGGATCGCGCGCGAAAATTCTTATACATTTAGCTGGCTCACTGACTGGTTCCAGGGATGGACGGGCACCATAGTGAAGTGGTTATTGACCGCACTGGCTGTGATAATCGGGGTAGTAATTTGGGGGGCACTAATGAAATCTCTAGTCCTCCTCTGTATGAGAAAGTATTTTACAGGATGGAAAGTGAAAAAGCCGCCGACAACGACTATGGTTCTGACCACAGAGGCCGTCGACCTGAACGGGTCCTTCAACAAGGCAGACGTGACCGGCGCTCCAGAAAATTGCATTGAATTTTGTGACGACTGTGATACTTGTGTGGATCCCATGTGGGAACTGGCTGCTGCCTGTAACGGTGTATGTGATGACTGTGATACTTGTGCTATAAACCCCTTGCGTGTACTGGCTAACGCTGCTTATGTATTACAAGCGGACAGCTGCACGCCCCCTTCCGACCCAACTATGGATCTGATTGCGACACTGGGTCTGGCGGTCGAGGGACCCGACGTGGATATCCTAGACCCGCAAGCCGACCAGGCGCCCATGGGAGACTTTGACATAAAGGAAGTCCCTCTCTTTTCTTCAAATGTTTCGGATCTCTTTGATCCAAATGTTTCGGATCTCTTTGATCCACATGTTGCGGATCTCTTTGCTTCAAGTGATTCGGATTCGGATTTTTACGCTCTGTACCCTGACCAGGAAATTGAGACACAAGATACTGACGACATTTTGTATTCCCCAGAACAGCAACACGTGAGGGACCTCATGGGCATGACCGTTGATTAACTTCGAAGATCTGCAAGGACTGCGTCTGCAAAGGGTGGGGGGAGCCAGTTCCGCAGGGGAAGTGATGCACCCTCTGGCGGAGCAGAACCTCATCTGGACCAGACGTCTTCGTTGTGGATCCGAAACGTTAATGAACTTTCATGTTTTGAGCCCTCAGGCTCCAAGCACGCACCACACGACACGTTCCCCAAATGCACGGGCGAGGCGCTATGGGCGCACGGTATGCCCTTGGGAGATACCCGCATTACACGATGGTCTTTCAATAAAGCCCGATGTGGCACGTTGTCTCTTGAGATACTTTGTCTCGACGAGACAAGAGGAAGGAATGTCAGGTCTCAGATTTGTTACTGCTTAATGCTCAATTATAAATGCCGGTTGACTGACGTATTACCACGTAAGCTATGTTATAAAATGCTGTTCTATAATGTTATTTCATGAGTTAATAAAATGTATTCGAACCTTAGGTAGGCTGCTTGAATCGTAGACATAAATCCTTTGATAAATTGCCAAAAACATTAACTGTTTTGTTTAATGACAGTGACGCCTGAGTTACAATGAGGTTTTTGCTTCGCTTTCATTTAAAATGAGGAAAGGCTCGCTTCAGTCGTGTTGGACAAATTGTATACGTGTGCACTTTCGAGGCTAGATAAGGCCGGTCGTAAAATCCCTATCATGATTCTCAGACGGCGCCTCGAGCCGCGGGCAGGAGAACGCTCACATGCGCGTGATTTTGCGTAACACTAGCAGAATGTTTAGGTTGCAGACATAAAACCTATCGTGAACCATATATATTTTGTATTAATCACAGCGACGCTTGACTCTGTATAAACATGCTCTGAATTACTCATTTTGAACAAACCCATATACTTTATGGGTTTGTCGAAGCCAAGAATGCACCCTCCCTTTAATGAGTTATATTTTCTGCCTCGTCGGAGTTTTGAAATCACATCTGGTCCGAATGATAAGGTGCGTGCTGCACTCCCCCGAATGACAGAGCGGATAACGGTGGGGGCTAGGAATGACGGGGAGGGACTCTCGCCAGTCGCTTTGTTCTCTCGGAGATTTTCTGATAATCGTATTCATATATAAATGAATGAGAATCAATGTGTTTTCAGGAAGGCTTGACTTGGCATGAGACTGGCTCTTGCTGTAGATGTCTTGGCTTCCTCCGGATCCGTATAAAGTGTTATTTCAATAAAGGTCTCGTCATTCTCAAGCCTGTTGGTGGAACTCTATTTCGATCAGAAAAGGTGGTTTCTGACATGTATATGTATGTATTTATGTATATGTATCATAAGTGTATTATGTATGTATGCTTGCATTTTTGTGTGTGTTTGTATGTATGTATGTATGTATGTATGTATGTATGTATGTATGTATGTACATATTGTATGTACCTCTGAAAATCAATTGTAGAATCAAAAACTCCACCATGTTTAACATTCATGCTCGCTCGGGTACCTATGGTCGGGTCATCAATACAAAATACAAACTACCATGCCCCTCCCCGTTAGGGTGGAGAGATGACTTGTATTGTTCACCTGAACATGTGGAATAGTATAGATGGTTTAACCACTGATCCCTGCCGAAGGGAGGGGGTACTGACACCACATTTCACTCCCAGAGGGATCGAGTACGTATTACTATCAAACTATCAAAATTCATGAGCTATTGTTATTACCACGTGGACACTAGCCTCACCATCAAATCTCATTACACTCTGTTATTTTGTCCATTGTCTGCTGCTCATGTCCTTGTCCCACTTGAAGTGCAATGACGTTTCAACGCTCAGAAAAAAATTACCTCCACCTGTCCTTCAATTCATTCTTTGTTCGCACGAATGATTAAAAACGGACGGATAGGCCTAAGCTTCTCGATTGCTCCGATGATCGCAATCTTTAGGACAGTCTTCTTTGTCAAAATCAGGAGGGAAATTGCAGCTGATCTTTCACCTGATTGGGCGTCCAGTATTAAAAGAGATAAATTTCCCTCCACGTGCGTAAATCCAAGCCTCGTACATCAACTCCTTCACTTTTATTAGTAAACCGATAGTCAATACTCTCAACCGAACGTTAACTGGTTACACCTCTGGAGCTTATGGTGCATATCATAATACTAACGGCCTGTCCCACGATGCTTCGAAGACCGACGTCATGTGTGACGTCATACTGCTCACAACCTTGATTGAAATGGCACCGAGGTCGTTGAACGAGATGATCAATCATGCTTTAGCCCAGTTGAAAATATGCACATTTTGTCAGACCCCATCTCCGTCACCCCCAAACTCCCCCATCAACCCTCCAACGCTCTCGTGTAAAATAGAAAAAAAAAAAAAAATTCAAACACGAAGCAATTTTCACCTCCATGTTGATAAACCTGCAAATGAAATGTTTTTCAGTCTAAGTTTTTCCACCAAATTGCGTGCAATCTCGATATATGGACTGTCTCATTACGTCTTATTGTGGAAACGTGACGTCACATTTAATTATGTCGAACTTTCAGGTCTGCTTTTTATACCGTGGAGATATGACGACACATTTCTTTTATTATGTCGAACTTTCGGTCTGATTTTTATACCGTGGAGATATGACGTCACATTTCTTTAATTATGTCAAACTTTGGGTCTGCTTTTTACATCCTGGATATATGACATCATTTCTTTAATTATGTAGAACTTTCGGTATGGTTTTAATACTGTGGAGCTATGACCTCACATTTCTTTAATTATGTCGAACTTTCGGTCTGCTTTTTATACCGTGGAGATATGACATTGTAGCGGCTGCCGCTGGGTTTTCACAATCGCCTTGCACCTATCAAGGACGCGGAGCGATCACCATGCCGGGCTCGTCCAGGACGCCCGGGCAGGCTCGCCCTCAACTTGCCAGGCCGCAGCCAGGACGCTGGGCCACGCCCCCTGGCGCCGGGCCTGGGCAAACGCTCCGGGATAATTGGTATATATATTGCTGCCCGATAAACGGGTTTTCAGTGTGCCTGAGTGTTTGATTTCATTAAAGCAACTCGGATGAATTCTAGCTTTTTGTCGCGTCCATTCTTCCGATCGACGTGGGAGCCCCAGCTCCTTCATTGGTGACCTATCGACATGGACACGGCAGTCGCCCTTAAACTGCCTACCTTCTGGGAGGCTCACGCGGCGGTTTGGTTCGCGCAGGCGGAGTCCCTGTTCGCCCTGCGAGGCGTCACGGCCGACGACACCCGCTTCCACCATGTGGTAGCTGCGCTCGGGTCGGCTACCGCGGCCCGCGCCCTGAGCCTCCTCGAAAGCCCGCCAGCCGCTGACAAATACGGCGCGATTAAGAAGCTGCTCCTCGATGCTTTCGCCCTCCCATCGGCGGAACGCGCACGGCGCCTGCTCGAACTGCCTGAGCTCGGCGACACGCGCCCTTCCGAGCGAATGGACTACATGCTTTCACTGCTCGGCGAGCACTCTCCGGCATTCCTGTTCCGGGAGCTGTTCCTCCGTCAGCTGCCTAACCCGGTACGCCTCGCCCTGGCAAGCACGACGATCACAGATCCCCGGGCCCTTGCCAGAGAAGCCGACAAGATCTCCGCCGCAGGACAGCGCATCGCAGCGGCGACATGGGACCCACCGCCGTCCGACGCAACACCCATGGCGCCCGAGCACCCGGCACGGTCGACGGCCGAACTGCCGACGCAATTGGCGGCCGCTCTACCGAGCCGACCACCTCCAGCACGACGACCGAGGCCTCCACCTGACCAAGCGTGGTGTTACTATCATGCCAGGTTCGGACAGAAGGCCCGGACATGCCGACCCCCGTGCACCTTCGGCAGGCCGGGAAACGACCGGGCCGGCGTTCATTACCAGCCATGAGCGCCGGCCACACGGGCAACTTACTGTTCATCACGGATAAAGCGTCCGGACGGCGCTTCCTGTGCGACACCGGCGCCCAACTGAGCGTCATACCCGCCTCCGACCAGGACAGGCAATCCGCGGTTTGCGGCCCCTCCTTGGTTGCGGCCAACGGATCGACTATCCGCACCTTCGGCCCGCGCAATGTCACCCTCTGCTTCGGCGGCCAACGCTTTGCTTGGACGTTTGTAACCGCCAACGTGCCCATGGCTCTGCTAGGCGCCGACTTCCTCTGCGCACACGGACTGCTGGTGGGCGTCCAACGGCGTCGTTTAATCAACGCTGAAACCTTCAGCTCCCTGGTATGCACATTGAGCAGCTCCGCGCCGACCGAGCTGGCATGCACCGTCCCGGCGGCGAACGAGTTTGCTCGCCTGCTCACGGAGTTCCCGGCCCTCACGCGGCCGACGTTTTCGGCCGTCGCAGTACGGCATGGGATCGAGCACCACATACCAACCACGGGCCCGCCGGTCTACGCCAGGGCCCGCCGCCTCGACCCAGCCAAGCTCGCCGTAGCGAAGGCCGAATTCGACGCGTTGGAGCACCTCGGCATCGTGCGGCGCTCCGATAGCGCGTGGGCCTCGCCACTGCACATCGTGCCAAAGCCGGGGGGTGGATGGCGCCCGTGTGGCGACTACCGCCGTCTCAATGACGCTACCACCCCCGACAGGTACCCGATCCCGCATATCCAAGACTTCTCCGCCCGTCTGGCGGGACGGGTCATTTTTTCGAAAATTGATCTCATACGGGGATATCACCAGGTACCTGTCAGGGCGGCCGACGTCCCTAAAACGGCAGTCATCACGCCGTTCGGCTTATTCGAATTCTTGCGGATGCCGTTTGGTCTCAAGAACGCGGCTCAGGCGTTCCAGCGCTTGATGGATGGCGTGCTGCGTGACCTGCCGTTCCTTTTCGTTTACCTGGACGACATCCTCGTCGCCAGCACGTCCCGGGCCGAGCACCTCCTCCACCTCCGAACACTGTTCGGGCGCCTCAGCGAGCACGGCCTCATCGTCAACCCGGCCAAATGCCACTTCGGCACGACGGCCGTTGATTTTTTGGGCCACCACATCACCAAGAACGGGGCCGTGCCGCTGCCAACCAAGGTCGAGGCCATCACCACGTTCCCGCGTCCCCGCACCATAAAGGCCCTGCAGGAATTCCTGGGAATGGTGAATTTTTATCACCGCTTCGTGCCCCGCGCTGCTCAACTCATGCGGCCCCTCTACGAAGCCCTCCGGGGCAAGCCGGCCAAGCACGACATCGTCTGGTCCGCAGCAATGGATGCGGCCTTCCAACGCTCAAAGCGGGCCCTCGCCGACGCAACACTGCTCGCTCACCCGGTGCTCAACGCTCCCATCGCCCTCACCACGGATGCCTCCGACTACGCGGTGGGCGCCGTACATGAGCAATGGGTGAACGGGGTTTGGCAGCCACTCGCTTTTTTCAGCCGGCAGCTCCGGCCGAACGAGCTCAAATACAGCACGTTTGACCGGGAGCTCCTCGGTCTACACCTGGCCGTCCGCCATTTCCGCCACCTCCTGGAGGGCCGACCTTTCACGGCGTTCGTCGACCACAAGCCGTTGGTTTACGCCATGGCCAAGGTCACGGAGCCATGGTCGGCCCGCCAACAGCGCCACCTCTCCGCCGTGTCGGAGTTTACCACAGACATCCGGCACGTCGCCGGCAAAAACAACGCCGTGGCCGACTGTCTTTCCCGGGCCAGCGCGAACGCGGTCCACCTGGGCGTGGATTTTGCGCTTATGGCGGCGGACCAAACCACCGACACCACGGTGCAAGCCCTCCGGGCGGCGGACACGGGCCTCCGCCTGGCCGACATCCCCTGCGCGGACACTGTCCTGCTCTGCGACGTCTCCCAAGGCCAGCCTCGCCCCATCGTGCCCGTCACCTGGCAACGCCGCATCTTCGCCTCCCTCCACGGCCTTTCCCACCCGGGCCGGAAAGCTTCCCAGAAGCTGGTGTCGGCGCGTTTCGTCTGGCACGGCCTTCGTCGGGACGTCCGTGATTGGACCAGCACCTGCACGGCCTGCCAACGGGCCAAGGTCCACCGACACACCCAGGCCCCGCTGGCACCTTTCACCGTGCCCGAACGACGTTTCGACCACGTCAACGTGGATCTGGTGGGCCCCCTCCCCCCGTCACGGGGGTTCACACACCTGCTCACCATGGTGGACAGGACCACCAGGTGGCCGGAGGCCGTTCCCCTCGTCTCCACCACCACCGCCGACGTGGCGCAGGCTTTCATCGCCACCTGGGTCGCCCGCTTCGGCGCACCGGCGGACATCTCGTCAGACCGCGGACCACAGTTCACCTCCGAGCTGTGGGGCACGGTCGCCCGCAACCTGGGGGTCAAGCTCCACCGTACTACGGCCTACCACCCCCAAGCAAACGGGTTGTGCGAGCGATTCCACCGCTCCATGAAGGCCGCGCTCATGGCCGGCCTTCAAGACGGCGGTTGGGCCGACCGGCTGCCGTGGGTCCTTTTGAGCCTTCGCACGGCCCCCAAGGAGGACCTCCAGGCATCCACCGCCGAGCTTGTCTATGGCCAGGCGCTACGCGTCCCGGGCGAATTCGTGCCCGACGCTACCAGTCCCTGGTCCGCAGCTCACCAGCGCTCGGACCTCCAGGAGGCCGCCCGACGGTTTGCCCCCGTGCCAACATCCCGCCACGGTGACCCCCAGTCCTACGTCCCCCCAGCACTCCGCACAGCGGAGTATGTTTTTGTGCGTCACGACGCACATCGGTGGCCACTCCAGCCGCCGTACGACGGGCCCTTCCGGGTGCTGCGACGGGACGACAAGTCGTTCGTCATCGACATCGGCGGCAGGTCGGACCGGATTGCGGTGGACCGCCTCAAGCCGGCGCACGTGGACGTCGACCACCCACCACGGGTGGCCCTTCCGCCGCGGCGAGGCCACCCCCCGTCCACGGTGCCCCCCACTCGACCGCCCACCACCTCACCGGACCCCCTCCCACGACCCGCCAGGGGTCGCTTCGGCCGGGTCATCAGGACCCCCCTCAAATTGACCCTGCCGGTGCAAGTCGATTCTGGGGGGACGTGTGTAGCGGCTGCCGCTGGGTTTTCACAATCGCCTTGCACCTATCAAGGACGCGGAGCGATCACCATGCCGGGCTCGTCCAGGACGCCCGGGCAGGCCCGCGCTCAACTTGCCAGGCCTCGGTCGGGATGCCCGGGCATGCCCGGGCACGCCCGGGCAGGCTCGCCCTCAACTTGCCAGGCCGCAGCCAGGACGCTGGGCCACGCCCCCTGGCGCCGGGCCTGGGCAAACGCTCCGGGATAATTGGTATATATATTGCTGCCCGATAAACGGGTTTTCAGTGTGCCTGAGTGTTTGATTTCATTAAAGCAACTCGGATGAATTCTAGCTTTTTGTCGCGTCCATTCTTCCGATCGACGTGGGAGCCCCAGCTCCTTCAACATCACATTTCTATAATTAGGTCGAACTTTCGGTCTGATTTTTATACCGTGGACATATGACGTCACATTTTAAAAATTATGTCGAACTTTGGGTCTGCTTTTTACATCGTGGAGATATGACGTCACATTTCTTTAATTATGTCGAACTTTCGATCTGCTTTGTACATCGTGACGATATGACATCATTTCTTTAATTATGTCGAACTTTCGGGATGCTTTTAATACCGTGGAACTATGACGTCACATTTCTTTAATTATGTAGAACTTTCGGTCTGCTTTTTACATCGTGGAGATATGAGGTCACATTTCTTTAATTATGTCGAACTTTCGATCTGCTTTTTACATCGTGATGATATGACGTCACATTTCTTTAATTATGTCGAACTTTCGGTCTGCTTTTTACATCGTGGAGATATGAGGTCACATTTCTTTAATTATGTCGAACTTTCGATCTGCTTTTTACATCGTGATGATATGACGTCACATTTCTTTAATTATGTCGAACTTTCGATTTTTTGCCTCTGCTACCCTTTTTGTTGTTGGTTGTTGGACGTTTTTCCTTTTGCCGATTTTCAAATCGCATTCCAAACTAATGGATATCTCGAGCCTAAATTAAATATTAATGATAAAATGATTTTTGTGTTTTCCATGTGTCCTTGTCCATGTTTCTGATTTAACGTACTTGTACCATTATCACATTGGCACCCTCGCACTCTCCATGACGACTCATCCGTAAGAGAAGGGTCAATTAAGGGAGCCTGATAGATGATGGAGACCCCGAAGGCATTGAAATAAAAAGAAAATCGTGTAATTATGTACTATTCAATTTTTCCAATCTCTATTCAGTGAAAAGACAACATTTTCCAAAGGTAGATCCGTCGATGGGCTGGCAGGATGATGCCCACTCGCCTCTAAGCTGTCTACCTGGATTTGAATCCCGACCGAGCTATAAACTGCCGTCCTGGTGTTTCACAGACAGGACAATTCATCGATGTGTGTACCGTCCCCTACATGGACGTTAAACAGGGCACCAGTCTATGGTGTTAGATGGTGGACGTTAAAGATCCCACGGTGTCCTTCATGAAGAGTAGGAAAGCTATTGCCGGTACCATGAACAAATCACAAATACCTGTCCGAACTACTGCTGGAAAAGCAATGGCAAACTACCCAGTACAACCCTTGCCAAAAAACCGCTTCAGTAGAACACACGCCCTGTGACAGGTAGGGTCTGGCACATCGGATCGGAAATACGTTTATATAGATGGGCTTCGTGGTTGGGTAGGTAACCTCTGCACGGGTGAGTTCGATTCCCATGGAAACATGGCATGTGGAGGAGATGGGTGCTCCGGGTCTATTTGCCCTCATATGGTTGTGGGATCTCCATCAGAAATATTTTGTTGAGGGAGAAAACGTCACAGTGGCGGGGCGAGGTCGGAGCTGTCCTTGGTCCTGGTATGATTGTGGGATCTCCATCAGAAATGTTTAGCGGAGGGAGCAAACGTCACAGTGATAGGGCGAGGTCGGGGCTGTCCTTGGTCCTGGTATGATTGTGGGATCTCCATCAGAAATGTTTAGCGGAGGGAGCAAACGTCACAGTGATAGGTCGAGGTCGGAGCTGTCCTTGGTCCTGGTATGATCGTGGGATCTCCATCAGAAATGTTTAGCGGCGGGAGCAAACGTCACAGTGACAGGGCGAGGTCGGAGCTGTCCTTGGTCCTGGTATGATTGTGGGATCTCCATCAGAAATGTTTAGCGGAGGGAGCAAACGTCACAGTGATAGGGCGAGGTCGGAGCTGTCCTTGGTCCTGGTATGATTGTGGGATCTCCATCAGAAACTCACAGTGGTAGGTCGAGGTCTGAGCTGTCCTTGTTCCTGGTATGATTGTGGGATCTCCATCAGAAACTCAGTGGTAGGGCGAGGTCGGAGCTGTCCTCGGTCCTGGTATGATTGTGGGATCTCCATCAGAAATGTTTGGTGGAGGGAGCAAACGTCACAGTGATAGGGCGAGGTCGGAGCTGTCCTTGGTCCTGGTATGCATGTGGGATCTCCATCAGAAATGTTTCACGGAGGGAGCAAACGTCACAGTGGTAGGTCGAAGTCGGAGCTGTCCTTGGTCCTGGTATGACTGTGGGATCTCCATCAGAAATGTTTAGCGGAGGGATCAAACGTCACAGTGGTTGGGCGAAGTTGGAGCCGTCTTTGGTCCTGGTATGCATGTGGGATCTCCATCAGAAATGTTTAGCGGAGGGAGCAAACGTCACAGTGATAGGGCGAGGTCGGAGCTGTCCTTGGTCCTGGTATGATTGTGGGATCTCCATCAGAAACTCACAGTGGTAGGTCGAGGTCGGAGCTGTCCTTGGGCCTGGTATGATTGTGGGATCTCCATCAGAAATGTTTAGCGGAGGGAGCAAACGTCACAGTGATAGGGCGAGGTCAGAGCTGTCCTTGGTCCTGGTATGATCGTGGGATCTCCATCAGAAATGTTTAGCGGAGGGAGCAAACGTCACAGTGGTTGGACGAGGTCAGAGCTGTCCTTGGTCCTGGTATGATTGTGGGATCGCCATCAGAAATGTTTAGCGGAGGGAGCAAACGTCACAGTGATCGGTCGAGGTCGGAGCTCTCCTTGGTCCTGGTATGATCGTGGGATCTCCATCAGAAACTCACAGTGGTAGGTCGAGGTCGGAGCTCTCCTTGGTCCTGGTATGATTGTGGGATCTCCATCAGAAATGTTTGGTGGAGGGAGCAAACGTCACAGTGATAGGGCGAGGTCGGAGCTGTCCTTGGTCCTGGTATGCATGTGGGATCTCCATCAGAAATGTTTAGCGGAGGGAGCAAACGTCACAGTGGTAGGTCGAGGTCGGAGCTGTCCTTGGTCCTGGTATGATTGTGGGATCTCCATCAGAAATGTTTAGCGGAGAGAGCAAACGTCACAGTGGTTGGGCGAGGTCGGAGCTGTCCTTGGTCCTGGTATGGTTGTGGGATCTCCATCAGAAATGTTTCGTGGAGGGAGCAAATATCACAGTGGTTGGGCGAAGTCGGAGCTGTCCTTGGCCTGGTATGCATGTGGGATCTCCATCAGAAATGTTTCGCGGAGGGAGCAAACGTCACAGTGATAGGGCGAGGTCGGAGCTGTCCTTGGTCCTGTTATGATTGTGGGATCTCCATCAGAAACTCATTGTGGTAGGTCGAGGTCGGAGCTGTCCTTGGTCCTGGTATGATTGTGGGATCTCCATCAGAAATGTTTAGCGGAGGGAGCAAACGTCACAGTGGTAGGGCGAGGTCGGAGCTGTCCTTGGTCCTGGTATGCATGTGGATCTCCATCAGAAATGTTTCGCGGAGGGAGCAAACGTCACAGTGGCGGGGCAAGGTCGGAGCTGTATTTGGTCCTGCAATGGGATTTGTTTAAAGAGGAGGGAATAAGGAAGTGGGGACCAGCCAAACAAAAGGACAAGCCCATAAGCAGACATGGGAGCAGCGCAATGAGTGGGATAGGATGGAGGCTGGGGCTGCTTGGAGTGCCGGGAGAAAGATATCAAAAGGGTGGATAATGTGTTTCGATCGCTATAGCAATAGCACTCGAAAGAAGAAACAGCTTCTGCTTCTGAAACAGCAGAAGATAAAAACGAGGCTCATATAAAAATGAGGCCTGTAGCTCCCCGAGATTTCTGAACCACTGGGGAGTGTTCGGTGGCGCCGCATTGCCGGGAGCATCGTGCGAATGGTGCATGTTCGATGAGAGCGACGGCTCGGGACAGAAAGAGAGAGTGAAGGCTTGCAGGGAGGGGGTGGAGGGAGGATCGAGGGAGTGAAGGTTGAAACGAGAAGGTGAATTACAGACGCAGACGTAGAGGAGTGGATAGATCAGGGAAAGAAATGTACCGGGAATTGATGGCAGTTGGGAAGCAACAGCTCGGCCGGCCATACAAGCTTGGGCGTATAAAAAGCGATGGAGCGAACGAGTGAGGGGGGAGAGCACCGTTAATGCGCCATCAATATGTAATGAGGAGTCCGGAGTAGAGATGGGCACGCATTTATAACAAAGTGGTGGCTGAACAGGCATTAAATGGAAGCCATCAATATCGCTCCATCTCGCCTCTCCTATATGGTTGGGACTGTGAGATCCACGCATGTGACAATATTATTGTCTTGGCACCAGTACACACCGACATTGCTCCTGGTGGGAAGGGTGTACTATAATGGATGGAGAATAGGGGTCGCAATCTCCTCCAGGTAACCCACCTTACAATCTCCCATGACGATATATGAGCAATTAGCGTTTGGCAACAGATGCCAGCTGGCAGCGAGCCAATCACGAGAACTACGCGATCGGGCTCTACCCGTGACGAGTGGCAAACAACTCCAATGAATCCCCCCTTCAGGGTCTTCTGCGATCTGGTTAAATTGGCCACCCACATGGAACATGGCCTTTAATCCAGGGAAATCTCATGTGCACACAATTACACACACAAGCACAAACACACACACGAATGTGGTGTCAGAGGTGGGATTTCTGGAACATATCTGCCGTCTAACCACAGCAACCTTTGATTGTGTAACCACATCGCCAAGTTAACATGCAGAGTCAGATATACAAAGACAAGTTCTTCTTCACAATTCAGCTTTGACAGCTTACAAAAGCCTTTGTTTGAAGTACATTGTAATGCACTTCTCCAATGTGGGCTCCACCCACCCACCTGGGACTACTTCATTAATGTAGCGTGCTGATCCATAAGGAGCATTCGTGGGACTACTTGCTGCTGATGCGGCAGGTTGGAGGTCTCACGGCCCCGTGTCACTTTCCCTTAGGTCTCGCCACTCACCGGGTCACACAACCACTCCTTTATCCTCTTTATATGTCTTTTGTGCGCTTATGGACTTTGGGTAAAGCCATGTTGCATTGACCTAATCAACCACTAATCTGCTGTCGACATATTTATCTCTGTAATTTTTTTTTTATTCAATCGTACTTTCCCTCTTCTAGTCAAAACATAACAACGATAACAACAATCAACAACTACAAGGGCACTGGGTAGAGTGCACACCGCCGCGGGGACCCTCACAGTCATACCTCTGCGAGGCTCAACAGTTTACGTTTTGTATCCCACTGAATGGCCGGATCTGGATTCTGACCTTAACCAAAATCGAATCGGCTTTTCCATGTCATCTAACCAACTCATCCACCAAACGTTATCATAATCCATCCAAAACTTTTTGAAATATCGTGCTTATATGTCGTTTTTGGCCCCATCACTCAATGGTGAAGGGGAGGAGGGGGGTATTTAATTGGTGAAACACCAGCGCAGTCATCTTCGGAGCCTTCAAATCACCCCCTTTTTGGATGTGCACTCCTGAAATAATGAAGATGACTTTCGGAAAAAATCTTTACCTTGTTGCAGAATCTCTCTGTCTGGAACAATAATCTGAAACTATATTATACTCGAAACTATATTATGAGGTTTCTGGACTTCAGACCAGACTTTGGTGGGTTAAACCGGTTTTATGAGCGCTCAACCTCTCCTCTTCCCTCAGAGCATATTTCTGGTGTGGGCAGTAATTATATTTGTCTGAAGGCCTATGAGCTTCTGCATAGCCAGATGAATTATCTCGCTCTAAGGGCCATTTTGGATGCAGTGTCCCTAATAATCTTTCTCTTTCCTTTTGGAATGCCTAAAAGGGCAAGGCATTTGCTGAAAGATGTATTGTAAAATCCTCTACTACCTATTTCTACTGGAAAGTAGTTTACAGAACATCCTCTTTGTTCACAATCAGCTACCAGGTCTTCGTATGTTCCTTTCTTTCTGGCATATGCATTGGCCAGGTTCTCCTCCATCGGACAGTCAATTCACTAATGACGACATTCTTAGTTACTGCCGAATAGATGGTGATATCAGGCCGTTTGGCGTTTCCATAATTTGTGGAGGTAACACTATTGGCTTATGGTCCTCATCATCAGAAACATACAATCATTAGCCTTTTGTCGGATGTCCTGTGTTTCTACCTGTGGAAGTGGCAGGGCTGGGTTCCTGTAGGATGTACCATCAGCTGTACGGAATGCAATGGTAGGAATGGAGTTTGGCTTTGATGCAATCCTGGTCTTCTTATTTGCATCTTTGATATAAGGAGCCAGGCCTGATGCAATTGCTCTTAGGGTTTGGTCATGGCGCCAGTTGTATCTTCCATTTTGGAGTGAGTAGCTGCACCCATTTAGGAGGTGGGGCAGCATTTCAGATGTGGAGCTGCACCCATTTAGGATGTGGGGCAGCGTGCAATGGTGATGATGGTACAGTTGGCACAATCCAAGGTTGGTTTTGCCCCACAATCTTAGGTTGGCTGGGGAAGGGAGTTGGTCGCGGATAGCATTGATGTGGAATGGCAGCAGTTCCGGTGTCCATACATAGAGGAGTTTCTTCCATGATGTATCGGTCTGTATGGCAGAATCCCATCTCAACCACTGTCCTTGTTTAGCACATCCATGCAGGTGGACCAACATGTCTCGATATCCTTTACCAAATTAGTAAGGCATTTCCTGTGTTCTCTGCTGGTCATGTCTCTTATCGGCTTTTTATTTTTTCCTGTCGCCGAGGCCTGCTCGGTCAGTTTGACCTCTGCACATCTCATTCAGGATAAGGTGTCGCTCCTTCCGTTATACTCTTTCACACCATTCCACCTAGCCTTGTTTTTTTGTTTGTTTCGAACAACTCTCTGTACAGTGTTTGGGTCTTTCCATCCCTGGAGTGTTTGTTAAGGTGGTACTTGGTGACTTGCATACATTTCACGGAAGTGGTTAGCCTTTTCAGTTGTAGACCGTACCTTTTTCTGGTTCTGTACACTGTTGGAACAGGACAGGATCTGCTTACCCCTGCCCATATTTTGAGGTACTTGGTGCAGGTTGCATCTTGACTCTCGATGTAAGATATTGGGAAGTTATAGATGGTGAACTCCCAGGTCATATTTGGCACAATTGTATTATTGCACATGCACATCTTCATGATTCCAGACAGATTGCTTTTCTCGGTTGTTTGTAACATGGCCACCAGCTTCACCTTGACCATTCCTCTAATGTTATCATCTTTCCAATCTTCGTAGATCAGCTTTTCATCAATTTTGAGTTGGGGGTCATAGGCTATATATTGTGGCTTATGCCCTCCGTGCCTCTGCTCTGCATTTGGGACAGCTTTCTTCATAGCGTGACACTTACGTTTGGAAGGCTTACCTTTCATTGTTCGTGAAGCAACGTTTAAACCTTGGTTTTTTTTTTTTGGTTTTTTTTTTGTATACATAATCGAGGCTCGTGAAAGAGCTAACATTTATCACACAAACAAATCAGACAAACAAAGTATATAAAAAGGGGAGCGGTACACAAGATGGGGAGAGAAGGGGAAACACACAAACACATTTCAGAGCAGGGACATCGGGAAATGTGTGGGAGGGAGAGGGCTTGGGGGGAGGAGGCTTGGAAAGGGGGGGGGGGGGGAGAAGTATAAAACACAAGGATACTACAAGGACTTCCAGGAAAAAAAGTTGGTATTTCAAAAAAGTGGATTTGGGGTGAAATTAGCGGGGGTAGAAAAGATCAAGGTTTTGGATGTGGGAAGATAAGAGATGGTGGTGAACAGCTGTTTTAAAGACCTGGATGGAGGAGTGGGATTGAAGGGAGTGGGGGAATTTGTTCCAGAGGTGGGAGAAAAGAGGAATGAAGGAGTGAAGGTGAGCAGAGAGTCTTGATTTTGGCAGTTTAACCATAAGAGGGTTGCAGGCAGATCTTGTGCGACCTGTAGGAACATTTGGGGGTCAGAGCCCAGAGAGAGCTGGGGGGGGGGGCAAGGCCAGAAAGGAGTCGGTAGAAGACGGAAAGACCACCAACCTGCCTGTGGTGAGAGAGTGAAAGGCCCTTGGAGTTAGCTTCATCGCGGGAGATTCCAATGATTCTGAACGCTTTGGTTTAAACAGCGTGAATACGAGCTAGGTGTGAGGCAGGAGCACCAGCCCAGAGGGGAGAGCAGTATTCCATTGAGCGGCGGATGAAAGCCTTGTATGTGGTGAGGAGCTCAGGTGTGCCAAGGAAGGACTACGCACAACGGAGGATGCCCAGTCGGCGACTGGCTTTGGAGGCCAGATCTGAAATGTGGTTTTCCCAGGAAAGATCATGGCAGATAGTGAGACCCAAAAGCTTGAGTGACAGAACTTCTTGGAGAGGATTATTCAGAAAGTGGATGGGAGGGTTGTCCAGTCGGTCTTTTCGGAGAGACATCGTAAGAGTGTGAGATTTGTCAGGATTGAAAGACATGTTCCACTTGTTTGCCCAGTCTGTGATTTTGTCCATGTCTGCAGAGAGTGAGGAGGCTGCAGACTGCCGATCTGAGGGATGAGGAATGGAGCGGCATAGAGTAGAGTCATCAGCAAAGAGATAGAGAGGATTTTCAAGAGTCAGAGAGATCATTGATGAAGACCAGAAAAAGCACAGGGCCCAGAACACTGCCTTGGGGAAATCCAGCCTGAACAGGAAGAGGAGATGAGAGAAACCCATTCAGGGCCACACGTTGACTACGACTAGAGAGGAAGTACACCAGCCATGCGTGAAGATTTCCATGGATACCAAAGGAGGAGAGTTTGGTGAGCAGAGCGGGGTGCCAGACCGTATCGAAGACACGTGATATGTCAAGGGAGACAGCTCTGATTTCCTGTTTGGCATTGAGGTCCTCCATCCATTCTTGAGACAGCAGAAGCAGCATGTCCAGAGAAGAGTGACCTGGTCTGAAACCAAAGTGATGATCAGAGATCAAGCCATTGGAGAAGAGGAAAGATTTCATATCCGAAGCAATGATGGATTCCATGACTTTGCTGATAATTGGGAGAAGGCTGATTGGTCTGTTGTTGCTAGGATCTGTTTTTGCACCTTTTTGTGTAAAGCGGTGATGTTGGCTGATTTCCAAGCAAATGGCAGATGACCTTGAGCAAAAGAGAGGGTGAAGAGAACAGAGAGAGGGAGTGAAAGAGCGGAAGAACAGGATTTTAGGACCCGTGGGCTGATGCTGTCAGGTCCAGTTGCAGAATCAGAGTCGAGGATTGACAGAAACTTTTCCACCTTGTCAGGAGGAAAGGACACAGAGTCCAGGAGCAGCTGGGTACGACTGGGTACGGTGGGTACAGAGAGGGCTGGGTTGATTAGTTGTTGACATTCTTCTGGACTTTTTGCTAGCAAAGTCAGGTCATCTGCATATGCTTTGGCAGACGTTGTGATGTCTAATCAGGTCATAGAGTATCCGAGGTGGTTGGACTGGTCCAGCAGATCCAGGCAAAGATTGAAAACAACCAGAAACAGGGTAGTGGGAAACCTTGGAAAACACCAATATAGCACCGTATCCAATCCGTTGTCCAGTACTTGGTTTTCACACATATAAACAGCTAAACATAGTACTTGAACACGATCTTCCTGATACGAGCTGGAATATGGGACCACTCAAGTGCAAACTGTATGAGGTTATGTGGCACAGTGCCATATGCATTTTGTAGGTCAAGCCAGGTTGGCACTATCGGTTTTCCATTCTTTTTAGCATCGAGGAGCATTTCAGTTAATGCCTCCGTATGTTCGACACAGCGTGATATTTTTCCCATGAAATCTTTCTGAATAGATTTGTCAATATATTTATTTTCTGTGAGATACTCAATGGTTCTTTGTGCAAGGATACCCATTCCAAGGTTACTACTGGAATTCTTCACTGTTATGGGTCTGAAGCAAGAAGGATGACTCGTATTCTCCTCTTTGGATATCAGGATCATCTCTCCTACTCCCCAACAACTGGGTATGGAGGCAGTTCTCCATATATTACATATAAACTTGTGTAGCACCTTTGTTGCTCTTGGACGTTTCTTCCATACAAAGTATGGAATACGGTTAGTTCCAGGAGCACTGGAATTTCTTCACTTCCGGAGATAGGCATTCAGTTCTGACAATCTTGGTGGTTTAATTTTGAATGGGGTCTTGGGTTTTAGTGATCTTTTCATACCCTTCAGTATTTGGTATTTGTAGCTACGTTTTTTTTTATCGTTATTGACCTCCGTAAAGGACTTTTCAGCAACTACTTTGCTGAAGGATGGAGATCTATTTTGTTTGTCATCCAGCATCCATTTTGCATACTGGTCCAGATTTCCTCTAAATTGTTGCTGAGCTCTATTGGCAGATATTCGTTCTTGTGATTTCAATTCTAATTTCCTCACTTTGTTATGGAGTCTTACTAAGTTGAGGTAGTCTTTCCTGAGGTTTGCTACCTGTGCTTCGTTTCTGTCTTTCATAGGGCTTGTTTAAATTGACTTAAACTTAAAGAATTCCAAACGAATTCGTTTTTCAAACGAAAAATAATTTTACACACTTAAATAATTAAATAATTATCGTATCCAGATCCGGTTTCGGATCTTCACCAAATTCGAATGGATTCGTCCTTGTCACACACACACACAACCTGTGCACCAAGTTTCATCCGAATCCGAACATAACTTTTTGAGATCTCGTGCTCGCAGACAGACAGACAAATAAACATGACGGACGGACAATCATGGGTGAAAACATAACATCAAAATTAGGGAAAAAAACACCGATCCGATGTAGGCACCAGACTCTTGCAGAGCGCCAGGGCTGCCGAAGCAGTTTCCTGGCAAGGATTGCACTAGGTGGTTTGCCATTGCCTTTCTAGCAGTAGTTAAGGCAGGAATTTGTAATTTGTTCATGGTTCCAGTGATAGCTTGACTACTCTTCACGAAGGGATCTTGAAGATCCACCAACTAATGTCGGAAGACGAGACGCCCAGTTTAACGTTCATCCGAAGGACGGCACACGCGTTCATGAATTACTCTGCCTGTGCAACACCAGGACGGCAGTTTATAGCTGGGTCGGGATTCGAACCCTGGCTAGACAGCTTAGAGATGACAGACATAGAATATCAAACACGGTATAACAATCAACAATCATCATTCCCCTTTATCCAAATGGATGAAGTGCATATTAAACTTTTTAATATTAAATTAAAGAATTAAGTAAATACATTCGGGTAAACTTTCACCTTTCCAAAAGCAGGGCATCCCTCCTCGTTTCGTAATCCCCTCGAGGTCCTGAACACCCTGGGACGTCTCAGCTGGCACCCGATGTAGCTGGCCCGAAGCCGTACACTGCATTAGTCCTCTTAAGTAACAAAATCCATTCGCATCGTCGGAGGGGAGAAAGAAAATCCATTGCAAACGCAATCACGAGACATTATTTCACAAGGCAATAAGCCAGGCCAGTTTCACCCGAGAAATATTCCTATTGTGTAACGAAACCCTCGATGTTGAAAATTCCAGCAGCAATCACAAATACCAAAAAGAATACACCTTTATTTATATATTTTAATGATGACATGATGACAATATGCAGTTAAATACTAATCACAGGCTGGGTTGTAAAGGGTTAGTATGCCAGGGTAGTTTAAGGTTGAGGTTGATGTTTTATTTGAGTACATCAAATGTACATCAACATAAGTACATTTTATTTGAGTTGATGTAATCAATAAGTATAAATATTTAAAAAAATTGATAAAAATTTAAATTTTTATTCTGCTTCTTTTGTAGGCAGCGCAAGGCTGCGGGGTAGCATCATTGGCTGAGGGGTGGCTGTGCCGCTGAGGGAGTGGCTGTGGCTGAGGGCGTGGCTGTGCCGCTGAGGCGGTGGCTGTGCCGCTGAGTGGGTGGCTGTGGAAGTGGGCGTGGCTATGGCTGAGGGCGTGGCTGTGGCTGAGGCGGTGGCTGTTCCGCTGAGGGCGTGGCTGTGGCTGAGGGCGTGGCTGTGGTTGAGGCAGTGGCTGTGCCGCTGAGGGCGTCGCTGTGGCTGAGGGCGTGGCTGTGGCAGTGGGCGTGGGCGTGGCAGTGGGCGTGGCTATGGCTAAGGGCGTGGCTGTGGCTGAGGGCGTGGCTGTGCCGCTGATGCAATCAATGCCCTCTGCTGGTTCAGGCAGGAATTTGGAATTTGTTCCCTGGTGCAGGCGATAGTTCGCCTACTAGGCTATGAGCCAAGGGGATTGGTCGGTACCATACAGATGGAGTAAGGCTCATTGTGATTTTTAGCAAGATATATGTCCCTAGATATGAAAAAAAAAGTGATAGCAGTGTATAACTCTCGGCCATCTCTGTGTTATCACCCGAAATATTATTATACGCCTGCTTCGCTTCGCTAAAAAATGTGATATTTGCTAAAATTGGAATAAATATATGTTTTTAAGGACCACAGAGTGCCAATAATTTGCATACTGGATGCCAACTAATATAGTAATAGAAAATAGAACATTTGTGGGGGTTATTTATCAAATTTTTGATATAATGACAAAAAATATGTTAAATTTAGTGAAAAAGTGGTCGAAATCGCTTCTTCAGAATTCACATTGTACATTTTTGTCAATATTTCAAAAATGAAAACTCCCAGAGTAACATTTGACCCCTCAAAATCTTTGCAAGGAACCACTGCATTGGAATATATCATTACTTTGTAATATGGTGGTTGTTTGGGGCACATATTTTTGGCAAAGTTCAAAATATTGTTGCGGAAATGAGGATTGTGTTTTTTTGATTGTGTTGTATTGTATTGTAAATTGTTATGAATTATTGTTTAGTCTGAGCCCTCCTTGCTCCAGTGTGTATAAAGGTCAAAGGGCGTTCCGGTAGTTAATTCCATAAAGCATACATTGAAGGACACTATAATACCCTTGTTCAGTAGTTTATTTCCTTATTCGGTGTGTTAGGTTAAGGCTTTGTCTTCCATTAAAATGACACTCCATTGCACCAAGTGAAATAGATAGATTCCTTTCATTCCCCATTCCCACTCCCAAAACTTCCATTGCCAAGCCTCAATTTCCAGCTACATCCCCTCCAAGTCTCCATTGCCAACTGCACTGGGCAGTTTGCCAGTTTGTTACAGCTGTGGGTTGTTTTCGCTCCAAAACCACCATTGAACATGTGCTCGGGTCGGGGAAGAAAGGCGTGCCCGCCCGTCGTCATCAAGGGCGGAGCCAGAGGGTCGCGCGACCAACCAGGGCCGAGGTGAGCACACCGATGGGCGTGTCCTGAAGGCCGGCGGCTTAATCGCCGGAGGCGCTATAAAGGCGCGCGCGCAAGAGGTTAGAGAGAGCTGAGTTGTGTGGTTTTGGTCAGAGCGGGGGTTGGTCGTCTGTGGTGGTCAGTGGTTGCATTGAGTTGTCGGTGGTGAGGAGTGATTGGACTAAGCAAGAGAGAAAGAGTCCTGGAGTTAGTGAGAGAGGGAGAGAGAACCCGTCATGCCAGACCCCCCCCACCAGCAGCATTGGCTTGGCTCCACCAAGCAGCTCCGACCCGTTACCCCGCGCACACGACAGGATCGGTGGCATCGACGGCCGTCGAGGTCCAGCCCGACGTCCCGTGCGGGATCAAGCTCCAGCCAGCTCCGGACCTTCCTCTCCCTCCAGCCATCCACCTCCCGCCAGTCCTGCCTTTCCATCCTTTTGGTGTACGTGTTTGTTCTGTTTGTTTTGTCCCTGGGTAATTAATTAAGACTGCATAGATAAGCTAGCGATTTTCACTGTGTCCTTCTGGTCCGTCCCTCTGTCTATATTATTTTCTTATCTTTCCTTCTCCTTGGTTTCTTTGAGCCTGTAAATAGTAATAAATAGTAATCGTATTTCAAACCTTTTTGCCTTCATCTTCCTCTTCTTCACATCCGTGTCGTCTTTGTCTTTTCCCTCATTGAATAGCTGTGGCGCGATCTGGCCAACGTTCAGGGGATCGGGTGAGTCGGGAAAAACTGTTCGGCCACGGCGCCTCCGCTCGGCAAACAACATCTTATCCGCGGACCGTAACAATTGGTGTCAGAAGTGTCGGATTCGGACCTGAAGCGCTTAACGCGCTCAAAATTACAAACTACCGAAATTGCTTTTGTTTTACAAAACCCGAATTTTGAAATCGCGCCATGGCTGGTCAAGGCGAAGGGATGCCGGTGGGAGAGATAGACGGGGTAGAATCGACCCAGGACCTCGGGGAAATGTATGTGGAGGAAAGAGAGGAGGAGAACATTGGCAATGTGGTTGAGGAGGTGTCAGGCGCGCAAAATGGCGCTCTCGCGCACGAGGTTACGGGCGCGCAAAATGGCGCCTCGCACATGGCTACGGCGACCGCGCCCGCGACCGCGACCGTAGCAGCGCCACCGATGGATTCGAACCTTTTTTTGTTACAAATGGGGGCCCTTATGGACAGGCTAGAAGCCAAAATGGGACAAATGGGGAACCAGATGGATGCTCAGGGTGAGCGATTGGGGGCAATGAGGGACGAAGCGAGGGGTACCAGTGCCCAAATTGGGAAGATAGACAGTAAAATCGAGGGGTTAGACAATAATTTTAAGGGATTAGACAATAGATTTGAGGGGTTAGACAACGGGATAAAAGAGGTGAAAAATGGGTTAACGGGGGTGGAAAATAGAATGGCTGCCCAGGAGAATCAGATAGAGGGGGTGAAAAATGGGTTAGAGGGGTTAGAAAACAAGATGGAAAACAAATTGCGGGAAATAGGGGAGCAATCCGCCCGAGAAATTAAACAAATGGGAGAGCAGATAGAGGAGGTGAAAATCGGGGTAGAAACCAAACTGGATGCTCAGAGGGATGAATTGGGACAGATGAGGGCGGCATCTACAAAAGAGAGGGAGGAGATGAAAGAGGAGATACGACGAGGTGTAAGTGAGGAGGTCTCGGGGGTACGCGAGGAGGTAAAGCGAGGTGAAAAGCGTATAGAGAAAGAGGTGAGGAATAATACGGCTAGGTTACAGGGGGGCATAGAGGGTCTGACGAAGGGAGTAGAACAGCTGACAGTGGGACAAAAGGAACTAGTGGACCAAGTGGAAAAGAACACTGCAATAATCGGGGGGTTAAAAGCGACACAAAAAGACATTAAAAATGAATTAATAGCGACAAAGAAGGAATGTCAGATGGTACATGAGGGGTTGACGAAGAAGTTGGAAGAGGTGACAGAAGTAATGGAGACGAAGGACTGGGAGGTGAGGATGCACATAGAAACGGTCAAGGTAGCCTTAGAGGACGAAATTGAGGAGACGCACCGGGAGATAAAAGAGGCGAAGCAAAAGTTAAAGGAGGTGGAAGAGGGGGTGAGTGAAATTAAGAAGAGACGGACAGAAACTAAGAGAGAAATACAGGAGGAAGTGATGGAATATGTACAAGGTCGGTGCTCAAATCGTGATGATGTGCTCACTAACCAAATAAAGAGTTTGCAGGTGGCGAAGGAGGTGCGGAGACGAGGTGCCAAGGTGAGTGGCGATATATTCAGAAATGTAGATGATGTGAGGGGAGCTTCAGTCGGCTTGGGGGTTGATTTGGATCCGGGTGTTCGTGAGAGGCCGTTTGGTTTGTGTAACGCCCCCGCCACCTTTGAGAGATTGATGGAACATGTACTAGGCGGCATGCCATGGCAATCATGCCTGGTATACCTGGATGACGTCCTAGTACATGCCAACACCTTCCCCCAGGCGGTAGCTAATTTGGACCAGGTGTTCGGGTGCCTCAGACAGGCAGGGTTGAAGCTGAACCCGAGTATGTGCACTTTGTTTGCAAGAGAGGTGGCCTATCTAGGTCACGTTATCGGCCGCGAGGGGGTAAAAACGGACCCAGACAAAATTAAAGCGGTAGAGGAGTGGCCCGCACCACGTACCATCAAGGAGGTGCGGGGATTTTTGGGACTCTGCTCCTACTACCGGCGCTTTGTGGCAAAATTTGCGGAGTTGGCCCGTCCCCTCCACCGGCTTACGGAGAAGGGGACGCGATTTAATTGGACACGGGAGTGCCACGAGGCCTTCCAAAAATTGAAGGGGTGTCTAACATCTGCACCCCTTCTAGCTTACCCCACTAGTAACGGGACATTTACCCTGGACACGGATGCGAGCCAGGAAGGATTGGGCGCAGTATTGTCTCAGACACAGGAGGGCGTGGAGAGAGTGATTGGTTACTATAGTCGGGCCTTAAGTAGGCCCGAGCGAAATTATTGTGTCACTCGCAAAGAGTTATTGGCTATGCTGGCTGCCATGAACCATTTCCACCTGTACCTGTACGGGTGGAAATTTTCGGTTCGAACTGACCATTCCTCCCTGCAATGGCTCCTTCGGTTCAAGGAACCGGAGGGCCAAATTGCAAGGTGGTTGGAAAAGTTGCAGCAGTACGATTTCAATGTGACCCATAGGGCCGGGAAGGCCCATGGTAATGCGGACGCACTCTCTCGGCGTCCTTGTCTGGGGGAAAACTGCAAATTTTGTGCGAGACACGAGGAGAGGGAGCAATTGGGCGATTCTGCCCCGATTCTCATTGTCCGGGCAACCCGGGTGAGAGGGCCAATTTTGCCACTAACCGTAGATGAAGAATTTGGAGATTTGGCTTGGAGCACGGCCCAGCAGGAGGATCCTGTCCTGGGACCGGTGTTCAATTGGGTCAAACTGGGGCAAAGACCAAAGGGGGAAGAGGTCACCCCCCTCGGGGCGCAAACAAAGGCGTATTGGGCTCAGTGGCAGACCCTGGAGTTGAAAGGCAACATCTTATATCGCAAGTGGGTGGAGGTTCCCTCTGATAGAACTTCCTGGCTGGTGATAGTCCCTGACAAATTCAAGAACGTCATCTTACAACAGGTGCATGGTACCCGCTCCGGCGGCCATTTGGGCAGGACAAAGACAATATCTCGGGTCCGCCGGAGGTTCTATTGGGTGAATATGGGGCGCGACATACAGGACTGGTCGGAGATGCGACGCCTGTTCTGCCAAAAAGGGACCAGCACGGAGGATGAGGGCCCCCCTTCAATTACACCAGGTGGCGGCCCCCCTTGAGCGGGTGGCTATGGATATACTAGGACCGCTGCCCCGCACCCACCAAGGTAATAAGTATATCCTCGTTGTAATGGACTATTGTACCAAGTGGCCGGAGGCCTACGCCCTCCCCAACCAAGAAGCCGGGGTTGTAGCGCAGGCCTTCGTGGAAGGATTTGTATGTCGGCACGGGATTCCACAGGAGCTGCACACCGATCAGGGTCGAAATTTTGAGAGCCAATTACTAAAAGATGTGTGCAGACTCCTGTCAATTCGGAAAACCAGGACCACGCCCTTGCGGCCACAATCTGACGGGATGGTGGAACGGTTCAACAGAACATTGGTACAACAACTGGCATTGTTCACCACCACCCATCAGGATGACTGGGACGAACATCTCCCGTACCTGTTGATGGCCTACAGAACTAGCCAGCACGGGGCCACCGCATGCAGTCCAGCGTTGCTTATGTATGGGCGGGAGTTACGGGCTCCCGCCGACTTGCTATGCGGTCCCGTGCCAGACACCACGGATACACCGCTGAGGGAGGGTTACGCACGTCACCTGGAGGAAGGCATGGAGCGCGTCCATGCCTTCGCCCGCCGCCAGCTCCATCTGGCGGGGGCCAAGATGAAGCGCAGGTACGACGACCGGAGCCAGGGGAGTCAATACGCTCCGGGGATGAAGATTTGGTTCTTTAATCCCCGGAGGCGGAAGGGCAGGTGCCCAAAACTCACCTCCCCCTGGCAAGGCCCGGGAGTCGTCCTGTCGCAAGTCTGTGACGTGGTCGTTAAGATCAAAATGGGGCCACGGGCCCCCCCTCGGATCGTCCATGCCGACCGGATAAGACCTTATGCCGGCGAGCAGGCGCCCTCATGGATCGCCTCAGCTCTAGATGCCGAGGCAGGACCCAGTACCTCTTGCGACGGGGGCTCGTAGCGTCAGAGGACTGGGGGGATGGTAGTGGGAGATGCCCGATGTGGTGGGATGGCAACTCTGTCATCCCTCACAGCGGGGGCAAAGGAGCACTAGTTATGGGGTTTATGGCAGTGAAAACTAGCCCGGGAGGGTTAGGATAAAATGATAGGGACGTAGAAGATGACAATAGGTGACGTTAAGATTAGTTAGTGACAACCATACCTGTAGTGGGGACGCAGGTAGATTAGTGTGGATGATAATGCCGTGGTATGTGCTTAGTTTAAAGGGAATACGGGGAGCACTAAGTTATCAGTGCAACAGGTAGATTAGATGATGCCGTGTGAGTGTTGGAGGTGTATTCAGAAGTGTATTGTGAAAAGTGTGTGAGGAACAGGTGTGATTGCACAGATGTGCGACTGAACAGGTGTATGGAGCAGTGTATGAGTGAGTGATAGTGATGTGTATTGTGCTGGCCAAATGGTCCAGGAAGGAAGGAGGGTGCAGGTGGCACCAGGTGTGATTGCACAGGTGTGCAACAACAGGTGTATGGAGAATGGTTGTGTGAAATACATGGAGTGTGGAATACATGGTCGTGTGGAATATATGGAGTATTGGAATGGATGGTCGTGGAGTGAGTATGGTGGAAACTATGGAGTGGAGTGGATAGTGCGAAGGTGTGAATGGGGGAAGGATAGACCCCCATCACGAATACCTGGGGAGGGTAGTGTAAGTGTTAGGTAGAGGGTATAGGTAAATTGTGGTTGGATATTGGCATCTGTGGTGCGGGTGAAAGAATGGTATTTGGATGGGTGCATTAGTGTTGTGGAAATGGCTGGGCGTGTAGCCTGTTAGTGTGTGTAGTTGGTTTGGGCACTCCACCACTGTGAGGATGTCGGCCAGGTGAGGCCGCAGGTGGGCTCTGGGAGCCGGTAGTTGTTGTGGATGGGGCACGAGGATCCGGAGGACGGACCCGGGTAGCCCAGTGCCAGAGGGCACCGAGGGGTGACAGAGCCAGGAGGGGCCTTCCCCAATTAGATAGGTTAGGGTGAGGAGCTAGGTAAGCTCGGGTGGCAACTGCAGTGGTGGAGGTGTGCAGGTGGGTAGACCTGCTGGGAGAGCTACACGACCCAGCCCGGAAATTGTGCAAGGGCACAGGGAGTGGCATCGAGGGAGTGAGACCCCCAAATTGAGAAGCACCACAGTTTGGTCAATGGGAATTGGTTTTTAGAACCCATAGTGTAAGATGGCCAATGGATTGGCAGGGAAAGACCCCGGGTAGTGTAAAGTGTATTAAAGTCATTTAGAAAGTAGTTAGGATTGAAGTCTCCTCGCACCATCTGCATCCACTCACCTGAGATGACGTACCTCCACACCATGCCAGGTTGTTTTTATTATTTTTATGATGCAAATGTTTGGATGTGAGACGCATCATGACGTGGGTGTGACATTGTGCTTGTTGTTCCATCCCTTCCTCCTTATGAGGATTGATGATGAATTGGGTGATGGCAAATTTTGGCTAGAGGGATTGTGGAGACGAATTTGGTATAGAAGAAATATGGGGAAGACGTGACAGTAGTGACGAATTTGTAAAGGTGTAGGTTGTTGTACATATGGGGTAAGGGCAAGGGTAGTGTAGGTGACAGGGGGGGTGACGTACGGTAGGGACGAGCTTTCTCACTTCGCTCTCCGTACGCACTTCACCTTGCATTGCCTTATTGATGTGTACCCTTGTGACCTTACCCCTCGCTCATCTGTCTTCCCCCCTTTGTCTCCCACATGAGGACCTGAGCGCCACTGGGCGCCGAGGGGAGCGTGCGTGAGTCCGCCTTTGTGTGCCCGGAACTCCCAGAACCATCTGTCTGCATCGATGCACCACATTATGGACCACATGTCTGTGGCCGAGCACCACTTATGGACCCCATGGGTTGGGGCATGGCCCCTCTGCTGGAACCGGCCATGAAGGCCCGAAATCTTGCTGGCGGACCTTGGCCACAGGGCACCGATGCCCCACAGGTGAACCACACTAGTCGGCCCCTGTGGGCCATAAATAAATAAAAATGGACACGTTGGGTGCATTTCATTTTATGTTCAAATAGGCCGCCAGTAAGAAAACAAAAGAAAATGACAACATCTGGAAGAAAGCAAATAGCCAGCAGAGGGAGCCAAAGAGCAAGAGACCACCTGCAGGGTTAGGGGTTGTTGATTAATTTTATTGATGAACAATGATGACTGTGCACCGATTGGTGCTTGAGGGTGTGTTGGTGCGTTTATGGGTGCTTTCATGGTGCATTGATGCAGAGCAGACTGTCTCCCCCCCCCCAGAAAGAACAATCACAGGTCCTGGGTTGCGTTTTGTAAATAAAGTAGTGTCAGTGTAAATAATGCTCCCCACCGTCAATGTATAGTTTGAAGACCATTCCGCAATTCGGTTAGCTGTGGGCGTGTCTGTTAGGTAGGGTGCAATGGAGCAGCGGGACATATTTATTTATGTTTTAAAACTGTCGCACTCAGGGTCAGGTTAAAAGTAGAGGGAACTACACCTACGTGTCACACTAAATTAAAGTGATAGGCCCAGGACGTGCCTAAGAGGAGGAGGGTGCAGTGTTGCGGAAATGAGGATTGTGTTTTTTTGATTGTGTTGTATTGTATTGTAAATTGTTATGAATTATTGTTTAGTCTGAGCCCTCCTTGCTCCAGTGTGTATAAAGGTCAAAGGGCGTTCCGGTAGTTAATTCCATAAAGCATACATTGAAGGACACCATAATACCCTTGTTCCGTAGTTTATTTCCTTATTCGGTGTATTAGGTTAAGGCTTTGTCTTCCATTAAAATGACACTCCATTGCACCAAGTGAAATAGATAGATTCCTTTCATTCCCCATTCCCACTCCCAAAACTTCCATTGCCAAGCCTCAATTTCCAGCTACATCCCCTCCAAGTCTCCATTGCCAACTGCACTGGGCAGTTTGCCAGTTTGTTACAGCTGTGGGTTGTTTTTGCTCCAAAACCACCATTGAACATGTGCTCGGGTCGGGGAAGAAAGGCGTGCCCGCCCGTCGTCATCAAGGGCGGAGCCAGAGGGCCGCGCGACCAACCAGGGCCGAGGTGAGCACACCGATGGGCGTGTCCTGAAGGCCGGCGGCTTAATCGCCGGAGGCGCTATAAAGGCGCGCGCGCAAGAAGTTAGAGAGAGTTGAGTTGTGTGGTTTTGGTCAGAGCGGGGGTTGGTCGTCAGTGGTGGTCAATGGTTGCGTTGAGTTGAGTTGTCGGTGGTGAGGAGTGATTGGACTAAGCAAGAGAGAAAGAGTCCTGGAGTTAGTGAGAGAGGGAGAGAGAACCCGTCACGCCAGACCCCCCACCAGCAGCGTTGGCTTGGCTCCACCAAGCAGCTCCGACCCGTTACCCCGCGCACACGACAGGATCGGTGGCATCGGCGGCCGTCGAGGTCCAGCCCGACGTCCCGTGCGGGATCAAGCTCCAGCCAGCTCCGGACCTTCCTCTCCCTCCAGCCATCCACCTCCCGCCAGTCCTGCCTTTCCATCCTTTTGGTGTACGTGAGTTTGTTCTGTTTGTTTTGTCCCTGGGTAATTAATTAAGTCTGCATAGATAAACTAGCGATTTTCACTGTGTCCTTCTGGTCCGTCCCTCTGTCTATATTATTTTCTTATCTTTCCTTCTCCTTGGTTTCTTTGAGCCTGTAAATAGTAATAAATAGTAATCGTATTTCGAACCTTTTTGCCTTCGTCTTCCTCTTCTTCACATCCGTGTCATCTTTGTCTTTTCCCTCATTGAATAGCTGTGGCGCGATCTGGCCAACGTTCAGGGGATCGGGTGAGTCGGGAAAAACTGTTCGGCCGTGGCGCCTCCGCTCGGCAAACAACATCTTATCCACGGACCGTAACAATATGTTCAACCATACCCCCTAATTTTGATATTTTGGAACGAAACATAGCTTTTGAACATTTTAGGTTTATTCGTCTACTACTTTTGGTATCTCAGTGTAATTTTTGGTATTAGCTAGTACCACTCCAATGCAGTGGTTCCTTGCGAAGATTTTGAGGGGTCAAATGTTACTCTGGGAGTTTTCATTTTTGAAATATTGACAAAAATGTACAATGTGAATTCTGAACTCGAAGCGATTTCGACCACTTTTTCACGAAATTTAACATATTTTTGGTCATTATATCAAAAATTTGATAAATAACCCCCACAAATGTTCTATATTTCTATTACTATATTATTGGCATCCAGTATGCAAATTATTGGCACTCTGTGGTCCTTAAAAACATATGTATTCCAATTTTAGCAAATATCACATTTTTTGGCGAAGCGAAGCGGGCGTATAATAATATTTCGGGTGATAACACAGAGATGGCCGAGAGTTATACACTGCTATCACTTTTTTTTCATATCTAGGGACATATATCTTGCTAAAAATCACAATGAGCCTTACTCCATCTGTATGGTACCGACCGGCCAATTTGGGGGGTCTGGCTCATAGCCTATACTCTTCGCAAAGGACACCGTGGGATCTTTAACGTCCACCAACTAATTCTGGCAGACGGGTTGTCCAGTTTAACGTCCATCCATGGTATGGCACACACAATGCCTGGGCAATTTTTCTATACACAATATATATATTATTGGGGTCACAAGGTCAATCACCTTGCCTGTGAAACATCAAGACGAGTTTATAGCTGGGTAGGGATTGAAACCAACAGCTTAGAGACCTCTCGGCCACCCTGCCAGCCCTTTTTCAACCCACAGTAGCACGTGGTGGTCACCAGCTGGCCTTTACCCATGTTCTGCAACAAAACGTGCGAGTTACCCTTGAACTTCCATCGTATTCATCATTTTTCATTAACTTCACTCTGTTTACATGATGCTTACGTTTTTGAACAAATCAGTGCGTTATGACAATGAGCATTAAACACCTTTTTCATATTCGGATGCAGTGCAATTGAAATAATTGGTCAGAAATTACACTACTGTACTGTACTATACATCAAATGTTCAATGTTTTTGGCATGTTTAGAATGAAATTTATTTTTAAAAGGATGCACTTACAACTTTGTGAATTGTTGTTCCTTCATTTCTCTGATCTTCAAATGAGACTTCAGCCTTGCAAAGATTATCACTTTTAATAGCTGATGTTATGCGCATCTGTGTGCAATCCATTTGCAAATTCTTGTTCTCGAGTGATATACAATACTAGTGGGGTTTGCGTACACATTGTGTAAGCAATAACAAACCGCGCTTCGTACGTAGATACATAATAAATAGAAGCTTTATGATTATAGGCAAGCATCACCGACATGCTGCTGGAGATCAATTTAGGTTTTATTTATTTATTTATTTCACGGACGAGTTTACGGTTTTAACGTAAATTTTCATTGATATTTTTATTTCACAGTTTAGTTATAGAAATGACAATTTTAAAATGCTAGATATCGATTGAGGTTATTTTTTATGGATGCGTTCACGGTTTTTTAACATAAATTTTCATTTGCGGACGCTTTTTTTTCCATTTATGGACATTTTTGTCATGTTTATTTCGCAGTTTATAGTTATACAAATTACAATTTTGAAATGCTAGATATTGATTGAGGTTAAAAAACAACTTACGTACGCATTTAAGGTTTTTAATGTAAATTTTCATTTACGGAAACCTTTTATTGTTTTCATTTAGTGACATTATTATCATTTTTATTTCACAGTTTAGTTATGCAAATTACAATTGTCACAGTTTACAGTCATGGAAATTACAATTTTCACAGTTTACAGTAATGGAAATTACAATTTTCAATTGCTTGATATCGATTGAGGTATTTTTTTTTTTTTACATATGCATTTATGGTTTTTTATGTAAATTTTCATTTACGGACATTATTGTCATGTTCATTTCGCAGTTTATAGTTATACAAATTACAATTTTCAAGTGCCAGATATTGATTGACTTCTTTTTTCTTTTTTTCATATGCGTTTATGGTTTTCTACGCAAATTTTAATTTACGGACACTTTTTCTTGTTTTCATTTAGTGACATTATTTTCATTTTGATTTCACAGTTTACAGTTATAGAAATTACCATTTTCACAGTTTACAGTTATGGAAATTACAATTTTGAATTTCTAGATATCGATTGAGGTTTTCTTTTTTGCGGATGCGTTTAAGCTTTAAGGTTTTTTAAATGTAAATTTTAATTTACGGACGATTTTTTCTGTTTTCATTTCGGGACATTATTGTCATTTTTATTTCACCATTTACAATTATGGAAATTACAATTTTCACAGTTTAGTTATGGAAAGTACAATTTTGAAATGCTATATTGATTGAGGTTTTAAAAATTTTTACATATGCATTTACGTTTTGTACATAAATTTTCATTTACAGACGCTCTCCGATGGTTCTATGATTTTCCCTGGAGTACCGGCCTTGATGTCCGTTGGCACGCCAAATTTCAGCTTTCTACGACACCCCAAAAGTACCGAACATTAACATCAATCTGTCAGTAGTTAGAAAGAGCTATATATATTAGATATGCAACTTTGTTCCCACCAATGTCAGGATAGGTAGGATGGCTACCTGCAACTCATATTTGCACTTTCGTGTGAAAGTGGGTGAATTAATCTATTATACCTGCTATTGCACTCCTGCACCACTGGACAGAATAACTTCAAAACTTGAGGTTATCGCTAAAAATAAATAAATCAAACCCCTGGAAGTTGTACAAATCATTCTAAACTACGCCAATTAATCTGTTACAGTATAATGAAAACTATAGTTATCTATTACGTGTCCATCTCGAAGCACCGAAGTGAGTGCACCACTTACCCAGAGGATGTCACGGCAGAAAAGAAATAATGACACTAATATGCACTGTGTATCGTTTTATAGGTGAAACCAGCATTCGGCAAGAGACAGAAGGATATTTTATAATATTTATTAATCCCTACTGTCTACCTTTAAAACAATAATACCAATTAAAAGCAACCCTTAATGACTTTCCTAAGAATCGCCCAAATTTATAAAGTACAAAACTCACAGATATGAATGCAGCTATGAATTAACTCACGACTTTTAAGGTGGCAAATTATCTTAGGTAACCAGTTTGTACAAGGTTCAGACATACATGGCGGCGGCCATCTTGGATTTGGACGTGGGTTGCACCCACACCAAATTAGAATTCGGTCCTTCGCTTACGCACGCACGTTCGCACGGACGCATGCACACACGGACGGAGGGGAAAACCATAGTCCCCCTTTCGCTCAGGGGGAAACCCCAGCAGGTTATAAGTGGGTGAAGGGTCGGCTGTAAACACGTTAGAAAGGATCTTGTCCAGGTCATGTGCACAGGATGAATCCGACGGGCCAGTCACGTCACAAAAGTCATGAGAGGGTGAAAGCCTTGCAACACCGGAGCAATGGGAGCATGGAGAATAATACGAGTCCACAGGCCGTGCTGTCTCAGGGAGAGGTTGAATTCGGGAGCTCCACACTGTGAAGGACAATCTCGCGAGATTCTCAGAACTCTTCAGACAAAGACCTTAATAATGGCATGGGTTTCATGGCCCCTGGTCAAGTTGCTGAAAAGAAATATAGTTGGCAATGGTAGCAAGGACCCATGGAATCTCCGCGGTAAAAGCCCTTGCTCAAGAGAATGCGAGTTATTTGGGCAGTGTATAGGCAACAGACTGCTGCCTCAATCGTTCCCAAACACAAAATAAAAAACCCGGGTTTGAAGCAAAATCATTCCCACTGCCTATGTGCATTTATAATGCATCGTGGTTAGATAGGTCGAATATATTCCAATTATGCTGGCCCATAGGCTGACACCAGCTAGGCCTGAAGACTGAGGCCTATACTTACTGTGGCCTTCGTGCACAAGGATCGTGACGCCTATCGGTTCCAACCTTTCAATATTTGATGATCATTTTAACAGTCACTTTGGTCGTTTCACATTGAAGGAAAAACTTGTAGGGAAGGCATGGCAATTGTGAATATGACAGCTCTGAAGTCTTTGGCTTCACATAGCTCCAACATGGCAGCCATATGATTTTTCAGGTTACAGTTGTGAGTGGAGCCAGCTGTCCAACCAATGGGTGGAAAGGAGCATTACACATGGACGGATGGATGGACGAACAAGCATATTCTCGTATTATACAGAGGAAAACAATAATTGTCATCATAGATGTGGGGGGAATGTGATGAAACATGCGTGTGTTTGTGGGACGAAATGTGTTTAAACTTTGTGGTTGTACTTGGGGCATACCTGGGAATGTTCAACTATGGTAAGTTGGGATGGCCAGCTCCAACTTGCTACTCTGGTAGGGAGCGAATATTCTAGTATCAGTAATTTCAAGTGCCAGTCAGTTTCTGGTGAAGAGCTAACCATGTGGTAGTGCCACTGGGTGGTCTGTCCTGGATGGCCTACCTCAGTAATCGGCTTCAAAAAAATATGGAGCAAAAACCCAACAACAACAAAAAAACTTATGCAACTTTTAATTTTAGAAACATCCAAGTTCTGTATGTCCTGGAAGTCGAGGCAGCCCATGCATTCAGTTCTGAATAAGTTTCGAGTGGCTGAGCACGCCTATCTACCACAGCTCTCCTACTGAGTGCCAGGTATCATTTATAACCTGGCATACCACCCTCGTATGACAGGGAGACTATTGGTATGGAATTTGTGTGAAAATGTTTTGAATAATTGCGTTTTGCAATTAATCTTTTTATTTAAGTGAACCATTTGAACACAAAATTGTGTCACAACACAAAATGCCACACACATAAGCTACCGTTTATACTCTATTAAAAACTGGTTCATGGTATCACTATCTCAACCAGAACTGTGTATGTTCTAGAGCTATCGGTACCTTCTGCACTACAGAAATAAAATAACAAATCAGTAAATGGTCTATTTGTCACTTGATGCACCATTCATCCGCTGTGATATATCCCAACCCTTAGCAGATCAATGTTTGATCAAACCACTTCACTGATCGAGTTACATTGTGCACTTGCTGTACAACTCCCTATATACAGTATAGCAGTGAGTTGGGCTACAGTACGCACCCACCACCATAACTGCTGATTCAGTTTTTGTGCTTCAAGCCAACTTTCCATGCTCATTAAAAGTGATAAATCACTATCATCATATTCGTTTAACGACCTTTTCCCCTATTTAAGGAGTTTGGTTGATCTCCATTTGGTTCTTTCATTTGCATCCTCTCTTTCTTCAGACCTAATGTTTTCATGTCCTTGCTCACATGTTCTTGCCAGGTTTTCTTAGGGCTGCCATAGTCTTTTTCCATTTGCCTCAGCACTTCCTATCCTCTCGATATGCTCATCCTCTATACTTTTTAGCTACATGACCGAACCATCTAAGCCTTCTATGTCTCAATTCGACCTCTGTTCTGATTTTTTGTGTATTTCTAAGATTTTTCACTCCAATCATAAACGGTAGAGTTAAAAAACAACAAAAAAAAACAACAAAAAACAAAACAAAAAACAAACAAAAAAAACGTCATGCAGAGCACGATACTTGTGAAATCCCTAAAACAAATTTCACCCTAAAAATAATTTGTGGTTGAATTCAAAGACCAAATATTCAAACCCTGTTCAAATTTCAAGTCAATTGGATAAAAAAATGGACAATCTAAAAATTTGGCCAATGTTGACTTTTTGACGTCAAGTAATTGGTAGTTGGATTCAGTGACCTGATATGCAAATCCTGTTCAAATTTCAAGTTAATCGGATGAAAATTGAGGATTTTAGAAATATCACCTTTAAGTTGTTGACCTTTGACCTATGTTGTCTTTTTGGCATATGCTGACCTCAAAAATAATTGGTAGTTGCATTCAATGACCAAATATGAAAATCTTCAAATTTCAAGTCAATTGGATGAAAATTGACAATTTTAGAATGATGACAAAGTTGTTGACCTTTGGCCTATGTTGACCGTTTGACCTCAATAGCAATAGGCTTCTTCATTACAAACTACTATTTGGTGAACTTTCATTAATATCTGTTTAAAATTGTGACTTGGAAGCGATTGACATTCAGACAGAGACAGACAAAATAACACAGGACCAACCAATATGCTTGAAAAATCTACGATTTTTGCAAGTATAAAAACCGCAACAAGAAAGGTAACAAGTTTGCCAGGTAACAAGAAAGATGTCATGGGTAGCACGACAATTGCGAAATCCATAAAACAAATTTGACCTTAAAAATAATTAGTGGTTGAATTGAATGACCAAATTTGCAAATCATTTTCAAATTTCAAGTCAATCGGATGAAAATTGACAAAATTCTATAAATTGCACCTAAGTTGTTGACCTTTGGCCTAAATGTACCTTTTGGACTATGTTGACCTCAAAGATAATTGGTGGTTAAACTTGCAGATCTGATGTGCAAATTCTCTTCATGTATCAGATGAAAAGTGATGATTTTAGAAATTTGCAAAGTTGTTGACCTTTGGCCGATGTTGACCTCAACATCAATAGGCTTCTTGCGCATGACCAACTCTACCACTTCGTGAAGATCGGTTTAAAATTATGACCTGTAGGCGATTGACATACAGACAGTCAAACAAACAGACAGAATAACGCACACGACCAACCAAAATACTTGAAAAAATCTTCGATTTTCACAAGTTAAAAAAACCAAAAAAAAACCAGGAGCATTTTCGAAAATGGAGCACCATGATTAGCTTCACTATACATGTGATGCTCGTGGCTATCACCATAAATTGAGGAAATCCCCCATAAAGGGATTTTAAGATGAACGAACACACACACACACACACACACACACACACACACACACACACACACACACACACACACACACACACACACACACACACACACACACACACACACACACACACACACAGTTTAAGCTCAACTAGACTTTAGTCCTGTGAGCTTATGCGATCGAGTAGTGTCCATAGGTAAGTCAGACAGTCAGTAAGTCTGTAAACACTTCAGTCATTGTCGCTTGAACCAAACACACAATTTTGATGAAACTTGGCCATAATCTTCATATCTGATGCCGAGCGAAGGTGTATTGACCGCATCAAAATCTGCGCTCATCAAGGTGGATTACGTGGGAGTGGGTTGTTTGAACCCCCAAAAATAAGTATTTGCTCTGTTCTCTGTAACTACAAACACAATTTTGATGCAACTTGGCCATAAGCTTCATATCTGATGCCTTATGCCGGTGTATCGACCACATCAAAGTCTGTTCTCATTAAGGGGAACTATAGGGGTGATTTTGACCCCCCCCCCAAAATAGGTATTTACTCTCTTCTCTGAAACTACACACACAATTTCAATGAAACCTGATCACAATCTTCATCGCCCATGATGTACCAAAGTTTGTTCACGGCATTAAAAATATCATGGTCTGAGAGGGTCTGTGGGGGGTGGGAGTGACTGTTGCTCCTAATCCAGGTGAGCTTCAGGACCCACAGTCCTATTTTTTCATTTCTGTTCCTCAGTTCTAACACACGCTGCACACGCACACCTATTTGACTGAGGCTGGTTGTCAACACTAATCCAATTACTTTTTGAAATAACCACCTTCCATCACTTGCTAATATCAGGCTTTTGCTCCACAAAAGCTAAACGAATGTTTAGCACTTTGCACGTTTGTCCATAGTGGTTGAAACATGAGGTCGTACAGATAATGGTCTCTTCAACACATTCCCCTGCTGATCTTCACAACTGTTCCAGCCTTTGAATGATCTGAATTTATCCAGCCTCTGAATTTATCCTACATCAAGCTTCAAGGTAAGTACCTTATCCTGTTAACTCTGAAAGCAATTAAATAAGCAACTAGAACGGCATTCAGTAGAGAGCATACCTCCACTTGGTTGGCCACATCACTCAATGGTAAAGAATCACTTAATTCTACGAGATTGATCCAGATCCGGATCTTCACCAAAATTGAATTGATTCTTCCTCGTCACACAAACAACCGGTCCACCAAGTTTCGTCCAAATCCATCCATAACTGTTTGAGATATCCTGCTAAATATCGTTTTTGGCCCTATCTACCAATGGTGAAGAATCACTTAAAAATTTCAAGTAGCCGGATCCGAATCCGGATCTTCACCAAAATCTAATCATTTCGTCCTCGTCACATACGCTACATCTCTGCCAAATTTCGTCCAAATCCGTCCACAACTTTTTGAGATATATTGTTCACAAACGGACAAACAGACAGGGGTGAAAACATAGCCTCCATCCACCTTTGGCGGCGGAGGTAATAATCCATCCAAGCTTCATCAATGATTCCAGCAACACTCGCTTCATTAACTCCACCACATTTCACAAAATCTCAAATCATCAGAGAATACATAAGCAACTGATTTGAAGACAACGTGCATTTAATACATTTGTAATGGCAAATTAAGTGACCTTTATACAAGAGCTTGAAACCAGCCAAGGCAAACTGAAAAACCTCAGACCTCAGTAAGGTCAGCAGGGTCTGCAGCCTCAGTTGCCGTAGTAACAACTCCAGCTTACAAGTTGAAAAAAAATTCTGGTCCTCTAGGCAAGAACTCTTGCTTATTGAGCCAGACACTGTGCGATGGTACTGCGGAAGTGGTTAAAGGGGAAAAAGTGAAAATAAAATCCAGTGGTGGCATATCCTGCAGCGTTCATGACAGACAGGCAACCACAACAATTTCTCTCACTGTTTTGTGTTTGTTATTACAAATGCAGTAGCTATGGTTACAAAATCCTCAGAAGATCCCGCCTGCATTGCTGTAGCTTGGGTGGGTGCCCTGCTGTTTCTATCGCTTCAATTTGTGCTCGCAGACCAAGAGATTGGGCGAGGGTAAGGGTAGTAACTCCACCGTGTCCTGACACCAGTGTCCCCATTGCCACCAACACACGGAAGACGGCTTCAGGACTGGGTCGGCACTCCAAGGCCATCGAAATTGCAGAGAGAAGCTGAGCGAAAAAGTCTGCATCAAGTTTTGTGGAGGCAGCTACTGAGAAGTTGAGGATCACAGTGGCAAGGGCGACCTGTAAGAAAATGAAGAATGACTGAGCTGATATTATGAAGTTAATGATTCCAAAACATGTAAAGCCTTCTTATTGGCATAGTTGAGCATTCGATAAAACAAGCAAATGGTTTCTCCTATACAAGTTCACAGCAAGAACGGCACTTTTCGACGTCACGACATCGACCGATATGCCTCCGCCCACATTATTACATCATCATAATACTTGTACCAAGTTTGATTTAAATCCATTCAGCTGTTCTCAAGTATCACATTTTATCTGACATGACCTCTGACCTTTGGCACCAAAATCTTAGCAATTCATCTTTGCATCATCTAATATGGAGCTCGGTCGCGGTGTGCCTGTGTCCGTGCGTCAGACAATTGTCCTAATCAAGCAATAACAGTACCCCCTACACAATCGGCATCATTATCAAACAGATGCTAGGCAATCTGCAATACATGGGCCGGTTTCAATTTACAATTAAAAACAAAAACTCCTCCTCCATTTTCTTCTTCACTTGTAATAAATGGTGAGTCTCATATTGATTAGATTCTACAGACTTGGTATTTAATATGGAATTTTTTTTTTCTTCACTTGGGTTTACTTTCTTAACTCAGTATATCAATCTGGTGAGTTTCTTTTACACTTTGGTGATTTATTTGTTAAAAGAACCATGTCACTGATTGTCTATCACAGCAAGAAGTCAACAACAGGATTATATCACAGGTGGCGTGGCAAAATGTACGGACAGGTGCATTTAATGATTGGCTTCACAGTCGGGTATACAAGGGTTGTTGCATTCTGTATTAGTGGAAAACAACTGCTGCACGTCTCCAAAAGTTATTGCCGCTTCCTCTGGAGATGGTCCGTCAACTCGACAATGCTGTTTGTCATGGAGTGGTGGCTTTACGAAATTATGGCATGAAACAGCGTGCTATTGTTCGGCAGTATGGCATCACTCAAGGTCAGGTGTCAAAGATCCTGAAACGAAATGCTCAGAGGGGTGTCCCTACTCCAATACCGAGGCCAGGACGTCCCCGCAGAACGACAAGGAGGGATGATTGCCAGCTGCACCGGTTAGTCCGCAATGGCCGTACCAAGTCAGCTAATCGGCTTAGGGCTGAGTGGCAGCAACTGACAAATGTGCCTGTATCCAGAAGGCTAGTCAACCAACGACTGGTTCAAGCAGGCTATCGTGCCAGGCGTCCCCTGAGAAAGCCACGCCTGTCCAGACAACACCGCCAGCGCCGATTGCAGTGGGCCAGAGAGCACCGTCAATGGCAGCCAGGACACTGGAATCACGTGATCTTCAGTGACGAGTCTAGATTTCTGGTCTATCGTCAAGATGGCCGCGTCCGAGTGCGCAGACAAGTGCATGAAGCCTACAACAAAGATTGTATAGTGCCAAGAGTCCAAGCTGGAGGTGGTGGGGTGACCGTTTGGGCTGCTTTTCATGCAGGGGGAAAAACTGACCTGGTTGTTCTGAATGGAAACCTGAACCAGTTCAAGTACAGGGCCATTCTGGAAGAAACATTGCTTCCGTTTTCTCGTGCAGCCTTTCGAGGAAACTTTGTCTTCCAAGATGACAATGCACGGCCTCATCGTGCTCGCATGATCCAACACTTTCCTGCTGACCATGGTGTAGAGCATATGGAGTGGCCTGCCATGTCCCCGGATATGAATCCGATAGAGAACTTGTCGGCAGATTTAACGCGTTTAATCAACCACTTGGACCAGCAGCCGACCTCTGTGCGTGAATTGCAGCAGGCTATTGTCACTGCATGGCAAGCGATTCCTGTCCAAACCTTGGCAAATCTCGTGAACAGCATGCCTCAACGTGTACGTGCTCTCCTGAATGCTCGTGGGGGTTACACGAAGTACTGAACTGTAATTTTAGTCCGTAATCACAATCGTAATTTAACTTTTGTTTTTGTTAAAAAATTTTTTGGCTAATGTGCAAAATAAAGAGATACTTCTGGAAAACGTACGGAGGTTTAACACAGTACTGTCCATGAATTTAGTTCGATATCAGTTTACATCACTTTCAAGGATCAATTTATTTGTTTCGAAATGTCAAATGTGGTTTTTGTTTCTTTTAAAGGTCACATTAACAAAATCTAGAATAATTTCAACATAATTTCAATGAACTTTTGGTTCTAAGACATCTTGAAAAGTAAGTTCACCCCCACAAAAAAAATATTCCATATTAAATGCCAAGTCTGTAGATTCAGAAAACGCTTGCTATATTCAATACTTTTTCTTTCAACATTTCCATTTTATTAACATAACAACCATATGTAGTCCTATCAAACAGTATTTCTGATTATACGCTGCCTTTTATGGCATACGTAAATATATAAATATCTATAACGTTGCTATTCCATCAGCGAAGCGATGGGTCATATCTTCTAGTAATATATATGCTTATACCAAGTTTGGTTAAAATCCCATCACTGGTTCACAAGTTAGCATGGTAACAGAATTTTTACTCAATGACCTGACCTGAAAATCTTTAAAATCTGACCTTAAAATCTGACCTCTGACCTCTTGATCCCATAATCAAATCAGTTCATCTTTGCATCATCATACATACTTGTACTAAGTTTGACTTGGATAACTTCATCCATTCTTAGGTTATCGCGGTAACAAAAACCTATCACGGACGGACGGACTACCGGACAGACAACCCGAAAACATAATGCCTTCGGCGATTTTGTCGGTGGAATCATAAAAATGCATGCACATGCATACCAATGTACAAGTACATACAAACTACAATGCTAGAATGAGGGCAAGCAGGTTACATGAAGGTCAGTGGAGATAGAGGATTACAGAGATTGAAAAAAAGTCTCAAACTTTCACGAATGATTTATCAATTACAGGAACAAACTATCTTGCTGCACTGGCTAAGAACCTAACAGGACTAATCCATTGAACATTTGAAATGTTCAATGGATTAGTCCTGTTAGGTGCACAGTGAAAAAAAAACATTTCCTGACAAATGTTATACTATCACTGTCTCTCTGGAAGGACCATCTGACGAACCCTCCCATATATTTACTTCCTCTTGAAGCAGTTCAGTCACTCAAACGTTTGGGCCTTACTATGATCTTTCTTTGGCAAAAAACATATCACAGTTGGCCTCCAAAATCAGCTGCTGACTACTGGGCACCATCCATCGTGCAAAGCCTTATCATGACACATTTGAACTTTTTCCTACTTACAAGGCCTTCAACCACAGCTTGATAAAGTACTGCTCTCTCTCCTTTGGGCTGGTGCCCCTTTCCATCACACCTAGCTCAGCCTAACGCCGTGGAAACAAAGGCCTTCAAGATCATTGGTATCTCCGACAATGAAGCCGAGTTTCTGGGCCTATTATTTTCGTACAACAGACAGCTTTGGTGGTTTCTCTGTCTTTCTGGTCTTGCACTCTCTGCCCGTCCCAAGCAGCATGTGGTCTGCCAGTAACCCAGTTCTGCTGAAGCTTCCAAAATCCAAATCCAGCCTTACTGCTGACCTTCACTCATTTGTTCCTCTTTTATCTCACCAGTGGAACAAACTTATCAGTCTGTTCAATCTCGTTCTTCCCTTCTGGGCTTCAGGAAAGCTGTTCACCAACATCTCAGGTCACCCCCCATCCATACCAACGACCTTTTCTACCCGCTTTTACTGTCCCCGAGCCCACCCCCTTTCCATTTTTCCAGGTTAACAGGTTTCCCCCATTCCCTTACTCCTGTTTAGTTTTTTCGTTGCTGTTCCATTTCTGCTTCTTCTTTAGTTCTCCCTTCTACTTCTGTAATCGAGAGTTGGCACCTCGTGTCCCTCTCCTTTGGCACCTCGTGTCCACTTTGTGTCTTCACATTTATCATGCAAATTTTTTCCATGTCATGCTAGTTTTTCTCTCCCCATTTCAATTGTGTACGTGACTAGTCTAGGCGAGTCAAAATACGGAGGACACACTTTATTGCTTCCGCCTTTATTCCTGATTAACCATCTTGTGCAGGCAGACTGCAGTGTCAATTAATTATCATCCTGACTATGCGGCAAAGTGTCGGGTTCTTCACAGACTTTTTCTTCTTCTCCTTGAAGCGGCACCGAATAATCTTCAAATTTTACGCAATTTTTAAAATCATATGAGCCAGGAGTCAGTCAATTGTAAATTTTTCTTCTTTATAATTTCTTCTTCTTATTATTGATTACTTCAGAACAATGTATTTGGCCAATATTTATTCATAGTCCGGCAGCTAAGCTAAATATAGCATAACAATTGTGCATTTTGTGAGGAAAGCACCAAATTTGGCACACTAGTAGACGATCATATTATGAAAAGATCTGGATATTGGGCCATCTCAGATTCAGAGATTTGATTTTTGCAAGATTTGCAGATTTTGCAGATTTGCAAGCTGAGATTGCAACGCCAGGGACGGCCGACTACTTCCTGCGAGCTGCCCACGTCACCCGCACAAGAAGAGCTCATCAAATCACTGCAGCGGCACTGCACATCCTGCAACACCGTGCGTATGAACGCCACTGTATGACATATGCTGATGATGCAGAAGACCTGCCTGAGTTCGAAGACTGGTGTCACCAGAGAGGAGAAGACATTCCCAACTTTCAGTACTGGGCAACTGTGCTGGAACTAGAGATGTTGGTACTGGTCTACGTGCGTTCTCTGCGGCAGGCTTTATTCACGATGTACCTTGATGCCCTGACGGAACTGGTCCCATGGTTCCATGCCTTAGACCACACACACTATGCCAGGTGGGTCCCTGTTCACCTGAGGGACATGGTTGCACTCCCAATGAAGCACCCAGATATAGCCAGATAATTCAGGGCTGGCAACTTCACTGTACAGAAGACGAAGAAGGTGTTCTCTTCGATCCCAATCGACCAGGCGCATGAACAGAATAACGCCTGCATCAAAGGAGATGGTGGAGCAGTCGGCCTCACTGACAACCCAAGTGCCCTGCGGCGTTGGATGATTGCCGGGCCAGAAGTTGCCAGGGCCATAGAAGAGTTCCAAGATGGCCATCAACACTGGGGGAGGCGAGAGGACACACGTCATCACGACCAGACACCAAGTGTGCAGACCTCTTTCGCCAAGGATGTTCGCGCCCTTGTCAGCGTCATAGAAGAGCTTGGCAACCGCTTTGAGGAAGAGAGCATGGATCTGGTTGTCCTTGACACAAAGGAAATTGCAGGTCCTGCTGCAGTTGAGACTGTCAGGAATGTGAAGAAGATTGGCCAAGAGCAGTTCCAGGCTTTCACCAGAGAATGCCTGGTGGAAAGGACCAAGCCAATTGATGATGCAATTCGTCGGAACAAGCTGAAGGTGTCATTTTGGAAAATGGCTGCCACAGCCATCAGGGGCTGAATTTGAGATGGCCCAATATCCAAATCTGTTCATAATAGGATAGTCTACTCGTGTGCCAAATTTGGTGCTTTCCTCACAAAATGCACAATTGTTATGCTAAGTTGCCCCACTATCACCCATTGCAGCATGAATTACTTGCTTTTTTTTTTTAATAGGTAAAATTTATCATTGTATAAAAGCACAAAATAGTGTTTCAAGCATGTGGAACTGCACCCTGCAATTCGCATTAGCGTATTAAACGGCACACGCGAAGTGAATAGCTTAAGCAATTGGTTCATGTCCTTCCGTGTCTGTGTGTAAATGACAGTTCATGATTGAAGACCTTATTTAAATTGAATGATACATTTTGAACACAAATCGGAACAAGAATTGGAAGTCTTTTGTTACCGCCACCACCAAAGGTGGATGGAGGTTATGTTTTCACCCCTGTCTGTCTGTTTGTTTGTGAACAAGATATCTCAAAAAGTTGTGGACGGATTTGGACGAAACTTGGTGGATGAGTTGGTTCGGTGACAAGAACAAGCCGATTAAATTTGGTTCAGGTCCGAATCCAGATCCGGCCTATCATTGGGATACAAAACAAACTGTGCAGCCTGGCGGAGGTATGCGCTCTGCCGAGTGCCATTCTAGTTTTAACATGTTTGGTCTCTGAATTCATCCTGATCGTGCATGCACAAAGGGGAGTGAGATAATTTTACTCCGTCTGCCTGCCTGGCAATCAAACAAAATTGAAAATCATTCCAAACAGGAAACTTACCATTTTTAAGGATGTCATAAAGGACACAATCAACAGGCTAATAAAGAATAACTAATGCAATGTGTTAGACAGAATGGTGTAATAGACACTGCGTCAACGGTGGAAAATTCCGTTATTTATAAATTCATCTGAGTTTTAATTTCTTTATTTTATTTTATCAATTTAACTACTTGAACACTGCAGAACAAAAATTGCCTTATATGGACTTCAAAGAACCTCCAGTTTTGCAGTACTTGGATGTGTTGAATCAGGTGGTGTAAAAGCTGGTGTGCATAAGACTGAATCAAATAGCGCTACACTTCCGGAATGTTTTTTAACGATCTTTGAAATCATTATTTTATTAAAATTGAAGTACATACCTCAACACTGCATGGGCTAACATGTTGTACGAACTCTGTAGTTGTAAGCATGCAAATTCTGACTGAGTGGATCTCTCATTCGCGCAAAGGCCAGGCTTATTTACGCGCATTTGGCTGGCGCAGGTGGGCTAGCACGAGTGATGCGCTAAGCAATGTGGGTACAATCAGCCCCAGTTCGTGTGGAGCGAGCGTGAGAGGGTGGCAAAATGGCATGCTTGATCAGGGTCACCCAGATATCTCAGATGGCAGAGCACTGGTACGGTTCACCAGAGGACCAAGGTTCAATTCCTGGTCTGGGCATATAATTGTCCCATATATGTCAATGAATTAATTCTAATCCTGTTAATTAATTTAATGAATAAAATTGTCCCATATATGTCATTTAATTAGTTACAATCCTGTTAATTTATTTGATTAATAAAATTGTTCCATACATGTCAATGAATTAGTTATAATCCTGTTAATTTATTTGATTAATAAAATCGTCCCATATATGTCAATTAATTAGTTATAATCCTGTTAATTAATTTAATTAATAAAATAGTTGACAGGGGCAGAGCTTGGACTTTGCAAAACAGCACGTAAAGGACTCTCAGACTGAGAAACAATATTCTGTGGGCTTTCATGTGTCTTTCACTGAGGAGAGGCTTCCGTCTGGCCACTCTGCCATAAAGCCCAGATCGGTGGAGTGTTGTAGTGATGGTTGTCCTTCTGGAAGTTTCTCCCATCTCCACACAGGATCTCTGGAGCTCAGCCAGAGTGACCATCGGGTTCTTGGTCACCTCTCTTACCAAGGCCCTTCTCCCCCGATTGCTCAGTTTGGCAGGGTGGCCAGCTCCAGGAAGAGTCCTGGTTGTTCCAAACTTCTTCCATTTAAGAATTATGGAGGCCACTGTGCTCTAGGGAACCTTCAATGCAGCAAAGATTTTTTTTGTAGGCTTCCCCAGATCTGTGCCTCGACACAATCCTATCTCTGAGCTCTGCAGGCAGTTCCTTCGACCTCATGGCTTGGTTTTTGCTCCGATATGCATAGTCAGCTGTGAGACCTTCCAGTCACGTGAAAAAGTAAGTCCACCCCATGTAAAGTTTTGACTTTTTCAACATATTTCAACATACAGCTATTTGATCTTCATTTCAACAATATTGATAGATAAAGGTGATATAATATAACAAATATCATGAAACATTTACATTTTGTAGTCCGTTGTATAATTTAAATAAACAAATGCAAATTTTGCATGTGGAAAAAGTAAGTACACCCCTGCATTTATCACTACTTCAAATACCTAAAATTAGAATCAGGTGCACCAGCTCAGGTGCAAATGATTAGAACATCGTCAGAGAGGATCTTGGAGGAACCTGTCTTATTTAAACCTCAGACATTTAGTTTGGTTTGCTCTTTGTTGTTGAAGTGTGCGGCATCACCATGCCTAGATCAAAAGAGCTCTCTGAGGCCTTCAGAAAGAAGGTTATAGATGCCTACGAGTCTGGGAAGGCATTTAAAAAGATCTCCAAACAATTTTAAATCAATCATTCGACTGTCTGGATGATCATCTACAAGTGGAGAAGATTCCAAACAACTGCCAACTTGTTCAGGCCAGGCCGTCCCAGCAAGTTCAGCCCGAGAGCAGACCGCAACATGCTGAAATAAGTCTCGAAGAACCCCAGAATGTCATCACGGGACCTACAGGTAGCTCTTGACACAGTTGATGTCAAAGTGCACGAGTCTACCATTATAAAGAGGCTGCACAAATTTGATCTACATGGGAGGTGTGCCAGGAGGAAACCTTTGCTGTCCAGAAAGAACAACAGGGCAAGACTAAAGTTTGCCAATGAACACCTAGGCAAAGACCAGCACTTCTGGAACAATGTGCTCTGGACAGATGAGTCAAAGGTAGAGCTATTTGGCCACAGTACCAGAAGACATGTTTGGCGAAAACCAAACACAGCATTTGACCAGAAGAACATGATAAAAGCCTGGTGTTGGCTTAGCGGTTAGGGTGCCGGCTTGGGATCCTAGGATCCTGGGTTCGAATGCCGGTCGATCGCTGAATTAACGCCAGGGGGGTTGACTCAGCCTGTCATCCTTCCGAGGTCGGCAAATTGAGTACCAGTTTGCTGGGATGAATGATCACGGTGTGTACCCCGGTTGAGAATAGGTACACCGTATCCCTGCGCATCGTAAGAGCGTGACCAGGGGTTGGCGTCAGGAAGGGCATCCGGCCATAAAAACATTGCCTCAAACAGGGAACCATGATTGTCATGGGGCCCGCAAGGCTAACCCCCGCTTCAGCGGGGAAAATGGCCTTAAAACGATCATTCATTCATTATTCAATCTGATACCAACTGTAAAGCATGGTGGTGGAAATATTATGGTTTGGGGCAGCTTTGCTGCATCAGGGCCTGAGAGCAGCTCACCATCATAGAATCCACTATGAATTCTTCATTGTACCAGAGGGTGCTTGAGGATAATGTGAGGCAATCTGTCGGAAAGTTGAAGCTCAGGTGGATCAGATCGGAAGATCGGAAGATCGGATCAGATCGGAAGGTGGACCTTGCAACATGACAATGACCCTAAAGATACCAGTAAATCCACCAAGGAATGGCTGAAAAGAAAGAAATGGAGGGTTCTGGAATGGCCAAGTCACAGCCCGGATCTAAATTCCATTGAGATGTTGTGGGGGGATTTGAAACGAGCTGTGCATGCAAGAAACCCCTCAAACATCGCACAGCTGAAAGAATTCTGCATGGAGGAGTGGGCAAAAATTTCTCCCAGTCGATGTCAGAGACTGGTCGACAGTTATAAGAAATGTCTACTTGAGGTTGTTTCTGCCAAAGGGGGCAATACCACCTGTTAGAGCCAAGGGTGTACTTACTTTTTCCACATGTGAAATTTGCATTTATGTTTATTTAAATTATACAATGGACTACAAAATGTAAATGTTTCATGATATTTGTTATGTTATATCACCTTTATCTATCAATATTGTTGAAATGAAGATCAAATAGCTGTATGTTGAAAAAGTCAAAACTTTACATGGGGTGTACTTACTTTTTCACGTGACTGTATATAGACAGGTGTGTGCCTTTCCAAATCATGTCCAATCAATTGAATTTACCACAGGTGGACTCCAATCAAGGTTAGAAACATCTCAAAGATGATCAAGAAAAATGGGAGGCACCTGAGCTAAATTTCAAGTGTCATAGCAAAGTGTCTGAATACTTATGTAAATGTGATATTTCAGTTTTTTCTTTTTAATAAATTTGCAAAACTTTCTAAAATCCTGTTTTCTCTGTCATTATGGGGTATTGAGTGCAGATTGATGAGGGAAAAAATGAATTTAAACGATTTCAGCATAAGGCTGCAACGTCACAAAATGTGAAAAAAGTGAAGGGGTCTGAATACTGTCTGAATGCACTGTATGTACTGCAGTTGTGATGTGTTTATTTTTGGCTGCCGGCCACCTACCTCTCTATTTTCTCGAAGCCCATGAACATGACCGCCTTATCACTATAGGAATTGGTTTTCACCACCGTGGTTTTGAATATCGTGGAATTTTCCAGGAATGTAAACCCCACTATATTGAAGGGTTTACGGTTTTCGAGTTGTTCATGGGAAGCTTTTGGGTGGTAGAAAAATTAATACTCCCAGAAATGGGAACATTACGAAAACAGAATTGCTGTACACGAGTTGAAAACTGGTTGTTGTACTTGGAAAGTGCATGGGTAGGTTTTAGGGAGGTAAAAAAAAAATTCACCCATCTTCCTCTTCCAGTGTATTGTATAGCACCACCTGGTGGTAGCCCGTATTGCAAGTCATGTATCATAAAGTGGTGGAATTAACCTGTCCGTAAGAACTGATTCTTTGCTAGTAATAATGACAATGATGATCATAACAATAACTAGAACGATACTCAGTAGAGACCATACCTCCACCTGGTTGGCCATATCTCCCAATGGTGAAGAATCACTTAAAAAATTATACTAGCCGGATCCAGATCCGGATCTTCACCAAAATTGAATCGATTCTTCCTTGTCACACACAAAACCTGTCCACAAAGTTTCGTCCAAATCCATCAATAACTTGAGATATCCTGCTCTATGTTGGTTTTAGCCCTATCACTCAATGGTGAAGAATCCAAAAAATTAAATAATCCTCATATCCGAATCCACATTCAGATCTTCACCAAAATCTATTCTATTTGTCCTTGTCACACACACAATCGGTCCACCAAATTTCGTCCGAATCCGTCCACAACTTTTTGAAATATCTTGTTCACAAACGGACAAACGGACAGGGGTGTGAAAACAATCTCCATCCGCCTTTGGTGGCGGAGATAATAATAATAATAATAATAATAACAAGAGTGCAAGTGCTCATCGAGGACACAGCCACCAATATCACCTTAAAATGGGATGAGGAGATTTTACAGGTAAATAAGTAATTCAACAAATAAAGTTTGTGGAAAGGTAATAGGTGCATAAATAAAAAATTCAAGGTGAATTGTAGGTAGCTGTGGTGGTGAGGTGTACATAAATAAAATAAAGAAAGAATATAAGGTTGTGTTTTGGTAGCGGTGATGGTAAAGTGAATGTAATAAATCTTCTTCTTTTGTATGCAGCACAAGGCTGTGGGGTGGCATCATTGGCTGACGGTGTGGCTGTGCCGCTGATGCAGTTCTCTCTGTATAGGTTAGGGCAGAAATTTGGAATTTGGCCATTGTGCCAGCAATAGTTTGCCTAGTCCTTGTGAAGGACACCAACACAACAACAACAACATGCATTTTAAAGGCCATTTTCCCTACTAGAGCGGGGGTTAGCCTTGCGGCCCCCATGACAATCTTCTCCATTTTGCCCTATTTTCTGCATCCTCCTTGTTAACCCCCTTGCCCGCATTTCTTCTTCCACCATCTTTAGCCAAGTCTTTCTCGGTCTTCCCCATCCTCTACTTCCTTCTACATTCATTTCCATCACTCTTCTCAACCAGTCACTTTCATATTTCCTCAACACATGACCAAACCATCTCAACCTGTTCCTCTTCACAGCATCAATCACAGGCTCTATTCCCATCATCTTTCGCAATTCATCATTTGTCTTCCTCTCTCTCAACGATACTCTGCACATCCGTCGAACCATTCGCATTTCCACCCTTTCCAACCTTCGTTGCTGCTCTACGTTCATTACCCATGTCTCGCTCCCATAAATCATAACACTTCTCACACATGCAGCATACACCTTTCCCTTCAGCTTCAACGACACTCCCCTCATCATCAGCACGCCACTCAGTTCCCGAAACTTCTTCCATGCACATCTCACTCTAGCAACCGTTGCCGAGTCTGATCCACCTTCTCCATTCAGCATGTCTCCGAGGTAGCAAAATGTTTTCACACCTTCCAGCTTCACACCGTCTCCAAGATCCAACTCAACATTTCCTCCATCTGCAGCTCCCTCTGTGCACACCTTACATTTGAATGTAGCTGCCACACTGGTTAATGACCCTCTCAGACCACTACATTTTTGATGAACCCACTCAGCACACATTGTACATTGAATGGATTTCACTCCGACACCCTTCCTACACACAGCACACGGCCACTTCCCAGTTCTTTCCACCTCACCACATGCTTTACCACTTGCCATCACCTTCGTCTTTCCGATATTCACCTTCAGACCTTTTGTCTCCATACATTCCTTCCACTTGTTCATCTTTTCCTTCAGTCCATCCATACGTTCCGCAATCAACACCAGATCATCTGCATACAACAACTCCCATGGTAAACCCTCCTTTACGTTCTGAGCCAGCACCTCCATCACAGCTACAAATAGTAGTGGACTTAGTACCGACCCCTGATGCACTCCCACCTTCACCTCAAACTCACCACTGTTCCCGTCCTTCGTCCTTACAGCTGTGCGCGCTCTTTTGTACATTGCCATCACTACTCTGATCAACCATTCCTCCACTCCTAACTTCCTCAATGCCCATGTCAATACTTTGCATGGAACCCTATCGAATGCTTTCTCCAGATCAACAAACCCAAGAAACAACTTCTTCCTCTTCTCCATGTACTTCTCCTGCAACTGCCTCACAATGAAAAGCGCGTCTGTCGTTCCTCTTCCTGGCATAAATCCAAACTGCATTTCGTCGATCTTCACTTTCGTCCTTATCATCCTCTAAAACACCCTTTCCAATACCTTCATTCCATGCTCCAATAACTTTATCGCTCGGTACGAGCCACACTCCAGAGGGTCACCTTTCCCCTTGTATTGAGGGATGAGGGTACTCAGTTCCCAATCCACTGGAATGCGGCCTTCTTTAACCACCAGATTACAGATCTCTGTCATTCTCTTCACACCCCAACTTCCTGCTGCCTTCAACATATCTCCCACAACTCCCATCGGCCCTTGAAGTGAAGTCGGCCATCGTTGTGAAGGACACCATGGGATCTATAACGTCCACCAACTAATGCTATCAGACAGGATGCCAGTTTAACGTCAATCCGAGGGACGGCACACACTAATGAATCACCCTGCCTGTGAACTACCGGGATGACAGTTTATAGTTGGGTCGAGATTCAAACAGGCTGGATAACTTAGAGGTGAGTGTGCATACCTCGAGGCCATCCTGTCAGACCTATTTAATAAATGAAGAGTCCCAAGTGGGACAAACACTCATCTCCTCATGGAGGGTGGTCATAGTTGGGGTGCATTAGGTGATAAAGTAGATTTTCAATTGGATTCGATGGAAAACTATAGGCCCTTGGGATCTGAAAGGCTTGACATCTAAATGGGTGGAATGGGTCCTGTGTGGAATGTCGCCTGTGTGGAATGGGTTGAGGTGTTGGTAGTGTTGATGGTATTTTGTATATAAAGAAATAATTGTTACCGAAAGCATATAACATACTGTACAATCCTGTAATAGTTGCTTGCGTCAATCTTTTTTTTTTCGATATTCACAAAATTCCAAATTGCCCTGCTCCCAAAATTATTTGACCATGCACACATATTATGGCATAGATGCCCAGATATTATTGGAATCTGTCTAGTAATTTTTGAGGAGAGGCTTTGGACAGATGCACAGATTACAAATCTACTCAATAAGACTACTCAATATACAAATCCTCAGATGGGATGATTCCGTGTTGGGGCAAGATAAGATCCGGTTTCTAGAATATCTTGAATGCTACGTCCATGGAATCAAAAACTATTTCCACCAAATTTGGCACACGTACCAACTCTCATTTTCTGCCCCTTCTGAAACTCTTATTTTATTGGCCAACCACATCCCTTTGCAGGAGTGGATCCAGGAATTTCAAGACGGGGGGCAGGGGGGTGTGAGAAGAAGTGAGGAGGAGAAGGTGTGCACTAAATCATAGTGCCTTTCGGAGGTCAGGGTGTCTTCCCCCATGCAATTTTTAAAAATTGATCAGAAATGGCATTTCCGGCGCTCTTGGAAGTTTCTGCAGTTCCTTGCGTTCCTCCCTGGCTCAACAGTGCAGCAGATTCCCGATGACTAATGGGCCAAAGTGGCGAACTGACGAGTCAACTTGTCCAGCCGGAATCAATAGTTAAAACAAGAATGACCGAACTGTGGTCACAACCTACGCCAAAATCCAGCAACGGGCCAATCGGGAAACACACATTTAATGTGATATTAAAAAATTAACTCGACACATCTCACCATGTCAGCCTCTGCCACGGTTATATCAGAATGAGACGATTCATCTCATGGTCACGGATTGTTTAACCCCAATATGGGGCCGTTCAAAAATTACCGAACGATACTTTTTTTTAGTAATGCAAGAACAATAGTTCGTTAGTTATTTGAAGGGTCGGATCTTCTTGGAGGGACTCCCGGTGGTTGGTTTTTGGGCGCAAAGAGGGGACGGAAGTGGGGTCTTGAGGTGCTTGAACTCTTGATATGTGCTGCGCTCACTTGGGGTAATTGTTACGCTATACGGTTCTGGATTGAATATAAAGCCCTTGAAAGGAACCCATCTCCTGGTCCTTTGGCTCATCTATTTAGACGTAACACCCATGAACATAAATCGGGTGTTATAGTAATTTGCGTAATGTAATACTTGATTACGTATTGTATTATTATTGTAGCCTGGTGTTGGCTTAGCGGTTAGTGTGCCGGCTTGGGATCCTAGGATCCTGGGTTTGAATCCTGGTCGATCGCTGAATTAACGCCAGGGGGGTTGACTCAGCCTGTCATCCTTCCGAGGTCGGCCAATTGAGTACCAGCTTGCTGGGATGAATGATCCCGGTGTGTACCCCGGTTTAGAATAGGTACACCGTATCCCTGCGCATCGTAAGAGGTGACTAAGGGTTGGCGTTAGGAAGGACATCCGGCCATAAAAACATTGCCTCAAACAGGGAACCATGATTGTCATGGGGCCCGCAAGGCTAACCCCCGCTCTAGCGGGGAAAATGGCCTTAAAACGATCATTCATTCATTCATTCATTCATTACAACGCTTGATTACTGTGCGCGTCTGATGTACAAATTGTGAAACACATTTAATGTGGTATTTAAAAATGAACTCGACACCTCTCACCATGTGCGTAGCCTGTAAACACACACAATAGACTCACACATGGAGAATTGCAAACACAACATCCTATTGCCTCTTACAACTGAGCTCATCTTATGCGGTCACCTTTTGCATTGGGGAAATTGCCACATTACAAGGGCTTTAGTGGTACAGGGTAGGTACATCCTACCTTTAGTGGTACATCCTTATTATAATTCACAAACCGGTGTGCATTTGTTTGTTTGTGCGTTTGTTTGTCGCACTACTCCTACAGCTCTGGGGCAATTACATCCAGACTTGCTATATACAGTGCATTCAGAAAGTATTCAGACCCTTCACTTTTTTCACATTTTGTTATGTTGCAGCCTTATGCTGAAATCGTTTAAATTCATTTTTTCCCTCATCAATCTACGGAAGCCAAACAGTTCAACCTTGGTTTAATCAGACCACAGAATCTTGTTTCTCACAGTCTGAGAGTCCTTTAGGTGCTTTTTTGCAAACTCCAAGCGGGCTTTCATGTGTCTTTCACTGAGGAGAGGCTTCCGTCTGGCCACTCTGCCATAAAGCCCAGATCGGTGGAGTGTTGCAGTGATGGTTGTCCTTCTGGAAGTTTCTCCCATCTCCACACAGGATCTCTGGAGCTCAGCCAGAGTGACCATCAGGTTCTTGGTCACCTCTCTTAGCAAGACCCTTCTCCCCCGATTGCTCAGTTTGGCAGGGCGGCCAGCTCTAGGACGAGTCCTGCTTGTTCCAAACTTCTTCCATTTAAGAATTATGGAGGCCACTGTGCTCTTGGGAACCTTCAATGCAGCAGAGATTTTTTTGTAGGATTCCCCAGATCTGTGCCTCGACACAATCCTGTCTCTGAGCTCTGCAGGCAGTTCCTTCGACCTCATGGCTTGGTTTTTGCTCTGATATGCATTGTCAGCTGTGAGACCTTATATAGACAGGTGTGTGCCTTTCCAAATCATGTCCAATCAATTGAATTTACCACAGGTGGACTCCAATCAAGGTGTAGAAACATCTCAAAGATAATCAAGAGAAATGGGAGGCACCTGAGCTAAATTTCAAGGGTCATAGCAAAGGGTATGAATACTTATGTCAATGTAATATTTCAGTTTTTTCTTTTTAATAAATTTGCAAAACTTTCTAAAATCCTGTTTGTCATTATGGGGGTATTGAGTGAAGATTGATGAGGGAAAAAATGAATTTAAACGATTTGAGCATAAGGCTGCAACATAACAAAATGTGAAAAAAGTGAAGGGGTTTGAATACTTTCTGAATGCACTGTAGCATCACCATAACCCCAATTAGTGCTTCAGGGTATTTTTATATTTGCCAGTGGTCGTTGGAGGTATGGGGATGGCAGGTGCAAATTTTCTATGCAAATGTGTATGGCATAGCACTGCTCCATATGGGAGAGGGTGTTTCAAGTCCTCAACCTTCAGAGTAGCGTATTCCAGTGCAGTGAGGTGTTTTGAATTGTGCAATAAGAGGTATTTTGAAAAGGTAATTGGAATTACAGATTTGAATTAGGATAATAACATAAGCCCCCTGGCCACTCGCATAGGGAGTGGGTGCTTCTAGTTAAAAACAAAAATGCATGCTTTACACAGATTATATTTTTCTCAGCATCATTATCAATTTACATCAAATGCAATTACTATACTGTAAATGGCCAATTGTTTTGAGAGAATTTTTTTTTACCTGCAAGTTCTTGTTTTGTGATCCAATCAGTTTCTGGGTCATTTTCATCACATCATCTCGACGTGACATGAGCAGCTCACGGCCCGCCGTTTGGCTAAAAGCATTACATAGTGTGCGCAGGCATAGCATTTGATTCGCCGGGTTGCCGTCCGGTCTGGCCAATTGCACGAGTTGTGCAAGAAAGTTAGGGCCTGTACGTGCACAACAAAAACGTTGATTGAGAGCAGGGAGGCGAACAGCCAGGCGTAGGATGTCCAATCCAGGAAAGACGATCTCTGGTGAAGATAGGTGAGAAATGAGTAATTTTATTTAATTAAAAACAAATAAAAAACACGACCAGTTTTATCATTGTGCCCCCTCCACCGCCACAATCATTTGATATTTTGTTCAAATGACCGTTGCTTACCTTCTGGCAAGTGCAGAGCCCGATCCAGGGCATCCAGGTGATCAGGCGTTGGTTCTTCACTCCCAGTAGCTCCAATGGCATACTCAGCTAAGATCTGCAGCAGCATCACAGTCTCCGTTTCCAGGCGCTGATTATCAGGTATCTGACTGTTCAGCTCTCTGAGCTTCGCTAAACAAATACACAAAACAATGCATGTTCCCATGCATGCCAGTGGTTCATTCCATTCCGTGATCATATGTTGTATTCAGAGCGTCGTGCATAACAAGGTGTGAACATTACCGTGGCTGACAACCAATGCTGGAGAAACCACAACTGCATCAGAAGTGAATACAAGCAATTTACACCAATAAGACAAAGTCAAGAGGATCCAAGAAGAAGAAGAAGAAGAAGAAGAAGAGAAAGAGGTGTAAACAAAATAGGTTGTTCTCAGTAAACAATGTTTCTGGAATAATTTTTTTTTAAATAAATATTGACCGTCAACGAACTGTGCTGATGGTGTGAGCCGTCGCCTTCGACGAACCCCCCCCCCCCCCCCCCCCCTTGTTGGAATACTCACTAAACATTGTGCGTAGTGCGATGGCTGTACAAGCCAAAGCGGGACCCACAGTGTCGACCACAAACATCGCAAGTATGGACTGGTCATTGTGGAGATAGACGTTGGCAGGTTTTCCTTTCTTGCCTCCTCTGTCTCTCAAGAGCAAGTCTCCCACATTCAAAGTGGTCCAGGCCTTTGTGGCAAATGTTACACCAAGCTGACCTGTTTGTGGCCTGATGTTCCCATATGACGACTGTAATTGCACAATAGTTGAGCGTAAACTTAAGCACATCCTTCTAGCCCTTCCTTTGTCCACCACGTGACCGTTTACGAAATTTAAGTTGACGGTAAAAAAGCACTTTTGGGATTATGGTGTTCCATGCATGTGAGGTTGGGCTAGCGGCTAGGGTGCCGGCTTAGGATCCTAGGATCCTGGGTTCGAATCCCGGTCGATCGCTGAATTAACGCCAGGGGGGTTGACTCAGCCTGACATCCTTCCGAGGTCGGCTAATTGAGTACCAGTTCACTGGTAATTCCCTGTTTGTCGTAAAAGGCGACAAACAGGGTTGGCGTCAGGAAGGGCATCCGGCCGTAAAACATTGCTTCAAAAAGGGGACCAAAAAACAACAACAACCACGGTTCCCGAAAAAGGCCAACCCCCGCTTTGCGGGGAAAAATGGCCTCCAAAGGTGGTTATTATTATTATATTATATGCATGTGAGGTGTCCTGACCAGCGAAGTTGAGCTTGCATCAGGAAATACTCAATTCCTTGGATAAGACAGCGGTCTAGGATGGAGGTCGAGGATTGAGATGCAAGGTCTAGGATTGAGGTGCAAGGTCTAGGATTGAGGTGCAAGGTCTAGGATTGAGGTGCAAGGTCTAGGATTGAGGTGCAAGGTCTAGGATTGAGGTGCAAGGTCTAGGATTGAGGTGCAAGGTCTAGGATTGAGATGCAAGGTCTAGGATTGAGGTGCAAGGTCTAGGATTGAGGTGCAAGGTCTAGGATTGAGGTGCAAGGTCTAGGATTGAGGTGCAAGGTCTAGGATTGAGGTGCAAGGTCTAGGATTGAGGTGCAAGGTCTAGGATTGAGGTGCAAGGTCTAGGATTGAGGTGCAAGGTCTAGGATTGAGGTGCAAGGTCTAGGATTGAGGTGCAAGGTCTAGGATTGAGGTGCAAGGTCTAGGATTGAGGTGCAAGGTCTAGGATTGAGGTGCAAGGTCTAGGATTGAGGTGCAAGGTCTAGGATTGATGTGCAACGTCTAGGATTGATGTGCAACGTCTAGGATTGATGTGCAACGTCTAGGATTGATGTGCAACGTCTAGGATTGATGTGCAACGTCTAGGATTGATGTGCAACGTCTAGGATTGATGTGCAACGTCTAGGATTGATGTGCAACGTCTAGGATTGATGTGCAACGTCTAGGATTGATGTGCAACGTCTAGGATTGATGTGCAACGTCTAGGATTGATGTGCAACGTCTAGGATTGATGTGCAACGTCTAGGATTGATGTGCAACGTCTAGGATTGATGTGCAACGTCTAGGATTGATGTGCAACGTCTAGGATTGATGTGCAACGTCTAGGATTGATGTGCAACGTCTAGGATTGATGTGCAACGTCTAGGATTGATGTGCAACGTCTAGGATTGATGTGCAACGTCTAGGATTGATGTGCAACGTCTAGGATTGATGTGCAACGTCTAGGATTGATGTGCAACGTCTAGGATTGATGTGCAACGTCTAGGATTGATGTGCAACGTCTAGGATTGATGTGCAACGTCTAGGATTGATGTGCAACGTCTAGGATTGATGTGCAACGTCTAGGATTGATGTGCAACGTCTAGGATTGATGTGCAACGTCTAGGATTGATGTGCAACGTCTAGGATTGATGTGCAACGTCTAGGATTGATGTGCAACGTCTAGGATTGATGTGCAACGTCTAGGATTGATGTGCAACGTCTAGGATTGATGTGCAACGTCTAGGATTGATGTGCAACGTCTAGGATTGATGTGCAACGTCTAGGATTGATGTGCAACGTCTAGGATTGAGGTGCAAGGTCTAGGATTGAGGTGCAAGGTCTAGGATTGAGGTGCAAGGTCTAGGATTGAGGTGCAAGGTCTAGGATTGAGGTGCAAGGTCTAGGATTGAGGTGCAAGGTCTAGGATTGAGGTGCAAGGTCTAGGATTGAGGTGCAAGGTCTAGGATTGAGGTGCAAGGTCTAGGATTGAGGTGCAAGGTCTAGGATTGAGGTGCAAGGTCTAGGATTGAGGTGCAAGGTCTAGGATTGAGGTGCAAGGTCTAGGATTGAGGTGCAAGGTCTAGGATTGAGGTGCAAGGTCTAGGATTGAGGTGCAAGGTCTAGGATTGAGGTGCAAGGTCTAGGATTGAGGTGCAAGGTCTAGGATTGAGGTGCAAGGTCTAGGATTGAGGTGCAAGGTCTAGGATTGAGGTGCAAGGTCTAGGATTGAGGTGCAAGGTCTAGGATTGAGGTGCAAGGTCTAGGATTGAGGTGCAAGGTCTAGGATTGAGGTGCAAGGTCTAGGATTGAGGTGCAAGGTCTAGGATTGAGGTGCAAGGTCTAGGATTGAGGTGCAAGGTCTAGGATTGAGGTGCAAGGTCTAGGATTGAGGTGCAAGGTCTAGGATTGAGGTGCAAGGTCTAGGATTGAGGTGCAAGGTCTAGGATTGAGGTGCAAGGTCTAGGATTGAGGTGCAAGGTCTAGGATTGAGGTGCAAGGTCTAGGATTGAGGTGCAAGGTATTCTGTCTCGCCAGATAGAGCAAATATTCTTCTGAAGGCATTGTATATGGAATTGATCGAGGCGTTTGATATGGCAACGATAGGGTCTTCAAGATTCACATCCGTACAGGAGTGTCGATGAAACAACAGCACAATATAAACTGATCTTGGTGTCCAGGAGAATGCCACGTTGGTGCCAGAGGTGATGCGTCAATATATGGTATTACTGTACTGTAACAGATACAAGTTATGTTGTTCAACTACCATCAGCAAAGCGACGGGTTCAATGGTAGTTTATTGAACAGTTTATTGAACAGTAAACCCAAAATAGTTTACTTAAATAACCATATTAACTTAGAAGGCAAAACTGTCAATTGCTTACGTCAGAATAATTACCTGGGCATCGTTCTTCATTCACATTTTAACCCTTTCAGCCTAGAAGCTCAGCAAATAGTGGGACTACAACCTTGGCCGTGGGTCTACATCATTAGACAGATATCCAACCTCAGCTGTGTTCAGAGAGTCAGTGACACAGCTAATGCAACATCATTAATCCAACTTTCAAACTGCAGCATTTAGCCTCATCTGTAGATGTTTACCATTCTGGCTAAATGGTTTATAGCCCAGTAAATCTAAAATTTTATGGCGTAACCCAACACTAATTGTAACACAATTTTTTTCACTGCTATGTATTTCAGAAATGTCCCCTTAGCACCATACTAAAAGTATACCAAAATATATTTGGTGGAAAGGCGTCAAATTTGCATAATATGCAAATTAGCTGCCACCATTCAAAAAACTTCAGAATTTCCACTGTAACTTTGTATCTAAGCAACCAATCATAGCAAATGAAGTGTCTAGACCAATGTTTTCAGGGTTGATGATAATGAAAAGTTCATTTCTGGATCAATTATATGCATACAATTCATGAAGTATGCAAATTGGATGCCGCCATTATAAAAAATAAATCGATTTTCTGCAATAACTTTGTATTCAAGCATCCAATCATGGTAAATGAAGTGTCTCGACCCATCCTTTCATGGTCATTGGATATGATTAGCACATTTCTGGATTAATTATATGCATACAATTATGCAAAAATTCAAATTAGCTATCCTCATTATATGAAACTGCTATTTAACTATGTGCATGCTTTCGATTCTGTGCAGAGCACTGTATCCAAGGGGTTTGTGGTGTGACGGATGAACATTGACAAGAGCATGTTCTACTATAACAAGAGTTTAGCAGTGGCCAGGAGGCTCAATTTTTCAGGGTTGGTGTATACATAAGGCAATCTCAAGAGCTGTACGAGGACACCTCTTGGTGGATGCTGCCCTCAATACGATGCTGGTAACGAATGCATACAACCTCCCCCTGCCAACATATTCCAATATGGACCAACTGGAGGCAGCAGCAGAGAATCCTTCTGAGGAGTCACACATGATACATGAACAGATGGAACAGAATGTGGAAGATGACATCATCCAGGAGGAGGAGGAGAATGCTCAAGAACAAAACAAAGACTCATTTGAAGCTGGTGAACTATTTGATCATTTAATGGTAGATCCAAGTGTTGCTGATGAGGTGTCCTCCTCAGAAGCTCTCAGGTGCATCTCTGAGAAGCTGAAGGAAGAAAAGAGCTCTATGAATGATCTACGAACAGCACGCCTCTGGTTGCAATATATGGATATGGTAGAGATCTTACGGAAATTCATAAAAGCTGAGCGTATGGGTAATTGGATGCTGCACCTTCAGGCCGTACGTGATATGCTTCCGCACTTTGCAGCATCAGGGCACAATATGTACGCCAAGTCTGCATACTTGTACCTTCAAATGATGAAACAACTTGACAAGAATCACCCAGAAGTGTATGGGGGATTCATGAATGGACTTCATGTCATCAGAAGAAGTGAACGTTATTGCGCTGGCCTATAAACCGACCTCGTGATAGAACAAGCGCTCATGAGGAGCATGAAGACCAGTGGTGGCTTAACTGGAGGCAGAGGAATGACCGAGATACAGAGATTGATATGGTTACTGGCAATGCCAGCCTGTGCTGAAGTGAATTGTGCCATGCAGGAGCTCACATGTGTGACCTATGATACCAGTGAACAGCACAAGGACAATTCCAAATCAAGACAATAACGTGATATAAAAGACACATATGAACTGCTCGGAGCCTTCAAGGAATGGAACCTTTTCAGCAGTGAACCATCTCGACATAGTATTGTGAGTGGCGTTACTGCACATGACACAGTGAATGTTGACAACGCCAGATCTGTGGGGCAAACTATACTAGATTCCATGGTTGGGAAGAGTGTGTACGACTATTCATTCCAACGCAAAAAACAAGCAGTCACACTTGGGTCAAAGACAGCTGTTGTCATTGATGGAGACTCGGTGCAAGTTGATCCACAGTTGCTTTCAAACGACTCAGCGTAATTGCCACTAGTGAAACACAAGAAGATCCAGCATCTTTGTTCAAGTATGAGCTCTGTAGTCATCCTCCAGCACTCTTCGACCCCTCGAGTCTTCCGAGAAAGTCAAATAAACCAGCGCTTGGTGATGCAATTTGGGAACTTGTTCAACATGATCACAGATCTAGCTGGTGATGTCCACGATGTGCTTGATGGAGGTGCCCTCCTGCAACGTCTGCCATGGTCACATGGGCAAACTTTCGAAAGTATATGTCACACATATATTACTTATGTGATAAGCAGGTATGGGAAGGCACCAATTGTCTTTGACAGCTACGAGGACGGTCCCACGATCAAGGATGCCACACATCGGAGACGGGTGGGAAGCTGCATAGGACCAAATGTCACTTTCACTGGTCAAACAGTCCTGAAGCTGAAGAAGAATGAGTTCCTAGCAAACACAAACAACGCTTCATTTGATGCCACACATCGGAGACGGGTGGGAAGCTGCATAGGACCAAATGTCACTTTCACTGGTCAAACAGTCCTGAAGCTGAAGAAGAATGAGTTCCTAGCAAACACAAACAATGCTTCATTTACATCCTAAGTGACTCCCTAGAGAAGGCGGGATGTCTGACAATTCATGCCAAGGGGGATGCTGATGTGCTGATTGTCCAGACTGTAGTGGAATCTGCAAAGACAATAGATGCAGTTCTTGTTGGTGACTACACAGACCTACTGATTCTTCTTTGATACCATGCCGACATGCAAGTGGGGGGGGGGGGACGACATATTTTTCAAGCCTGAGCCAAAACTTAACACAAAGAAACGTCGAGTATGGAACACCAAAAAGACCCAGACGACCTTAGGAATGAATGTCTGTTACAGAATGCTATTTGTACATGCCCTCCTTGGCTGTGACACAACATCCAGTGCGTATGGCATTGGCAAAGCTGTTGCCTTGAAGCACATCCAAAACAACGTCCAATTCATGAAACATGCCGACCTGTTCACCCAGGACAGAGATGCAACAAAGGATGATATAGTTGCAGCAGCGGAGAAGGCTCTTGTATGCATGTACAATGGAAATCAAGATGAAAGTATTGATGCCCTACGATACAAGCGTTTCTGTGAGAAGGTTGCGAAAAGTACCAAATATGTTGAGTCCCAGAACTAGCCACCAACATCTGCGGCTACAAGGTATCACAGTCTGAGAGTGTACTTCCAAATTCAGGAGTGGAAAGGAAATGTTGGACAAATGAAACCAGATGAATGGGGATGGAAGATCAGCAAGGGTCAGTTACTCCCAGTGCAAACTGATCTGCCACCACCAGTGCCACCGAAACTTACCGAGATCTTCACATGTAACTGCAAGGTGGGGTGCAGCACCACTGAATGAACATGTAAGAAGCATGGCCTTGACTGTTCATGGATGTGTGGAGAGTTTAAAGGTTTGCGTTGTGCTAACTCATCAAGACTGGAGCTAGATGACGAGTGACATCCAACAACAACAACAACAACATGCATTTTAAGGCCATTTTCCCTGCTAGAGCGAGGGTTAGCCTTGCGGTCCCCATGACAATCTTCTCCATTTTGCCCTATTTTCTGCATCTCTCCTTGTTAACCCCCTTGCCCACATTTCTTCTTCCACCATCTTTAGCCAAGTCTTTCTCGGTCTTCCCCACCCTCTACTTCCTTCTACATTCATTTCCATCACTCTTCTCAACCAGTCACTTTCATCCTTCCTCAACTCATGACCAAACCATCTCAACCTGTTCCACGAGTGACATCCAACAACTGGTAATTAATCCAGAAATGTGCTAATCATATTAATTGACCTTGAAAACATGGGTTTGGACATTTAATTTCTCATGATTGGACACTTAAGACACAGAATTACTGTGGAAAATGGATTTTCTTCCTAATTTCGGCAGCTAATTTGCATATTATGCAAATTTGACACCTTTCCACCAAATATATTTTGGTATACTTTTAGTATGGTGTTCAGGGCATATTTGTGAAATGCACTGCAGTGAAATTTTTTTGTTGCAATTAGTGGTGGGTCAAGTCACTACTTTGACTGGACTACAAATATTATCATATACTAGCAGGAGTATCTGGCGTTGCCAGTTGAGGAGGGGGGGGGAGGCTGGAGAGGGAGGGTTGAGGAAGGGAGTGGGGTGAGTGGAGGGTGTGTGGGGGGGGGGAGGGGATGGGGGAGGGAGGGTAAAGATATACCACATATACATATTTTTGGGGGGGGCTGAGGGGGGGCTTTGACAGGCTCCTCTGTTTTGGGGGAACGGGGAACGGAAGGAGGAAATATGTACCCGTGCAAAGAGTGCTTTAACCTCAGTGTTGCTCAGGTAAAAAAAAGGAGATTGTAATACCCTCTGCCACCATCACCATGGGGGCACTACACGGTACACATTTACATCGAGAATTTACGCTCCTCTCCTGGTCCCCCACAAACCCCCGCATGAGGCCGCAGCCACATAGCCTATGTTACCCCCCAGACAAAGTTGTATTTGTATTTATACCCCGAGTAAACGTTCTAAGTATTTATAGCTGGAGTACCTGGCGTTGGTCAAGCGAAAAAGAAATATCAACATATCTGAAATGAGGGCAAATATAATGGAAAAGCAATTACACCCAAATCAGAATCCATCACATATGTCAAATCATCATTTTACCTTTTTGTTGAATATATGCTGCTGAATGTGCCGTTGATCACGTTTTTGAAGCAAGTATGATGTCAGGAAGAAGAAGAAGCCTTACCACCAACTTCGACCGCTTCCGGAATTGTTTTATGTGTGTTCAAATGTCTGGTAATTGTTTTGTATTTATTTATGAGAATGTGTACTTGTATATAACTGTCATTAATCAAAAATGGTGTTGGTGTCCTGTTTTCTGAGGAGTTTGTAGACAGTGTGGTGAGTGTGACTAGAGTGAGTAAAAGGTTGATGATGGTGAAAATGATGATTGGAAAGCTCTTGGTGAACGTCATCTTGGGATATGCTCCGCAGGTTGGTCGGAGTAATGAAGAGAAGGACAAGTTCTGGTGTGCAATCGAGAAGCTGATGGAAAACGTGAAAGATGAGGAAGTTGTTGTGGTAGGAGGAGACCTAAATGGACATGTGGGAAGGAGTATGGACGGTTTTGAGGGAGTTCATGGGGGTTACGGATATGGTGTAAGAAATGGAGAAGGTGAAAGGATTTTGGAGTTCGCTGATGGAGCTGATTTGTTGATTTGTAATACTCAGTTCCAGAAAGAATATAATAAGCTTGTTACATACACGTCAGGTGGGTCGAGGACAACCGTTGACTACCTGCTGGTGCATAGGCGAGATAGGGGGCACCTCCGGGACACAAAGGTGATCCCGGGGGAGGAGGCTGTTTCACAGCACAACTTGGTTGTCTGCGACATAAGGGTGAAAGATGCGAGCAGAGCTCGGCGGGTGAAGTAAGAACCGAGAATGAAGGTGTGGAGGTCGAAAGAGGTGACAGTGAGGGAGGCATTAAAAGAGAGGCTGAGTATGGTAGAGGATGATGTGGTTGAGCTTCAAAGTGGTTGGATGTCAATGAAAGATAGTCTGTTGGGAGCCGTTGGTGAGGTATGTGGATGGACAAAAGGACCACAGGGGCACTCAGAAACATGGTGGTGGGATGATGAAGTTGGAAAGAAGATTGACGAGAAGAGGAAGAAGCTCAAGGAGTGGCAGAAGGCGTAGGATATGGGGGCAGAAAAGGCAGAGCATGAAAGTTATAAGGCAGTCAAGAAGGCTGCAAAGAAAGAGGGAGCAAAGGCACAGGAGGCATGTAGGAAAATGTTCGGAGAACGCTTGGATTTGGAAGAGGGTCAGAGAGCGGTATTCAGGATTGCAAAGCAGATAGCGAAAGAGAGGTATGATGTGATGGGGGTGAGTTGCTTGAAGGATGAAGTGGGACAAATCGTTGTGGACCCAGATGGAATTAAAGGAAGATGGAAGAGATATATGGAAATACTGTTGAATGCAGAGAATGAATGGGATGGCAACATAGAGAGTAACCCAGTTTTAGGACCGGCAGAGAAGATAACCGAGAAGGAAGTTGAGGAAGCGATAAAAGCAATGAAGAGTAGAAAAGAGGGAGGGCCGACGTGAGTTGTGGGAGATATGTTGAAGGCAGCGGGAAATTGGGGTGTGAAGAGAATGACAGAGATCTGCAATCTGGTGGTGAAAGAAGGCCGCATTGCAGTGGATTGGGAACTGAGTACCCTCGTCACTCTATACAAGGGGAAAGGTGACCCTCTGGACTGTGGCTCGTATTGAGCGATAAAGTTATTGGAGCATGGAATGAAGGTATTGGAAAGGGTGTTGGAGAGGAGGATAAGGAAGAAAGTGAAGATTGACGAAATGCAGTTTGGATTTATGCCAGGAAGAGGAACGACAGACGTGCTTTTTATTGTGAGGCAGTTGCAGGAGAAGTACATGGAGAAAAGGAAGAAGTTGTTTCTTGGGTTTGTTGATCTGGAGAAAGCATTCGATAGGGTTCCACATGAAGTAGTGACATGGGCATTGAGGAAGTTAGGAGTGGAGGAATGGTTGATCAGAGTAGTGATGGCAATGTACAAAAGAGCACGCACAGCTGTAAGGACGAAGGACGGGAACAGTGGTGAGTTTGAGGTGAAGGTGGGAGTGCATCAGGGGTCGGTACTACGTCCACTACTATTTGTAGCTGTGATGGAGGTGCTGGCTCGGAACGTAAAGGAGGGTTTACCATGGGAGTTGTTGTATGCAGATGATCTGGTGTTGATTGCAGAAAGTATGGATGGACTGAAGGAGAAGATGAACAAGTGGAAGGAATGTATGGAGACAAAAGGTCTGAAGGTGAATATCGGAAAAACGAAGGTGATGGCAAGTGGTAAAGCATGTGGTGAGGTGGAAAGAACTGGGAAGTGGCCGTGTGCTGTGTGCAGGAAGGGTGTCGGAGTAAATTCCATTCAATGTACAATGTGCGCTGAGTGGGTTCATCAAAAACGTAGTGGTTTGAGAGGGTCATTAACCAGTGTGGCAGCTACATTCAAGTGTATGGTGTGCACATAGGGAGCTGCAGATGGAGGAAATGTTGAGTCGGATCTTGGAGACGGCGTGAAGCTGGAAGGTGTGAAAACATTTTGTTACCTCGGAGACATGCTGAATGGAGAAGGTGGATCAGACTCGGCAACGGTTGCTAGAGTGAGATGTGCATGGAAGAAGTTTCGGGAACTGAGTGGCGTGCTGACGAGGAGGGGAGTGTCGTTGAAGCTGAAGGGAAAGGTGTATGCTGCATGTTAGAGAAGCATTACGATTTATGGGAGCGAGACATGGGTAATGAACATAGACCAGCAACGAAGGCTGGAAAGGGTGGAAATGCGAATGGTTCGGTGGATGTGTGGAGTATCGCTGAGAGGAAGACAAATGATGAATTGCGAAAGATGATGGGAATAGAGCCTGTGATTGATGCTGTGAAGAGAAACAGTTTGAGATGGTTTTTTTTTTTTTTTTTTTTTTGTATACTGAATCGAGGCTCGTGAAAGAGCTAACATTTACTTCACAAACAAATCAACCAGACAAACAAAACACACAAAAAGCGGGAGCGGAAAACAAGATGGGGAGAGAAGGTGAAGCACACAAACACAACATTTGAGAGCAGGGAGATGTGTGGAAGGGAGAGGGCTTGGGGGGAGGAGGCATGGGAAGGGGGGGGGGGGTGGAGGGAGAAGTATAAAACACAAGGACACCAATGACTTCCAGGACAGAAGTTGGTATTTCAAAAAAGTAGAATTGGGGTGAAATTAGCGGGGGTAGAAAAGATCAAGGTTTTGGATGGGGGAAGATAAGAGATGGTGGTGAACAGCTGTTTTAAAGACCTGGAGAGTGGAGTGGGATTGAAGAGAGTGAGGGAGTTTGTTCCAGAGGCGGGAGAAAAGAGGAATGAAGGAGTGAAGGTGAGCAGAGTGTCTTGATTTTGGCAGTTTGACCATAAGAGGGTTGCAGGCAGATCTTGTGCGACCTGTAGGAATATTTGCGGGACAGAGCCCAGAGAGAGCTGGGGGCAAGGCCAGAGAGGAGTCGGTAGCAGATGGAAAGACCACCAACCTGCCTGCGGTGAGTGAGTGAGAGGCCCTTGGAGTTAGCTTCATCGCGGGAGATTCCAATGATTCTGAATGCTTTGGTTTCAACAGCGTGAAGACGAGCTAGGTGTGAGGCAGGAGCACCAGCCCAGAGGGGAGAGCAGTATTCCATTGAGCTGCGGATGAAAGCCTTGTATGTGGTGAGGAGCTCAGGTGTGCCAAGGAAGGACTTCGCACGACGGAGGATGCCCAGTCGGCGACTGGCTTTGGAGGCCAGATTTGAAATGTGGTTTTCCCAGGAAAGATCATGGCAGATAGAGAGACCCAAAAGCTTGAGTGACAGAACTTCTTGGAGAGGATTATTCAGAAAGTGGATGGGAGGGTTGTCCAGTCGGTCTTTTCGGAGAGACATCGTAAGAGTGTGAGATTTGTCAGGATTGAAAGACATGTTCCACTTGTTTGCCCAGTCTGTGATTTTGTCCAGGTCTGCAGAGAGTGAGGAGGCAGCAGACTGCCGATCTGAGGGATGAAGAATGGAGCGACAGAGAGTAGAGTCATCAGCAAAGAGATACAGTGGATTTTCAAGAGAGTCAGAGAGATCATGGATGAAGACCAGAAAAAGCACAGGGCCTAGAACACTGCCTTGTGGAACTCCAGCCTGAACAGGAAGAGGAGATGAGAGAAACCCATTCAGGGCCACACGTTGACTACGACTAGAGAGGAAGTCCGCCAGCCATGCGTGGAGATTTCCATGGATACCAAAAGAGGAGAGTTTGGTGAGCAGAGCGGGGTGCCAGACCGTATCGAAGGCACGTGATATGTCAAGGGAGACTGCTCTAATTTCCTGTTTGGCATTGAGGACCTCCATCCATTGTTGAGAAAGCAGAAGCAGCATGTCCAGAGTAGAGTGTGCAGGTCTGAAACCAAATTGATGATCAGAGATCAAGCCATTGGAGAAGAGGAAAGATTTCATATCTGAAGCAATGATGGATTCCATGACTTTGCTGATAATTGGGAGAAGGCTGATTGGTCTGCAGTTGCTGGGATCTGTTTTTGCACCTTTTTTGTGCAAAGCGGTGATGTTGGCAGATTTCCAAGCAGATGGAAGATGACCTTGAGCAAAAGAGAGGGTGAAGAGAACAGAGAGAGGGAGTGAAAGAGCGGAAGAACAGGATTTTAGGACCCGTGGGCTGATGCCGTCAGGTCCAGTTGCAGAATCCGAGTCGAGGGTTGACAGAAACTTTTCCACCTTGTCAGGAGGAAAGGACACAGAGTCCAGGAGCAGCTGGGTATGACTGGGTACGGTGGGTACAGAGAGGGATGGGTTTGGGACACAAGATTTAGAGGCAAAAGAGGACCCGTGGGCTGATGCCGTGGGGTTGCTATCTTTATTAGAAAGACCTGAGCCTCGTCCTGGAGGTGGGGGAAAGACCTTTCTTTAGACCTTTAGACCTTTTAGACCTATTAGAAAGACCTTTCTTAGAGGAAAGACCTGAGCCTCGTCCTGGAGGTGGGGTTGCTATCTTTATTTAAAAAACTCTCTTCCTCGCTCGCCCTGCACTGCTATCTCTCCACCTCACCCACAGGAATACCTTTGGGTACGGCTTCCCCTTCACTCCCACCTTTTGTTCATATGTGTGTTGTACCGTCCACCAAACAGTGATGACCATCTACATCTCGCTGTCTGATAATATGGACCAACTTCTATCTACCCATCCCAACTCTCTCTTCCTCATATGTGGTGATTTCAATTGTCACCTTGCCAGTTGGCTGGGTGTGGGTACCTCTCTCACCAGCCATGGCTCTTCAGCAAAGGACTTCTGTGACTCACTGGGACTGACACAATCTGTCAATTTCCCGACCCGGATCTCAGTCAACGGATCTCAACTGGATCTCAGTCTCAGTTTGGTCATGTGTTGAGGAAGGATGAAAGTGACTGTTTGAGAAGAGTGATGGAAATGAATGTAGAAGGAAGTAGAGGACGGGGAAGACCGAGAAAGACTTGGCTAAAGATGGTCGAAGAAGAAATGCGGGCAAGGGGGTTAACAAGGGGAGATGCAGAAAATAGGGCAAGATGGAGAAGATTGTCATGGGGACCGCAAGGCTAACCCCCGCTCTTGCAGGGAAAATGGCCTTAAAATGCCTGTTGTTGTTGTTGTTGTTATCAAAAAGGCTTGGGCACTGTGGAGCGATTTTTTTAAATCCCAAAAACGAATGTTTTTTTTTTTTGCAAAAAATCTTTTTTTTCCCCCACGCCTAAAACACCCCAGGCAGTCACTGATGAACCTCTGAAAGGTTGATGAAGATTCATTCAGCCATCTCTGAGAAAAATGGCGACACACAGACACACAGACCAACGGCTCTCTTCTCTAGTAGATAAAATTAATGTCATATATTGCTATGATGTCGCTGTCACGTATGTGGGTGGGTATGTATGTATTTCGCTGAAATAATTCCCCCTGGTGATGTGTGTGCTCGCCCAGAAGTGGATGGAAAACTGAAGCTAAAATTCAACAGTAAAGAAATATGTGCACAAAAAATAATTAATTTAAAACTGCAACTGTCACAGAACATGGTTATATGAGCTGTTTCAGAAGAACAGTACTTAAGTGCCCGTCATGGCCGTCTTGAACATTGTGAAATTACCTAAGTTGGCTGTCCTCCTGCAATACTGAATCTTGTCCATGAATGCGCACAGAGAGTCAATGAAGTGAAGGGAATCACAGTCGTCCCCTTACCTTGCAGTTTCAGGTTCAGCTTATTCAGTTGCTCGAAGATCTCAACCAAATAGGCCAGGTGGGCTTCCCACAATGGATCCTTGAAAAAAAAAATTGTTTTTCTTGCATTTCCAGAAACAACTTCAACTCTGCTCGGTTTGAAGATGCGATTAACGACATTGCCTTGTGACAACCAATGACATTTGATGTAGATCAGGAGAGCTTTATGCTCATCTGAACCAATGTCTTTGCACAGCTGCTTCAAAAGACGAGAGTTGCCAGCCACAGATTTGATGTGATTCACAATTCTAATAACTCCGTTTAAGACCCCTTGCATTGACGTGGGAAGGGTTTTGGATGGGAGGAGTTAGCCCTTGGAGCCACCTCTTTCACCCTGTCTGGAAGCCTGATTTTGAGCCCATCATCACATGTGCAGTCATTATACAGTCCACACAAATTCTCCCATGATAAACATCAATCGTTGAAGTAATTAGTTACATTCATACGCTATCTTATATCGTACACATGACGAATCTCCACGGTCCACTGAAGAACTTTGCCATGGCCCACCAGTTAGGAACCATTGCTCTCGGCCAATCCTGCCAGCCCCATATAAAATATCAGTGATACGCTGGAACATTCCAGAACAATTTGGAACGTTCTGGAATTATCTATATTCGAGAACATTTTGGAATATCCAGATATAATGCGAGCCACAAGGTAAAATTTAAACTTTATTTAGCAAACCCTAAATGTTAATAGGAATAAAATTTGGTGTGAATTATTTATTTACATACTGTATTGTAACAAAATGAGAGGGTGAGAGTAGAAAAACTGAACTTCAAAAATAAGGACTATCCCACTGTTTACTCACTCGATGTTCAACTGCTTTCCTGTGCTTGTTTAGTTTAATTTCTCAAAGTTCAAGTCATAATTGAGACCTGTCACAGCGGCTGTCCAAATAACCTTTTCTTTTTTTGCCTGCAATCCTGTTTGTGAGACCCATATCTATTTGTTAGATCATGATCACATGTTTATATAAATATGTAAATATATATATATAAATATATAAATGTATAAATATATAAATATAGTATATATAAATATATAAATATATAAATATATAAATATATAAATATATATATAAATATATAAATATATACATATATAAATATATAAATACAAGTATATATTATATGTGTGTATGTGTGTGTGTGTTTATGTGTGTGTGTATGTGTGTGTATGTATGTATTGTTAATGTCCGGCTTCCTTCTTGTAACCATAGTGCACTCGTGCAGTAACTGGTCTTTATTTTGATTACACATCCCTTTGCCAATGTGTAAGCCCTTACAATGAATTGCAATGCAGGAGGAGTCCATTAGGCCCTTCAATGCCAGCTCTATGATTGCCAGCTTATGGTTGTTCATCCATATTCTGTCCTTTTTAAAATTATTAGAAAGCTGGGTGCCAAGCAAGGAAACAGAATCTACCATATTTTAAAAGTCTTTGTTATGCACTCAGCAGGGGTTTGAACAGACGTTCTAACTATTACATCTGAACACAATCTGAATCCCAGATTCAGAGCGGACATTCTAACTATTACACCACCGAGTCTGGTTAAAACCCTAATTCCATTGACGCTATAGCTGTCAAAGATAAACAATCTTTTGCACTGTAATGCAGAACAAATGACTCGTTTCTTTTTTGTATCTCCCCCTCCTCTCACCAAGAATCACTGTGACATTTCCAGAGTCGAACGTGACCATTTCTCGTTGTGGGAAAAACTGGCTTGGAGTGGAGTCTGGAGAGCTGGACCAGTACGTTTCACTTCCTGTATAATACAATATGTAATCATAAAACAATCAGGCAAACCCACAAATTTGAAGGATTTTCATACAATGACCTCATGTGAGTCTGTGGCCTCAAAGCAAATGAGAAGCATGCATGTTTTTCTAACCAAAGGAAGACACTATTTTGAAAGTGGAAACAGATTAGCAATGTCACCTGTAAAGGGATCTCTTCCTCCTGTCACTTCATCAACAGCGTCTGAAGTACCAGAACCAGCAATGTAACGACTTTCTCCTAGAGAAAGAATACACAAAACAAATTGTTGCATATTTGGGCATCTCAGCTTACATTATGCACAGCTTTGAGCCATCAATATCCTTTATGACTGCTTTATGACTAACCAGTGAAAGGGTCAGAGATGGGAGAGAGCTTGTATGTAGGAGGCCCTGCATGCTTCTGTATGAATTGAGCCACCTGGTCTAGATACTGAGGTTCGAGGTCATTCTCTTGCAGGAACGTCTGTGCAGCCTGCCAAGGGTCTTCATCTTTGTTGTAGGGCAACTTCAAGGGTGTCCCAAGCTCATCCAAATTAACGGTAAAGACAAAGTCATATTCCTACGAGGGAATGGGTTGTTGAATTACATTACATTGTGCAATCCCCACACTTCCCACTGAAAGCAAAGTTGGAATATGACAAAAAGCCTCACTAGCAATGTCCCATTATCAAATTTTGAGTTAAAAGAAATCGTTTCCACATTTTGAGCTCTGTGACCCAAAGCCCCCACCTGGGGTCAAACCCAAAAAATGTTACATATTTCATGCATCTCCCAATGTTGATTGCATATACAAAGTTTCATTAAAAATGTTTCAAAATGTGCCTGCAATTATATTTTTCGGTATTTGACCTTTTGACCCCGCCCCAGAAGACCGACCCAAAACTGATACTGCTCTTGCACCTTATTGCCATGTGTTGATCATAACTACCAAGTTTGATGAATTGCTGCCAAATTGTTTGAGGAGATAGCGTGACGGATGGACAAACACACGGGGACAGAGATTGACAGACGGAGACAGACAGATGGAGACAGACAGAGCAGATTACAATACCCCCCAATTTTTTTTTCTAAAAGCATGGGGATAAGTGTGAAGGCAGTTATCATGTTTTAGGAATCTAGGGTTAATATACAGTATTATATTAACCCTAGACACGAGTCTATGGTATGCCATCACAAATCTCCACACTTCCTACCTACAGCAAAGTTGAAAGATAGCAAAAGGATCCACCAGGAATGACCCAATATAAAATTTTGAGTTGAAAATGTTCCCAGTTTTGATCCGTGACACTAAATTTGTTCAAGATGGACTAGGATCGAGGTGCAAGCCAGACAAAGAAAGCATGAACTGAAAAAAAGAATTGTTACATACATCATGTGTCCCCCAATAAGTTGATTGCATATACAAAGTTTCATTTTAAAATGTTTTAAAATGCGCCTGCAATTCCATTTTTTGGTATTTGACCCAGGTGGTGGGTCAAAAAAAGCATACTTCTATTGCAACTTAGTGCCACGTGGTGATCATAACTACTAGGTTTGGTGAATTTCTACCCAACCGTTTATTAGATGGCGTGACGGACGGACAGAAGGAGCTGATTACAATATCCCCCGGTTTTATTTCAAAAAGCGTGGGGATAAAAGGTAAATGTACACATACAAAGGAGTTAAAGCAGGAAGTGAAGGTTCAAAAACAAAAATTGATAATGAGAAGAAGACCCTCTCAAAACTGGTAAAATAAAAGCTATATGGAAGCGAAAGAAAATAAGTTTAAAGAAGGTGTAAATAGCCTACATAATTAATATACGTTTTTAGTTTTTAAGGCTCAGAGAGGAGCTTGCATACACAGTGCCCTCAATGAGTATTAGAGCAGTGAAGTCAAATTTGTTGTTATTGCTATATACTCAATCCACTTGATTTGAGATCAAAAGATGAATATAAGGGAAGAGTACAGAATGTCAGCTTTTATTTCATGGTATTTCTTTGGATATATTTTTGTACCATTGTCGAACAATAGCACTTTTTATGTTGTCTCCCCATTTTAGAGAATAAGTAAGAATAAGAATAAGTATTGGAACAGATTAACTTAAAGTAAATCGAAGTAGTATAAGTTAGTAAATGGTTGCACATCCCTTCCATGCAATAACTGCATCGAGCCCGTGACCCATCGACATCACCAAACTATTGGCATCTCCTTTGAGATGCTTTTCAAGCATTTACTGCAGCCATTTTCAGTTGTTGTTTTGGGGGGTTTCTGACTTTAGTCTCCCCTTCAGAAAGTGAAATGCATGTTCCATTGGATTTAAATCAGGAGATTGACTTGGCCAGTCTAAAACCTTCCACTTCTTCCCCTGATGAACTCCTTGGTTGTGTTGTTAGTGTGTTTTGGGTCATTGTCTTGCTGCATGGTGAAGGGCCGCCCAATGAGTTTGGAGGCATTTTCTTGTACATAGGCAGACAAAATATTTCTGTACACTTCCAAATTAATTCTGCTGATGCTATCATTAGTTACACATCATCAGTAAAGATGAGTGAGCCATTTCCAGAGGTAGTGATGCAAACTCAATCAATGACACTATATCCACCTTGCTTCACAGAAGAGGTAGTATGCTTTGAATCATATGCAGTTCCTTCCTTTCTCCACACTTTTGCTTTTCCATCTCTTTGGTAAAGGTTTATCTTGGTCTCATCTGTCCATCAAACTTTGTTCCAGAACTTACTGGCTCACCTCTGTAGCCTTTGTAATTCTTGTGGTGTAGCCTTTGTAATTCTGCTGTTGAAGTCTTCTGTGAATGGTAAATGTGATACTTTCACCCCTGCTCTCTGGAGGTTGTTGGTGATAGTTGTTTTAGGGTTTTTCTTGACAGCTCTGATGATTTTTCTGTCATCAACTGCAGTTGATTTCCTTGGCAGGCCTGGCCGTTGTCTATTGCTAAGTACTACTGTGTTCAAAAAGTATCCGACCTTTATTTTTCGTGGGTAAAAAAGAAGAAGCTAGGGAGGCGTTGATTGGTGCACGTATGTAGGCGATCCGAATGCACACGCGTGAATTTTTTCCCACCTGCAGAAGCCGTCATTCGACGGCAGACCGCCGATGAGTGAGGACATGTAAGTGAGCGCCGTCGGATTTTCGTTTTTGACAAAATGACGGAAAAACCTGAACAACGCTACTGCATCAAATTTTGTGTAAAGCTTGGCAATTCCCAAGTGGAAACGATCCGCAAGATTCAACACCGTTCATTCCATTATAAAGGAGGATTTGGGCTTCAGGAGAATCTCAGCGAAGTTCGTACCAAAGCTGCTAACGATTGAGCAGAAGCAACTCCGTTTGGAGATCGCACAGGACATGCTGGAGACTGTGAACAGCGATCCCAGCTTCCTCAACACAGTGATCACTGGCGATGAGTCCTGGGTTTATGGGTACGACCCAGAAACAAAGTTGCAGTCATCACAATGGAAGCATCCAACATCCCCGAGGCCAAAAAACACAAAATTTGATGCAGTAGCGTTGTTCAGGTTTTTCCGTCATTTTGTCAAAAACGAAAATCCGACGGCGCTCACTTACATGTCCTCACTCATCGGCGGTCTGCCGTCGAATGACAGCTTCTGCAGGTGGGAAAAAATTCACACGTGTGCATTAGGATCGCCTACATACGTGCACCAATCAACGCTTCCCTAGCTTCTTTTTTTTTACCCACGAAAAATAAAGGTCGGATACTTTTTGAACACACTACGTACATTCGTGCTTTCTTTCTTTTTCAAGATATTCCAAATTGTTGCATTTGCTCTGCCCAATTTTTGTGCTACGGTTATAAATGAATTATTCTGTTATTTCAGCTTCCAATTTTTTTTGCTCTCTTCATCGGCAGTTCCCTGGTCTTCATGTTGGTTTATTCCTTCTGACTTCAAAGACAGACTCACATGGCAAAAGCAAAGGCTAAAACCAAGACTAGACATTCACAGCTCTTTTATTTGTGAGCAATCAATGCAACAAGAAACACCTGTCAGTCATTTGTACCAATACTCATGCTAACCTAAAATGGGGGGACTGAACATAAAAATAGCTATTGCTCTACAATAGTAAAACATATATATGAGAAGGGGTATATACATATATGAGAAGGGGTATACACATATATTATTCATAATAATAACAACAGTAAAACATATATACATAGAAATACCAATAAATAAAAGCTGACCTTCTGTACTCTTGCCTCATCTTTTGATCTCAATTGATTTCTTGAGTATATAGCAATAATAACAAATTGGACTTCACTCTTCCAATACTTATGGAGAGCACTGTAGATGCCATGGAATATGTGGGCATCTGAACTTGGGATCCCAGTATCACGAGCTTGGTTTTCAGATGGGAGGGAATATACTGTACATATATGCCAACTCAATGTGATAGCAAATCGGTTTAAAAGATTGTTAAAATACAATCACAAGGCATGCACTTATTCATACTATTCGAAAATATCAAAACGATTATTATTTCTGTGGTTACAGAAATAAGTGACATTGCTCCTTCTGCCCTATCCTGCGTCAGTTCTCCTCCAGGACCATAGGCCACATCAATTCCTCAAGACACCTTCACCTGCTCATTCTCCCAAAGTCAAGGCTGGTTGCTCACCTGCATTCATTATCCCCTTTATTCTCCTGATTGTGGAATTATCTCCTTGGGTACGTTATCTCATTCTCACTTCACTATTTCAAATGCGATGCCCATCACCACCTCAGGTGTTTACCAAGGTACATCCATGATCTCTTTGACTGTACGTGCTGATTCTCTCTCATTCGGTTAATCTCTGGGCCATTGATACTCGTTTTTGTTTTATTCCCCCTTTCCTCCTTTTGTTTGTCCATCCCCAACATCCCCAACTTGTTTTGATAGCTTGTGAAACTGATGCCCTGTCATTAAACTCTTCCATAAGCCTAGACCAGGGGTTCCCAAACCCAGGGTCATGACCCAAACTTGAAAAAAACCATCAAAATCTCGGCTTTTCAGTGGGGAGAGGAGGGTTTCACTTTTAAAGAGTTTTCTCTGACAATTTTTATCGTAGGTACTGGTACGACGTCAGTACTGGTACCATTTGCACCATGAGACGAATGAGATTTCAAATTTTGCGTCGTGGACAAAAAAAAAAGTTGAGGAACCACTGGCCGAGAACCTTGTCTTTGTATCAAGTACATAAAGTATTAAAATGGGTTTTCAATAATGAAAGGAAAATTGAACAATGTCAAAAACAAAATAATTGTACCAATAATTATTACTCCTTTATTATTTCTGATGCTGCAGTACCTTGCCTTCGTAGAGAACCTTGCCCGAGGTGGCCTGTGTCCCTCCCGAAGAACCAACGACGTCGCCGATCTTTAACCAGCGGCTTTCAGCTCCACTCCATTGGTATGCCTCAACCTGCCCACCATCATTCACCAGCCGTGTCTGCCCATCCCTAGTACCTGCCACACATAAAAGAGGGGTCTGGATACGAGTGTTCAACTCTAACTAGGAGCGAAATGGTGATTGGTACAATATTGGCATTATCGTTTTCCTTTACATCATGCCTATTGGAAGACCATCTGCTATTCTACTGTGCCACAAGTTCATAAACATACCGGTACCACCACGTACAGTAGCAGTTCATTTACACGAGGATTTCAGATTAAGTGTGCATTGAATAGATTTTATAACAGAGGATGAAGAAATAAACAGATACAATCGGCCATTGATTTATTACGTATGCAAAAATGGCAGAAGTGATGACTTCTCCCTGTTCTCTCCACAATTTTACCCCACATGCCATCTACTACATACCCCTCATGCCCCAATTCTTATCTCGTCAAAACCTCCACTCCTTTCCTTTGCACTCCTCTCCCCTCCTCTTTTTCATTTCCACAATGGTAATTTTAGATGGTCAAAATACAAAACATCATTTAATATTTTAAGAAGACTTCTAGACTTGCCTTCCTAACAAATTCAACCATAGACACAGGCAGTTACAGTCATAGCCAAAAATATTGGCATCCTTGCACTTATTTCAAATAATGCATTTCTTCCAGAAAATTGCTGAAATAAAAAAAATATTTTGGTATCAACATATGTATTTATTTGGTTTGCAGTGGAACAAAAGAAAAAAGTTGAAAAAAATCACTAAGTCTTAGCTTATTCCACACAGAAATCCTAAAATAACCTGGACAATATTATTGGCACCTTTTAGAAGTTGTTAGAAATATTTCGATTTCAAGCTGTGTGTACCGCAATGAGCATGGAGAAAATATAGAAAACCAGAGAATTGCCTGAGGAGGTCAGACACAAGATTATAGCCAAGCATGGACAAGCTCAACGCTACAAGTCCATCTCCAGAGACCATGATGTTCTTCCTATGTCCACTGTATGCAATGTTATCAGAAAGTTTAAGACCCATGGCACTGTTGCCAACCTCCCTGGACGTGGCCACAAGAGAAAACCTGATCGAAGATTGCAGCGAAGGATTGTTCGAATGGTGGAGAAAGCACCTCGATCAACTGCCAAACAGATTCAAGCTGACCTTCAGACACAAGGCACGACAGTTTCAACTCGCACCATCCGTCGCCAACTCAATGAAAGGGGGTTCTATGGTAGGAGACCGAGAAGGACCCCACTGCTGAGGGAGAGACATAAGAAAGCCCGACTGGAGTTTCCCAAAACACACCTGAACAAGTCAAAATCCTTCTGGGAGAATATCCTGTGGACAGATGAGACAAAATTAGAGCTTTTTGGTAAAGCACGTCATCTCTATGCTTACAGAAAACAAAATGAAGCATTGAAGCCTTCAAAGAAAAGAACACCTTCCCTACAGTCAAACATGGAGGAGGTTATGTGATGTATTGGGGTTGCTGTGCTGCCTTTGGCACTGGGTGTCTTGAATGTGTGCATGGCATCATGAAATCAGGAGATTACCAAGACATTTTGGAGTGCAATGTTCAACCCAGTGTCAGAAAGCTGGGTCTCCATCGAAGGTCATGGGTCTTGCAGCAGGACAATGACCCCAAACACACTTCAAAAAGCACCCAGGAATGGTTCAAGACAAAATGCTGGACTGTTCTGAAGTGGCCAGCAATGAATCAGATCTAAATCCCATTGAACACCTGTGGGGAGATCTGAAAACAGCAGTTGGGAGAAGGCACCTTTCAAATCTGGGAGAACTGGGGCAGTTTGCACAAGAAGAGTGGGTTAAACTGCCACTCGAGAGGTGTAGGAAGCTCAAACATGGCTATAGGAAGCGCTTGACTGCAGTTATTTTGTCCAAAGTCTGTGCTATCAAATATTAAGTCTAGGGTGTCAATAATTTTGTCAATGCCACTTCTTTTTATTTTCTGATTTATAAGAATATATTAAGTTCTGAAAAAAAACAAAGGTTCTGTAATATTAACAGTGAAATAAAGAATTGTGAAGACCAAATACTTTTGTCAATTTCAACTTATTTTTAGAGAAAATTGTGAGTTATTTGAAAAAAGTGCGAGGGTGCCAATATTTTTGGCCACGACAGTACAAGGTGAGTGGCCACTGATGGCTTCCTCTGGAAGCAATAAATGGTGACCTAGTTTGAAAACTTTTGATTGCATCAACAATATTGCACTTTTTATGGAGGGGTGTGGATAATATTCAATGTCACATAATCACAAAAGCTTTTATTCCCCCTGAAGCCCCTCTTGTAGGTCACCTCCCATCTCGATTTGCACCCTCCGCCCTTTACGTACTCTATGACTCCCCCCCCCCCCCCCCCCCACCCTCCCCCAACCCCAGGTTTCCCCAGGGTGCACACAGTCTGCCAGTAACCCAATTCTGGTGAAGCTCCAAGCAATCCAGGCTTACTGCTCACCTCCATGCAATTGTTCACTTTTCTCTCACCCAAGGAAACAACTTCCTCAATCTGTACGATCTCAATTCTTCTGTACATGGTTTCAAGATGGCTGTTCGCCTATTCCATCCATACTCATGATCAACCCGCATTAACTCTCTCCTTTCCAGGTTATTGCGTTTTCTCCCCTCTGCCACCACCCCCACACCCCTTACTGTTTCATCCCCATTTTCTCATTTTTGTAATTTCACCCCCCTTCTTGCCGTGTCTGAGCTTGTTACTTGTTACGCCACCAAAGGTGGATGGAGGTTATGTTTTCACCCCTGTCTGTCTATTTGTTGGTTGGTCCGTTTGTGAACAAAATATCTCAAAAAGTTATGGACGCATTCGGACGAAATTTGGCAGAGATATAGCGTATGAGACAAGGATGAAATGATTAGATTTTGGTGAAGATCCGGATTCGGATCTGGCTACTAGAATATTTTAAGTGATTCTTCACAATTGGGAGATAGGGCCTAAAACGATACATAGCAGGATATCTCAAAAAGTTATGGATGGATTTGGAGGAAACTTGTTGGACAGGTTGTGTGTGTGACAAGGAAGAATCGATTCAATTTTGGTGAAAATCCGGATCCAGATCCAGCTGGTAGAATTGCTTAAGTGATTCTTCACCATTGAGTGATATGGTCAACCAGGTGGAGGTATGCTTTCTACTGAGTGTCGTTCTAGTTCACCCCTGTGTTCTCCTACCCCTCCCCTCTCTGTCATTCTTCCCCTCACCAATCATCTCTCTGTTGTGTCCCTCTACTCTGCTGTTGGCGTTTCCTCGCTTAGCACTGTTCTGCGTTCTCACCTTTCCACGAGCCTTATTCCATGAGCCAAATTTATCATACCACAAAATAAAAAATTTCCACAACAAAACCCTCACCTGGCTCCTCTAGGTGTTCACGTCCAGGCAAGTCTGTAGTGGAAATTCCTCCCAGCTCGCTGGACATTGGATCAATGCTTGAGGACGCAAGTTCAGATTCAAACTCGGCACACAGCTCGACGCTAGCCACACGTGACGAATCTTCGGTGAATATGCGGATTGTCCCATCGCTAGTAAAGCACACCATGCAAAAAAAGGGGATGACACGAATGGTACACAACTTTATCTCTCATTGCAGCCATAGCAACAGCTTTTGTGTGCTAACTGTGCTCACATTTGAATGCTCATCGCAAGGGCAATGCCCAACACCTCACCCCTAGTTCCCAGATTACAATTACAACTTTAACCAAGAGGGTGACAAAAGTTGTGGGGCCAGTGCAGAAGGGTCATGTTTTTTGGGGTCAGCGTGACGACACAAGATGCAGCAAAGACAGGATACATTGACATCTGGCACACTCAAGGTCTGTGCATTGACATCTGGCACACTCAAGGTCTGTGCATTGACATCTGGCACACTCAAGGCCAACAGATCAACCGTGGTGTGTAATTTCGCCTGGCTTGCCCCACCAATCAGCGCAGGCTATCATTACCCGACAGGCTGAGGCGGCCAATGGTGGTCCAACACACCCCACGGGACTTAATGTAAGCCCTCACACTGCACGTGCTTGTCCTTTCTCTTGCTTCTGGTAGTTGGTTGCCATCCCTGCTGCTGTTCCTGTCATTCGTCGTGTACTTAAAACTGAGTTGGACAAGCATGGAAGGCTTGCCCGGGCTGATCTGTTAGCCCGGGCTGATCTGCTGCGCACCCAGAAGGAAGACCATGCCACATGCACAAGCATGTTTCCATTTTCACTTTCTCTGTCTTGCCTATTCTATCTCTGTCCTGTATGCCCCTGAGTTAATGCGATAAGTTATTAGTTTAAGCCATTGAGGTCTCGAGGGTGTGCTGGGTTATTTGTTACAGTCAGCGATCGCTGCAGTGCATCTGTGTTCATCTTCTCCCCTTTTTATCTCCTCCTCCCTGCACTCTATCATTGTAACAAATCCCCGTTGATGAACTCGTGTGGTCATCAGGAGCGGGCCCCATAAACGCATAGTGTATTGGCTTATAAACAAGCTAGCTAGTCAGATTAGATTGGGTTCGTGCTAAAGCACTTGTAAAGCGGATCTCTTGACGGGCTTGCTCAGCCAATCTTGTCACGCAGATTTGCCACAGTCATGTGTTCTTAAATACCGATTCGTGCCCAAATTAAACCAGTGGATGCGTGGACCTTTTCAACCCTTACCTGCCCGCAGCACGACCATTGTAGAAGACGTACGACCATAACAATATCTAAGCTACATTTCTATAATTCAACAAGAACAACCGTACATGATTCTGTGGATTCAAATTTAGAAATGGGTCCAACGCAATTTTTTTTTCTTTTTCAGGGATTTTAAGTGGCACTGCCTTTTGACATAGTCACAATTTAGTTCCCATTCCAAGCATTCCCAAGGTAATCAAGTTTCATCCTCAATGTGTTGATTGGCACCACAGGGTAAGCTAAGTCAGGCAGGCAGATTCCTCCCTTTATGAAGGGTATTAGTGAGCTGCTGGGTTTTTACAGAAAATTTGTGAGGGAAAAGGTAATTCTGACACAATCTTTGTTTCCAAAGGCATATATCTCAATCCTGAAGGCCCACCGCAAACAAGCCAATCTTTTCCGACATGACACGAGATGATTGGACACAAATCTTTGACAATTTTGTTTTATCATAGCCCCGTAGTGTGTGGCAGTCTATCGACGACACTATTGTCGGAAAACAAAATTCCAATGAAGAAGAAATGTAGGGAGAGGATGAGAAGGGTTAAAACTCTGGGCACTGCTGCTTTGGCAGAAGGGTTGGTATGTCGTCGACAGCATGCCAGGAAAAGGAAGCGGCTGTGGGTAAGGAGCTTGGTGGAGAGGAGGCCGGCTTCGGAAGCATTCAACATGCTAGATTAACTTGCTGCAAGGCTCATTCGATATTTGGTAACTATTTCAGCAGTTCTGGGTTTGTTTAACACTAAACATAAGCAACATTGGTGTTGTCTCACCCCAACGGCCATCCCTCCATGACCAAACATATTTTGTAATTTCCCATGGGCTGTTATTGTATATCAGTGCTTGTTCGGCAGGTACTTTGTTATTGTACATCGGTGTTTGTTTAAACTTGAGGATTCACCTCGGTCAGTTTGTCACAGGTCTGGGTGTTGAGCCCACCATTTATCTGGACGGTGTATAGGCTAAGGGTCTCTGGTTTGAATGCCCTTCTGAATATCAAACGCCTCTCCCCTACAAGTCCTGCAACCTGGAGCGAGGCCAAAAATTGTGCACATAGAAACATTTACCTATCTGGGCAGTGTATAAGCTAAGGATCGCTGGTTCATACGCCCCCTAATGCTTCCAACACTTTAATGAGCTAGTGAATTTTGTCATTAAAAGTATTTATATCACAATGTACCAAGAATAGCAGTATTTTCGTATTTTTTGAAGGTTTGCTAAATACTGAAGGAAACAGGTCAGGTTCAGGCTACTACATTGAACTTTCATAATACCTTTTTTGGGCTTCAAAGTTCGCTATTTGACACTACACCCGGAAGTCACCGATAGAAGAAGAAGAAGAACCACCTTTAGAGGCCATTTCCCCCCGCAGAGCAGGCGTTGGCCTTTTTCGGGCACCCTGGTCCCCTTTTTGAAGCAATGTTTTATGGCCGGATGCCCTTCCTGCCACCAACCCTGTTAGTCACCTCTTGCGACACCCAAGGAATTACCGGTGAACTGGTACTCAATTTACCGACTTCGGAAGGATGACAGGCTGAGTCAACCCCCCTGGTGTTATTTCAGCGATTGACTGGGATTCGAAGCCAGGATCCTAGGATCCCAAGCCGGCACCCTAACCGCTAAGACAACAGCAACACCGGAAGTCACCGATAGCTGAAGTTAAATTTGGCGATACACTGCACTGCGTCAGCGATCAACATAGACTGCCACACAGAACACATTCATGCACGACTGTTGTCGACAACGCGTCATAAATGTTGAACATATTCAACTTTTACGACAATCGTTGATGCGCCTGAAAAGGTTGTTGATGACAATCGTCAACTGCCACACATCACACAATTATCAAAAGAATTTCACAGACTAAGCTTATTTTTATACAAAGGCAAGAATCGTGGAAGAGTTAGAACACAGAACGTATCAGGACGCAACAGAACCAAAGGACAAAATCAACGGAGACAGATAAACAAGGAATGCGGGTAAGACCTATGGGTAGGGGAGGACGCCGAGGGTAGTCTGTTATGTTGCATCGGCTAGTGTACGGCCGGCTTAAAACTTCTGTCTTCAGCTGTATTTCAACCCAAAACCTTGATGCCATTCCATTGTCCTTAACTGTGCTATGCCACGAGCCAATAAAGTGAGCTCACCTGAATGAAAAAAGGACACATTTTCCCAGTAAAAAGCTGAAAAATACCTTCGATTCCATTTCTGAAACAAGCTTCCACAATGTATTTGCACATCTACCTGCAGCCGACTGCAATATCCCGATTAGGCAGAGCACACACAGACCAGGCTGACTGTGTAGGAATACGCAGCGTTTGCACACATTCGTTTTCACGCCACACACGTACTGAACGATCTTCTCCACTCGTGACAAAGTCTGCACATAGGGAAACACATGTCCAAACAGAAATCATGCACAACTAGCTTTTCAAATTAATCTATAAACTAGATCGACACTCTTCGACGTCACGACATCGACTGATATGCCTATGCTCACATTATTTCATCATGATAAGACTTGTACCAAGTTTGATTTAAATCCGTTCAGCTGTTCTCAAGTTATCACATTTTCACCTGACATGACTTCTGACCTTTGACCTCTTCACCCAAAAATTTAATCAGTTCATGTTTACATCATTATACATACCTGTACCAAGTTTGAATTAGATAATTTCAGCCGTTCTCAAGTTATAGACATATTACAGACTTTGACCTCTTGACCCCAAAATCTAATCAGTTCATCTTAACATCATTCTACATAAATGTACCAAATTTGATCAGAATCCCATCACTGGTTCACAAGTTCTCGTGGTAACAGTATTTTTTTACTTAACATGACCTATGACCTTTGTCCTTTGACCTCGTGACCCCAAAATCTAACCAGTTCATCTTTACCTCATTATACATACCTGCACCAAGTTTGACTAAGATGCCTTTAGCCGTTCTCAAGTTATCGCGGTAACGAAAACCTATCACGGACGGACGGACAGCCTGAAAACAATGCCTCCGCCGAGTTAGTCGGTGGAGGCATAAAGACTGATTTATATAGTCAAACAGGACTCTTCAGAAACTCCTACTATTTTTTTAAATACAGTATATACAGTCATGGCCAAAAACTATTGGCTCCCTTGCACTTTTTTTCAAATAATGCACCATTTCTTCCAGAAAATTCTTGAAATTAAAAAAATATTTTGGTATCCACATATGTATTTATTTGGTTTGCAGTGGAACAAAACAAAAAAACCCTGAAAATAGAACTAAATCTTCGCTTATTCCACACAGAAATCCTAAAATGACCCAGACAATATTATTGGCACCTATTAGAAGTTGTTAGAAATGATTACATTTCAAGCAGGTGATTCTCCTTTACTTTGGAAATGAACTCACCGATGGTGAGTTGCAGGTGCCTGCAATATAAAAATCACTCATTCAACCAGTTTGAATGGAGCAAAGGAGTCATTCTGCTGTTTTGTGTCACTGTGGTACCACAATGAGCATGGAAAAAAGAAAGAAAACTAGAGATTATTGTCTGAGGAGGTCAGACACAAGAATGTAGCCAACAAGAATGAAACAAACAATGCTTTATCCATAAGGCCAATCACAGACAATCTCAAGGCTACAAGCCCATCTCCAGAGACCTTGATGTTCTTGTGTCCACCATACGCAAAGTTATCGGGAAGTCGAAGGCCCATGACACTGTAACCAACCTCCCAGGACATGGCCGCAAGAGAAAACCTGATCGAAGATTGTAGCAAAGGATTGTTCGAATGGTGGAGAAAGCACCTCGATCAACTGCCAAACAGATTCAAGCTGACCTTCAGACACAAGGTACGACAGTTTCAACTCACACCATCCGTCGCCAACTCAATGAAAGGGGGTTCTATGGTAAGAGACCCAGGAGGACCCCACTGCTGAAAAAGTCTGACTGGAGTTTGCGAAAACACACCTGAACAAGCCAAAATCCTTCTGGAAGAATGTCCTGTGGACAGATTAAACCAAATTAGAGATTTTTGGTCAAGCACATCATATTGTTGCGAATATGGAATTTGGCCTCCATATCCGCTTGTAAATATTCCCCTATTTTCTCCGATACTCCCCAACTCTCCCTTACCCCATTCCCTAGTCCCATTGTCTGTAAACAACACCCATTAGAGCCGATCTTCCCCTTCATCCCCCCATTAAATGTCGTGCCCAGGTCCCCCGCACCACACGTAGACAATTATAGGACATCTTGCTAGTTATTCTTAATCTATGTCAGTTAAGGACTTGTTTCCATTAATTATGACTCTTCGTTGCACCAGAATGTGATTATATGGCACCTGTTAGGAAGTTTAGGACCTCCCCATACCTCTCCGCATCTCTTCCCCATGAAGAAGCGCCAACTACAACAACAACAACAAAAGAGGGGGGCGGCGCGGTGACGGCATGGGGAGTGGGCGTCCTCCTTCCGGCTCGGTTAGCCACCATTGACCACGCGCTCCACGGGGTTACCACGAAGGGGCTCCCTGTCGGCCCCTCGTCAAGGGCGGAGCCGGTAACCCCCGCACCCAATGAGAAGCCATGGGCCGATGCCATCTGGGGCGGCGCTAACGAGCCGAGGGCGTGTCACTCCCCGCCGGATAGATACGCGGCCCCGCGCCGGACGTGAGAACAGATGCGCCCCGAGCTGGAGAAAGACGGACCTGCGAGCGCTGAAACAGATTCGCCCCCAGCTGGAGAAAGACGGACCTGCGAGCGCTGGAACAGATGCGCCTGAGTTTGGAGAGGCCTGAGAAAGAACGTCACCTCTGAGCGCTGCGACGAGACCCCCCCGCATCTCTGGACCGAACCGTGTACCCTGCTTTGAGCCAAGAGTGCACCTTGAGCCATCGCTATCTGCCTTTCCTAGCCATCAAACCCCGTGTGAGTCAGCGTTGTCCCGTTTATCTGTGGTCTGTCTAGGGTTAATATAAGAGTGTGTCTAAGTGCCTGTCTTCCTGTAATATACCTCTAGCCCCTGTAATCTAACCTTTTTCCGTACGAATATACTTGAGAACTGAACCCCTGGTGTCGTATTGTGTCATTATAACCCAGCCGGGTGTCTTCTCTTTCCTATTGAGCCAGCATAGCGCGGCTCGTCAACGTCGAGTATAGTCGGGTAATTTGTGGTAATTTGTGCGGACACGACGGCCATTCCGCTCGGCCCACTTTAACATCAAAGTCGTGTCTGTAACAATTGGTGTCGGGAGTGAGATTCGAGGCCCGACCAAATTTTGAAGGAAAAAAAAAAAAAAAAAAAAACGAATAGAGGAAAAAAAAAAATTTGGTCAAAATTTGGAGCGGCCGAAATTTGTTTTGTTTTACGAAACTCGAATTTTGCAAGTCGCGCTATGGCGGATCAAGACGGCTGGGGTCCGGTAGGGGAGAGTGAAGTAGGGTCGATCCAGGACCAAAATGAGGGACAGGAGGAGAGCGAAGCAGTGAGGGCGGCAGGTTCGCAAAATAGCGCCGTCACGCACGAAGAAGCGGGCGCGCAAAATGGCGCCTCGCTGATCACCGCGCCAGCGACCGTGGCAGCGCCCCCGGTGGATTTGAACTTGTTTTTTATACAAATAAAGGCGCTCATGGTCCAGACAAGTGAAGACCTGAGGAATGACTTGGGAAACCAAATGGGGGTAATGAGGGACGAAGCGAGGGCTCGGAGTGAGCAATTGGGGGTAATGAGGGACGAAGCGAGGGCTCGGAGTGAGCAATTGGGGGTAATGAGGGACGAAGCGAGGGCTCGGAGTGAGCAATTGGGGGTAATGAGGGACGAAGCGAGGGGTACCGGTGAGAAGTTAGACAATAATTTTGAGGAGTTAGACAAGAAAATTGGGAAGTTAGACAATAATTTTGAGGAGTTAGACAAGAAAATTGGGAAGTTAGACAAAAATTTTGAGGGGTTAGACAATGGGATAAAGGAGGTGAGAAATGGGTTAGAGGGGGTAGAAAATAGAATGGCTGCCCAGGAGAATCAGATAGAGGGAGTGAAAACTGGGTTAACGGGGGTAGAAAACAGAATGGCCGCTCAAGAGAATCAAATGGAGCAGATGAGGGTGGCATCTGGGCAGGAGATGCAAGTGATGGGAGAGCAGATCAGAGGAGGAGTGAGTGAGGAGGTCGGAGGAGTGCGCGAGGAGGTGAGGCACTGTAGGGAGCACATGGAGAAGGAGGTGAGAAAGGGGACTGTAAAGTTACAGGGGGGCATAGAGGTCCTGACGCAGGAGGTGGAACAGCTGACGGAGGGACAAAAAGAACTAACGGAGCAGGTTCAAAGGAACACTGCGGTATTAGGAGGTTTAAAGGCGACACAGAAAGAACTAAAAGATGACTTGGTAGCGACGAAGAGGGAATGTCAGATGGTACGTGAGGGACTGACAACGAGGTTGGACGAGGTCATAGAGGTAATGGAGACGAAGGACCGGCAGGTGAGGACGCACCTGGAAACGGTCAAGGTAGCCTTAGAGGATGAGCTTGAGGAGACGTACCGGGGAATAAAAGAGGTGAAGCACAAATTAGAAGAAGTGGAAGAAGGGATGAGCGAAATTAAGAAGCGACGGAGAGGGGATAAGAAAGAGATAAAAGAGGAGATAAAAGAATTGGTCCAAAGTCTGTGTTTGGATCGTGATGATGTGCTCATTAACCGGATGAGGGATTCGCAGGTGATGGAGGAGAAGCGAAGAGGAAGAGGACCCGGTGTAAGTGGTGACCAATATGGTCGTGCGTATGATGCGCCAGGTGATTTAAGAGGCTTGGGGGTCGAGATAGACCCGGGTGTTCGTGAGAGGCCGTTGGTGAAGTGTGCGACAGGTCTGGTGTGCGAAAAAGGAGGTGTGCGAGAAAATCCGACTCTGGGGTGTGTGAGGAAAAAGTGCGTGCCAAGGAGTGAGTGTGCTGGCGAGAGTGAGTCGGTCGTAGCGCGTGTGCGAGGGAGCACGTGGAAGCGCGGTGTGGTGAGTGTTACAGAGGGTGTAACGGGAGAGTGTGCGCGAGAAAGGTGTGTGACGGACAGGTGCATGAGGAAAGAGTGCGCTGTCAGAAGTAAGGAAGAGTGTCCACCTGTGGTGAGTGTTACAGAGGGTGTAACGGGAGAGTGTGCGCGAGAAAGGTGTGTGACGGACAGGTGCATGGGGAAAGAGTGTGCTGTCAAGAGTAAGGGTGAGTGCGCTGTCAGGAATGGAGGTGAAAGTAGTGAGAGTGACATGGAGCGTGAGTTAGTTGTGACAGGTGAGCGAGGATGTACACCTGGGATGGAAGGATGCACACCTGGAATGGTAGAGCGTGAGTGGGAATGCACGCTGGAGTTGGTGGTGAGGCACGTGGTTGGGTGTGCGAATGAGGGCACACCTGTGATTGTCACAGAGGAGGTGACAGAGGAGGGGGCGCGAAGCGGTGTGTTGGTGAGGTGTGCGAGCAACGAATGTGTGCCAAAGTGTTCGGTGGTCAGGTGTGTGACCAAGGCTGTGAGTGGAATGAGGGTACCTGGGTGTGTAAGGAAAGGTACGAGGAGCATGGGCACGGCTGGATGTGTGAGCAAGGAACGGGCTGCGGGATGTAAGCATGCAGGTGAAGCATCGACGTTAGACGGGGTAGAGTTTAGAACGACTTTTAGCCGAAGCAGGCCCTCGGTGCGTGCCGGGCCTCGCTTTGAACGGCCGCGTCCAGGCTCCACTAGGCGGAGCTGGCAGCCCGATAGGAAGGGTCGTTATGGCGACCACGTTTTGTTGAGACGTGCCGGCAGGTCGAGATCGGGACATTGGATGGTTCCGTGCCGAGATGGTGCGTGGGATCTCGGCCCGGGTAAACCTCCTTCCCTGCACCGAGTGCTGGACGCATCCAGCCGCTGGCACAAAACAACCAGCATCCATTGCTTGGCTTTACGAAGCCGGGCTTTGGACAGGAATTGGCGCACCGAGAGGCAGTAATAAGTAGACGGGTAATGGTGATAGTGATAGTAGTGATTCGATACAAAATTTAGAAAAGTGAATAGAATTGGCAGTAAATAGAAAATTTTTAATTTGTTGAAATTTGATGTGCAAAATTGGTAGTGAGAGACCCCCGATGTGGTGGGATGGCAAATCCACCATCCTTCCCATGGGGGGCAAAGGAGCAATAGCTTATGGGGTGTATGGCAGTGAAAACTAGCCCGGGTGGGTTAGGATATTGTGTGTAGGGATCTAGAGAAGATGACCTTAGGTAACGTTAAGGTTAGTTAGTGACTGAAACCTGTAGTGGGGACGCAGGTAGATTAGTATGGATGATAATGACGAGGGAGCGCAATAGTTTAAAGGGACGACTGGGAAGCGCAAGTTTCAGAAGGGAGTAGTTAGCTGAGATGATGCCGCGTGTGTGTGAGGATTGAACAGGTGTGATTGCACAGGTGTGCAACTGGACAGGTGTGTGGAGCAGTGTGTGAGTAGTGAGTGTGTGGATCAGCGCGAATGCGCTTGGGGAGAGAAGGGTGCAGGTGGCACCAGGTGTGAGAGCACAGGTGTGCAAGTACAGGTGTGTGGAGAGAGTTGGAGTAAGTGGTACGGAGTGGTGTGCATGGTGCGAAGGTGTGGATGGGGGAAGAGTGGACCCCCATCACGGATACCCGGGGCGGGTAGTGTAAGTGTTAGGTAGAGGGTGCAGGTAAATTGTGGTTGGATATTGGCATTTGTGGTGCGGTTGCAGAATGGTGTTGTGAATGGGTGCATTAGTGTTGTGGAAATGGCTGGGCGTGTAGCCTGTTAGTGTGTGTAGTTGGTTGGGCACTCCACCACTGTGAGGATGTCGGCCAGGCGAGGCCGCAGGTGGGCTCTGGGAGCCGGTAGAGTTGTGGATGGGGCCCGAGGATCCGGAGGATGGACCCGGGTAGCCCAGTGCCAGAGAGGGCACCGAGTGGGGAGAGTGCCAGAGGGCCTTCCCCAGGTAGTTAGGTTAGGGCAAGGAGCAGGTAAGCTCGGAGGCAACTGCAGTGGTGGAGGTGTGCAGGTGGGTAGACCCACTGGGAGAGGTACACGCCGCAGCCCAGAAATTGTGCGAGGGCACCGGGAGATGAATCGGGGGAGTGAGACCCCAAATTGAAGAGCACCACAGTTTGGCCAATGGGAATTGGTTTTTAGAACCCATAGTGTAAGAGGGCCAATGGTTTGGCCGGAGAAAGCCCCCGGGTAGTGTAAAGTTGTTAAAGTCATTTAGGAGATAGTTAGGATTGATGAACCTGTCGCACCATACGCAGCCACTTGCCTGTGGTGATGATGATGACTCCACACCTGTGTTTTCTTTGTTTGTTGCAGGAAATGAGATTGCTGTTGGATTTGTGAGACGCATCACGACGTGGATGAGACATTGGGGTGATTCCATCTCTCCCTCCCTAGGAGGGACTGATGATGAATTGGTGATGGCAAATTTTGATGTTGAGTTGAAAATGGCAAATTTTGATGAGAGTTGAAAATGGCAAATTTGATTGGTTAGGAGGGAGAGAAGACGAATTTGGTATATGGGAGGAACGGGGAAGACAGTATTTGTGGATTTGTAAAGTAGATGTTTATGGGTAGTGTTGTGTTTTGTTGATACAGTAAGGGGTAAGGGAGGGGCCATGTAGGTTACCTGGTGGGGGGGGCGTACGATAGGAACGTACCTGTCTCACCTGGTTCCCATGTGCCCCCAGTGTGCATTACCAAAATTGCGTGCACTTTTGCGCCCTTACCACCTTACTCACTTGTTTCTTCTGTTGTCTCCCACCTCCGAGGATCTGGCTTTGGGGTAGAGAGAGAGGAGAGAGAGGTGCTGGCGACGCAGTTGTGGGCCTGCACTTTCGCTGTTCGCTGCCTGGATCGGTACACCATATGGACCGCAATGTTTGTGGCCACCCACAATGGACCGCAGTTCGTTTGCGGCCAAGCACCACCCGGGGATGGACCTATGGGTCAACGTGGCACCTATGCCATACAGGTGAACCACTTTTAATTAACACCACTGAAGGCCACACGAAGAGCAAGAGACACCTGCAGGGTTAGGGGTTGTCGCATTTATTTTTATTCCAATGAACAATGGTGACTGCACCGATTGGTGGTGGGGTGGTGCTTTTGATGCTCGGAAAGGGTGCTCTGCACGTTATTAAAGGCCGTCGGCCACAGAGCACTCGTGGGTTGGTGTATCGATGTTGGCAAGCGCGCTCTCTCTATGCATAACATCTGCATGTGTTCCTCCAAAAACAGGTCCTGGATCGTAGTGTAAATAGCAGCGTAGTCTTGTAAATAATGCTCCCTACCGGCTGTATGTTTAGTTTGAGAATTCTTTCCGGATTCGGTTATCCTGTGGGTGTGTTTCTGTGAGGAGAAGGGTGCAACGTCGCAGGGGGACATATTTACTCATTTGTGAATATCTGTAAAACTGTCGCACTCAGGGTAGAGTTAATAGTAGAGGGAACTACATTGCGTGCCACACTAAAGTAGGTAAAAATTTATCGGGTCGGGACGCCCCGAGGGTAGAGAAGGGTGCAATGTTGCGAATATGGAATTTGGCCTCCATATCCGCTTGTAAATATTCCCCTATTTTCTCCGATACTCCCCAACTCTCCCTTACCCCATTCCCTAGTCCCATTGTCTGTAAACAACACCCATTAGAGCCGATCTTCCCCTTCATCCCCCCATTAAATGTCGTGCCCAGGTCCCCCGCACCACACGTAGACAATTATAGGACATCTTGCTAGTTATTCTTAATCTATGTCAGTTAAGGACTTGTTTCCATTAATTATGACTCTTCGTTGCACCAGAATGTGATTATATGGCACCTGTTAGGAAGTTTAGGACCTCCCCATACCTCTCCGCATCTCTTCCCCATGAAGAAGCGCCAACTACAACAACAACAACAAAAGAGGGGGGCGGCGCGGTGACGGCATGGGGAGTGGGCGTCCTCCTTCCGGCTCGGTTAGCCACCATTGACCACGCGCTCCACGGGGTTACCACGAAGGGGCTCCCTGTCGGCCCCTCGTCAAGGGCGGAGCCGGTAACCCCCGCACCCAATGAGAAGCCATGGGCCGATGCCATCTGGGGCGGCGCTAACGAGCCGAGGGCGTGTCACTCCCCGCCGGATAGATACGCGGCCCCGCGCCGGACGTGAGAACAGATGCGCCCCGAGCTGGAGAAAGACGGACCTGCGAGCGCTGAAACAGATTCGCCCCCAGCTGGAGAAAGACGGACCTGCGAGCGCTGGAACAGATGCGCCTGAGTTTGGAGAGGCCTGAGAAAGAACGTCACCTCTGAGCGCTGCGACGAGACCCCCCCGCATCTCTGGACCGAACCGTGTACCCTGCTTTGAGCCAAGAGTGCACCTTGAGCCATCGCTATCTGCCTTTCCTAGCCATCAAACCCCGTGTGAGTCAGCGTTGTCCCGTTTATCTGTGGTCTGTCTAGGGTTAATATAAGAGTGTGTCTAAGTGCCTGTCTTCCTGTAATATACCTCTAGCCCCTGTAATCTAACCTTTTTCCGTACGAATATACTTGAGAACTGAACCCCTGGTGTCGTATTGTGTCATTATAACCCAGCCGGGTGTCTTCTCTTTCCTATTGAGCCAGCATAGCGCGGCTCGTCAACGTCGAGTATAGTCGGGTAATTTGTGGTAATTTGTGCGGACACGACGGCCATTCCGCTCGGCCCACTTTAACATCAAAGTCGTGTCTGTAACAATATCTATGTTTACAGAAAACAAAATGAAGCCTTCAAAGAAAAGAACACCTTCCCTACATTCAAACATGGAGGAGGTTCACAGTGATGTTTTGGGGTTGCTGTGCTGCCTCTGGCACTGGGTGCCTTGAATGTGTGCATGGCCTCTTGAAATCAGGAGATTACCATGGCATTTTGGAGCGCAATATTTGTGCAAGATACATTTAAAAACAAACAAAATGCATTTGGTCATCGTACAAGACTTTAACCAAGATGATATAAAAGACTTGAAACAAAACAACAGGCATTTTAAGGCCATTTTCCCTGCAAGAGCGGGGGTTAGCCTTGCGGTCCCCATGACAATCTTCTCCATTTTGCCCTATTTTCTGCATCTCCCCTTGTTAACCCCCTTGCCCGCATTTCTTCTTCGACCATCTTTAGCCAAGTCTTTCTCACTCTTCCCTGTCCTCTACTCCCTTCTACATTCATTTCCATCACTCTTCTCAACCAGTCACTTTCATCCTTCCTCAATACATGACCAAACCATCTCAAACTGTTTCTCTTCACATCATCTATCACAGGCTCTATTCCCATCATCTTTCGCAATTCATCATTTGTCTTCCTCTCTCTCAACGATACTCCACACATCCACCGAACCATTCGCATTTCCACCCTTTCCAGCCTCCGTTGCTGCTCTACGTTCATTACCCATGTCTCGCTCCCATAAATCATAACACTTCTCACACATGCAGCATACACCTTTCCCTTCAGCTTCAACGACACTCCCCTCCTCATCAGCACGCCACTCAGTTCCCAAAACTTCTTCCATGCACATCTCACTTGAGCAACTGTTGCCGAGTCTGATCCACCTTCTCCATTCAGCATGTCTCCGAAGTAGCAAAATGTTTTCACACCTTCCAGCTTCACGCCGTCTCCAAGATCCAACTCAACATTTCCTCCATCTGCAGCTCCCTCTGTGCACACCTTACATTTGAATGTAGCTGCCACACTGGTAAATGACCCTCTCAGACCACTACATTTTTGATGAACCCACTCAGCGCACATTGTACATTGAATGGAATTCACTCTGACACCCTTCGTGCACACAGCACACGGCCACTTCCCAGTTCTTTCCACCTCACCACATGCTTTACCACTTGCCATCACCTTCGTCTTTCCGATATTCACCTTCAGACCTTTTGTCTCCACACATTCCTTCCACTTGTTCATCTTCTCCTTCAGTCCATCCATACTTTCTGCAATCAACACCAGATAATCTGCATACAACAACTCCCACGGTAAACCCTCCTTTACGTTCCGAGCCAGCACCTCCATTACAGATACAAATAGTAGTGGACTTAGTACCGACCCCTGATGCACTCCCACCTTCACCTCAAACTCACCACTGTTCCCGTCCTTCGTCCTTACAGCTGTGCGCGCTGATTTGTACATTGCCATCACTACTTTGATCAACTATTCCTCCACTCCTAACTTCCTCAATGCCCATGTCACTACTTCACGTGGAACCCTATCGAATGCTTTCTCCAGATCAACAAACCCAAGAAACAACTTCTTCCTCTTCTCCATGTACTTCTCCTGCAACTGCCTCACAATAAAAAGCACGTCCGTCGTTCCTCTTCCTGGCATAAAACCAAACTGCATTTCGTCAATCTTCACTTTCTTCCTTATCCTCCTCTCCAACGCCCTTTCCAATACCTTCATTCCATGCTCCAATAACTTTATCGCTCGATACGAGCCACAGTCCAGAGGGTCACCGTTCCCCTTGTATAGAGGGACGAGGGTACTCAGTTCCCAATCCACTGGAATGCGGCCTTCTTTCACCACCAGATTGCAGATCTCTGTCATTCCCTTCACACCCCAATTTCCCGCTGCCTTCAAAATATCTCCCACAACTCCCGTCGGCCCTCCCGCTTTTCTACTCTTCATTGCTTTTATCGCTTCTTCAACTTCCTTCTCGGTTATCTTCTCTGCCGGTCCTAAAACTGGGTTACTATGTTGCCATCCTATTCATTCTCTGCATTCAACAGTATTTCCATACATCTCTTCCATCTTCCTTTAATTTCATCTGGGTCCACAACGATTTGTCCCACTTCATCCTTCAAGCAACTCACCCCCATCACCTCACACCTCTCTTTCGCTATCTGCTTTGCAATTCTGAATACCGCTCTCTGACCCTCTTCCAAATCCAAGCGTTTTCCGAACATTTTCCTACATACCTCCTGCGCCTTTGCTACCTCTTTCTTTGCAGACTTCTTGGCTGCCTTATAAATTTCATGCTCTGCCTTTTCTGCCCCCATACCCTTCGCCTTCTGCCACTCCTTGAACTTCTTCCTCTTCTCGTCAATCTTCTTTCCAACTTCATCATCTCACCACTATGTTTCCGAGTGCCTCGGTGGTCCTTTTGTCCATCCACATACCTCACCAACGGCTCCCAACAGACTATCTTTCATTGACATCCAACCACTTTCAAGCTCAACCACATTATCCTCCACCATACTCAGCCTCTCTTTTAATGCCTCCCTCACTGTCACCTCTGTCGGGCATCAGACGTTTCGTCGTCATAAATGGAGTGATTTCCACCCTTTTGTCCAAAGACTTGAAAAAGTAAGGGGAAAAAATATTCAACCCAGACGGTATTCAAACCCACACTCCCCAGCTTGGGAGTCTGATGCTTTATCCATTAGACCATTGAGCCAGCATGTTAGAATTATCTTAAAAATATTTTAAAGGGGTATAAAATGTGTACACATGTATCGTTACGTTTGTGGGGGTGAACAAAGAAATACCTTCGCCATGTTAGAATCGTATGGATTAGCATGCTCCGTATGCTGCGAAGCAGGTCCCTCGGGTGACGAGGCTTGCTTCGAGCTCTCCACGGCATCGAAGTTTGAGTGTTTTCCCATTCGTGTCTTTGTCGGGATTCCGCTGGTTGTTTTGTTGTGTGTGTGTTGTTGTGTGTTTCTGTTTAGTTTTGCTTTTGTGGTTGTTGCGGATTTGTGTGTGATTGGTCGTTTTTTATTCGAGCGTCGTGCGCGGCCTGGTCTTTCCGGGCTCCCTTCCCCCCATCGGTGTTTTGTGAGTGTAAGTTCTTCCTTCATAGTATTTGCTTGTTTCCTTGATTTTCTTTTCTCCCCCCTGTCTCTCGCAGGCATCTTACCCTTTGTCCGGCGTTTTTAAAAACAGGACAAACGGATAGACAAAGAATTCAATATTGATTCTTTCTCTCCTCCCGGACACATGCTTGTTCGCTCTCCTCCTCGTCTCGACTTGTGCCCCGCCCCCTGTATCTCGTTTTTCTTCCGCCTCTGCTCCTTCTTTCTCAAATCCACGTTCTCGCTTGGAGACTTTTCCCAGATTGTTTTTCATGGTTTTCATGGTTCTGTTTGGATATTGTTGGAATATGTTTAAACCGCAGCTGTGATGCTGACGCCGCCCCCCCCCCCCCCCCCACCCCCAGAATTTCCATGTTTTAAATGTTTCCCAGTGTGTACCCTGGTCAGAATAGGTACACCGTATCCCTGCGTGTCGTAAGAGACGACTATGAGAGTTGGTGTCAGGAAGGGCATCCGGCCATAAAAACATTGCCTCAAAAAGAGAACCATGACAATTACAACTAGAACGGGCACTCGGTAGAGCGCATACCTTCGCCGCAGCTACTGTTCTGTACTTGGCATGGGAGTGTAGGGAACAGAACAGTGAACAGTTTGGTGCTGATTTCATGCAAATCGGATAAGAATTGACCGAGTTATGACAAACAAGATCGGGCATTGAATTCTGAACATTTTGGCATTAGTTGCATGCCAATTGGATAAACATTTTGGCATTAGTTGCATGCCAATTGGATAAAAATTGACCGCGCTATGGTAAAAATACGATTTTGACCTTTTCGTGACCTTGACCTTGACCTTTGACCCGATTGCTCCCAAAATCTAATCAAATGTGTCCCGTATAATAACCAATCATCCCACCAAATTTCATGCAATTCGGTTGAATACTTTTTGAGTTATGCGAATAACATACACACACACACACAGACATACAAATAAATACACAGCGATCAAAACATAACCTTCCGCTTTTGCGAAGGTAACTACATATGGGCAGGATGCAGCCCGAAGTGGAGATCGGTTTCTGAGGTTTGGGACATGGAATGTAGGGACAATGACAGGGAGATCAGGAGAAGTGGTGGAAGTATTGGTCAGAAGAAGAGTGGACATATGTTGTGTGCAAGAGATGAGATGGAAGGGAAGTGGTGTGAGAATGGTGAAGGGTAGGCAGGGACAGAAATATAAGTTTGTGTGGCAAGGGTGCCCGGAGGGCGTGAATGGTGTTGGTGTCCTGTTTTCTGAGGAGTTTGTAGACAGTGTGGTGAGTGTGACTAGAGTGAGTGATAGGTTGATGATGGTGAAAATGATGATTGGAAAGCTCTTGGTGAACGTCATCTCGGGATATGCTCCGCAGGTTGGTCGAAGCGATGAAGAGAAGGACAAGTTCTGGTGTGCGATAGAGAAGCTGATGGAAAACGTGAAAGATGAGGAAGTTGTTGTGGTGGGAGGAGACCTGAATGGACATGTGGGAAGGAGTATGGATGGTTTTGAGGGAGTTCATGGGGGTTACGGATATGGTGTGAGAAATGGAGAAGGTGAAAGGATTTTGGAGTTTGCTGATGGAGCTGATTTGTTGATTTGTAATACTCAGTTCCAGAAAGAGGATAATAAGCTTGTTAAGCCGCTGTCACACCTTGACGTTTTAGCCAGCGTATGCCGACGTATGAAAAATTTGGCGAATACGCTGGCACACGTCGAATACGTTATGGGTAAGTTTTGTATACGTTAAGAGCACGCTGAAGCACGCTGGCATACGTCGTAGTACGCCGAGCTCGTCGACAAATTTTGTGCATGCACAAAATTTGTCGACGTATGCCAGCGTATGACTCACACGTTCCGCATACGCTGGCCATAAGTTGTAGGCACGTTAGGCGATCGTTGACACACGTCGACACACGTTACTTGTAAGTTACTCACAAGTCGAAATACGTCGAGATAATGTCTAGCGTACCCGAAACCTATTTCTAACCTATGAGTAACGTGCTTTGAACCTATGTGTAACGTATCTCCAACGCATATTGACGTATGTAGACGTATTTGACGTCTTCCGGACGACCACAGAACTTACTGAACGTGTTTCTAACTTACAGCTATCGTATAATGGCGTATTGGCAGCGTTTAGGGGAATTGATATATACAAATGGGGTTCACAGGAGGAACCCGTCAGTGTTCCAGACTCCATGGTGAGCAGATGTCCATGTCATCCGAGAGATGGAGGATCCGGCAAGGCTGAGACGAGAATACCTACTGGCTGTCCTCCAACATCAACATGACCTCATCGATTTGACACTGTACCAGTTGCGTGCCAATAGAGCCAGGAGAAGAAGAGGTGAATGGAGGAGAAGGAACTGGGTGAGACCATGGATCGGGAGGCGACGGCAGTTTGGCATGTATGACCAGCTCATGGTGGAACTCCGTAACGAGGACCATGCATCCTTCACCAACTTCCTGCGTATGCCCCCAGCGATGTTCGACGAGCTGCTAGCCAGAGTGGGTCCAAGGATAACCAAGCAGTACACCTTCTACAGGGATCCGCTTGAGCCTGGCATGAAGCTGGCACTGACTTTGCGTCACCTTGCCTCTGGAAACAAGTATGCCTCGATGAAGTTCGGATGGAGGGTCCCTCACAACACCCAGTCCCTAGTGGTCAGAGAAGTCTGTCAAGCCATTATTGACGAATACCTGGATGAGGTGCTGGTTTGCCCAAGTACTCCTGATGGTTGGCACGCCATAGCTGACAAGTTCTTCCAACGATGGAACTTTCCCCATACATGTGGGGCACTTGACGGGAAGCACGTGGCCTGCCGCTGTCCTCCAAAGAGTGGGTCCCAATACTTCAACTACAAAGGATTCTACTCCATTGTTCTGATGGCGCTTGTGGATGCTGACTACAAATTCATTTGGGCAGATGTCGGCGGTACTGGATCAGCATCAGATGCGCAGATATACAATGACTGTGAGCTGAAGGAATGCGCTGAAGACGGTACCCTTGGTTTCCCTGACCCTGAGCCTCTTCCCAACGACAACCAGGACGTGCCTTACTTCTTTATCGGTGACGATGCCTTCGCCTTACGACCAACCATGATGAAGCCATACAGCCTCCGGGGTCTGACGAATGAACAACGCATCTTCAACTACAGGCTTAGCTGAGCAAGGAGGGTAGTAGAAAATGCATTCGGCATCCTGGCTAACAGATTCCAGGTTCTGCTAAGTACCATGCAGCATCACCCCTCCACTGTCAAGCTCATTGTCAAAGCATGCTTGATCCTGCACAACCTCATGAGGACCAGGTAATTCATGTTTACATAGCATATATTATACAGTATACAATGCAATTTAACTTTTAGCCTATGCTTATAAACATTATATGATTTACCTTAAATGTTATATGTATCATTATATTACTTTTTATTGTACAGCGCATTAGAATATATGTTTTTATTATAGGTGCGCTTTATAAGTAAATAAAATCAAATTCAAATTCCAGGTACACAGGACTACAGAACCAGCAGCTTGACCGGGCAGATAATGAGAACCGCGACCTTGTTCCAGGAGCATGGCGAGAGGGACATCAATTGGAGGATACACAGACAGCTACTGGCCCCAACACTGCCTCCAAGGACGGAAAGAAACAGAGGAATCTCCTCAAGCACTGGGTTAACTCCCCAGCTGGCGCAGTTCCGTGGCAAGATAGGATGATTTAGATATTTGTATTACTGCATTGTTCAGGCAATAAAGGACCTCAGAGACAGTAAGATTCCTCTTGAAATGAACATCGTATAAAAAGCTTTTTTTCAATTATGCACTTTGCAATATACATGTACAATTCAACAAATAAAAAATGCTTCTTGGCAGCATTCTTCGAAGTTTTCTTCGGCATGACGGTGATGTTGACACTTCGATGTCTAGTGCGGTTATGATTTGAATCGTCGAGCGGCAGCCTTTTAATAGGCTACGCCACGTGATCGTCGGCGATATGCTGCCGCACGCTATGCATAAGTTAGACTATCGTTGGGCATAAGTTGTGAACGCCGACAACACGCTAAACATTCGTTGGTATAAGTTATCTATAAGTTATCGAAACGTTCTGTGTACGTTACTAATACGTTATGCATACGTCCAACTCGTTATGAATACGCTATTATACACCCAAAACTGAAAAAAAACATCGATAGTTCAGCGAACGCCAGCGTTTTAGATAAATTTTGATACGTCGGCATACGCTGGCTAAATCGTCAAGGTGTGACAGGGGCTTAACATACACGTCAGGTGGGTCGACGACAACCGTTGACTACCTGATGGTGCGTAGGTGAGATAGGGGGCACCTCCGGGACACAAAGGTGATCCCGGGGGAGGAGGCTGTTTCACAGCACCACTTGGTTGTCTGCGACATAAGGGTGAAAGGTGCGAGGAGAGCTCGGCGGGTGTAGTACCAACCGAGAATGAAGGTGTGGAGGTTGAAAGAGGTGACAGTAAGGGAGGCATTAAAAGAGAGGCTGAGTAGGGTAGAGGATGATGTGGTTGAGCTTGAAAGTGGTTGGATGTCAATGAAAGATAGTCTGTTGGGAGCCGTTGGTGAGGTATGTGGATGGACAAAAGGACCACCGAGGCACTCGGAAACATGGTGGTGGGATGATGAAGTTGGAAAGAGGATTGACGAGAAGAGGAAGAAGTTCAAGGAGTGGCAGAAGGCGAAGGGTACGGGAGCAGAAACAGCAGAGCATGAAAGTTATAAGGCAGCCAGGAAGGCTGCAAAGAAAGAGGTAGCAAAGGCGCAGGAGGCATGTTGGAAAATGTTCGGAGAACGCTTGGATTCGGAAGAGGGTCAGAAAGCAGTATTCAGGATTGCAAAGCACATAGCGAAAGAGATGTGTGATGTGATGGTGGTGAGTTGCTTGAAGGATTAAGTGGGACAAATCGTTGTCGACCCAGTTGGAATTAAAGGAAGATGGAAAAGATATATGGAAATGCTGTTGAATTCAGAGAATGAATGGGATGGCAACATAGAGAGTAACCCAGTTTTAGGACCGGCAGAGAAGATAACTGAGAAGGAAGTTGAGGAAGCGATAAAAGCAATGAAGAGTGGAAAAGCGGGAGGGCCGACGGGAGTTATGGGAGATATGTTGAAGGCAGCAGGAAGTTGGGGTGTGAAGAGAATGACAGAGATCTGTAATCTGGTGGTGAAAGAAGGCCGCATTCCAGTGGATTGGGAACTGAGTACCCTCGTCCCTCTATACAAGGGGAAAGGTGACCCTCTGGAGTGTGGCTCGTACCGAGCGATAAAATTATTGGAGCATGGAATGAAGGTATTGGAAAGGGTGTTGGAGAGGAGGATAAGGAAGAAAGTGAAGTTTGGATTTATGCCAGGAAGAGGAACGACAGACGCGCTTTTCATTGTGAGGCAGTTGAAGGAGAAGTACATGGAGAAGAGGAAGGAAGTTGTTTTTGGGGTTTGTTGATCTGGAGAAAGCATTCGATAGGGTTCCACGCAAAGTATTGACATGGGCATTGAGGAAGTTAGGAGTGGAGGAATGGTTGATCAGAGTAGTGATGGCAATGTACAAAACAGCGCGCGCAGCTGTAAGGACGAAGGACGGGAACAGTGGTGAGTTTGAGGTGAAGGTGGGAGTGCATCAGGGGTCGGTACCAAGTCCACTACTATTTGTAGCTGTGGTGGAGGTGCTGGCTCATAACGTAAAGGAGGGTTTACCGTGGGAGTTGTTGTATGCAGATGATCTGGTGTTGATTGCGGAAAGTATGGATGGACTGAAGGAAAAGATGAACAAGTGGAAGGAATGTATGGAGACAAAAGGTCTGAAGGTGAATATCGGAAAGACGAAGGTGATGGCAAGTGGTAAAGCATGTGGTGAGGTGGAAAGAACTGGGAAGTGGCCGTGTGCTGTGTGCAGGAAGGGTGTCGGAGTGAACTCCATTCAATGTACAATGTGCGCTGAGTGGGTTCATCAAAAATGTAGTGGTCTGAGAGGGTCATTTACCAGTGTGGCAGCTACATTCAAATGTAAGGTGTGCACAGAGGGAGCTGCAGATGGAGGAAATGTTGAGTTGGATCTTGGAGACGGCGTGAAGCTGGAAGCTGTGAAAACATTTTGCTACTTCGGAGACATGCTGAATGGAGAAGGTGGATCAGACAAGGCAACGGTTGCTCGAGTGAGATGTGCATGGAAGAAGTTTCGGGAACTGAGTGGCGTGCTGATGAGGAGGAGAGTGTCGCTGAAGCTGAAGGGAAAGGTGTATGCTGCATGTGTGAGAAGTGTTATGATTTATGGGAGCGAGGCATGGGTAATGAACGTAGAGCAGCAACGAAGGCTGGAAAGGGTGGAAATGCGAATGGTTCGATGGATGTGTGGAGTATCGTTGAGAGAGAGGAAGACAAATGATGAATTGCGAAAGATGATGGGAATATTGCCTGTGATTGATGCTGTGAAGAGGGGTTTGGTCATGTGTTGAGGAAGGATGAAAGTGACTGGTTGAGAAGAGTGATGGAAATGAATGTAGAAGGAAGTAGAGGACGGGGAAGACCGAGAAAGACTTGGCTAAAGATGGTGGAAGAAGAAATGCGGGCAAGGGGGTTAACAAGGAGAGATGCCGAAAATAGGGCAAAATGGAGAAGATTGTCATGGGGACCGCAAGGCTAACCCCCGCTCTAGCAGGGAAAATGGCCTTAAAATGCATGTTGTTGTTGTTGTATGCTGCGAAGCCATCTCGATGTATCTAAGTAGTGTCGAATGTCCGGGTAAGTGTTTAGGTGTCTCCACACGGAGGAGTGTAGTTGTGCTATCTAGGTAGGGTCTGTAAGATTAAATCACCTGTGTGTAAATGCCTTTTGTAATTTTTCATAATCTATATAATTATAAAATTGAAATCTTGCGTGTTTGTGTGTAACATTCGATCAGTCCGGGGGCGTGGCTAACCCCTTTGAGAGAGTAGTAATATCCACCATTTTATTAACTCGCATAGCTTTGAGCCCTGTTTTGTAGGCCCGTGGTGTCTTGCTCTCTCTCTCTCTCTCAGTTTTATTTCAAATCAAATTCGATATATCATTTCATTTTTCACAGTCGCTAACATAGTTTTAGACTCGTTTGAAAAAAAACGGGAAGAAAATCTGATGAAAGTTTCCGTTTATAGAACGAAATGAATTCTGAAAGGCTTGTATCTTCAAGGCCATTGAGTCTCTCTCACGCCTTTATGTTCAATCTAACTCGCCATATGATTTCATTTTTATCGATGGTTTTAGACTCGGTAAAAGAAATAATTGAGAACATTCATGCACACACGGGAAATTGCAGAGATATATTTTAAAAATCGCGCCACGTTGATATACGAAAATACACCGCCTAAAATAACAGGCATACAGTATATATCTTCGTTATTTCAACCAACATTATTACCCGGAAGTAAAATATGTTTCAGGAAATTACCGAGAGATATTTCTTCGATTTTTTAAATTATTTATATGCGCATACACTTTAAATAGGTTTATTTGAAATCTTTAATTTTCACAATGTCATTTATTTGTCATTTGATGATCGGCAAAAATATGTTTCAGGAAATTACCGAGAGATGTTTCTTCGATTTTTTTTATTATTAACGCTTCAATCTGATTTCATTTTTATCGATGGTTTTAGACTCGGTAAAAGAAATAATTGAGAACATTCACGCACACACGGGAAATTGCAGAGATATATTTAAAAAATCGCGCCACGTTGATATACGAAAATACACCGCCTAAAATAACAGGCATACAGTATATATCTTCGTTATTTCAACCAACATTATTACCCGGAAGTAAAATATGTTTCAGGAAATTACCGAGAGATATTTCTTCGATTTTTTTTATTATTTATATGCGCATACACTTTAAATAGGTTTATTTGAAATCTTTAATTTTCACAATGTAATTTATTTGTCATTTGATGATCGGCAAAACGATAGCACAAACACAATACTATTTGCAGGAAGAATGTCATATCAACCCTCCGACGGCGCTACGGACGCGGACAACGAATCACACCTCACGTCTGTGGACGCGAATAGCAACATCCGCACGAATCAGTCATCAATGATTTTCATTGACGCGCCTGGAGGGCACAGGGAAGACGTTTCTTATTCACCTGATTCTCTCTAAAGTGAGAGCGAGTGGAGAAGTTGCCCTTGCGGTGGCCTCATCTGGCATAGTTGCTACCCTCATGCCTGGTGGAAGAACAGCGCACTCAAGGTTCCAAATCCCTCTGACACTGAGGGAAGATGGCGTATGCAACATCGATAAAAATTCCACTATCGCAGACCTCTTTCGAAGTACAAAACTCATCGTGTGGGATGAGTGTCCTATGATCAGGAGAGAGAGTTTCGAGGCTGTGGATCGCACGTTGCGTGATGTATGTGACAAAGACGAGCCTTTTGGAGGGATCTTGACGATATGCTGTGGTGATTTCCGTCAACTTCTGCCCGTGGTGAAAAGAGGGTGTGATGCTGACGTTGAGAATGCGTGCATAAAGAAGTCCTACTTATGGCAGAGCTTTGGAATGTTTCACTTGAGAACTAATATGCGACTGACCGACGGAAGTGGGCAGTTTTCAAGATTTTTGCTCGACATCGGCGAGGATAGAATCGAGAAAAATGCGGATGATGAGATAGGTTTGCCAGAGGATATACTGCTGACAGCGAGTGGGCTCGATGAGTGCATCGATACCATATATCCATCATTCGCCAATCCGATGGAGGTTTTTTCAGCAAGGTCTATATTAGTGCCCCTCAACAATATGATGCGAAACATCAATTCAAGATGCATCACAAGGTTCCCTGGTGCTAGCAAGGAGTATGCTGCGTTCAACAGTGTGACTGAGGGTACTGATGCGACGCACTTCCCAACGGATAGATTCCGTTGAAGTCTCGGGATTGCCGCCGCACAACCTCGAGCTCAAAAAAGGATCCCCTATCATTTTGATGCGGAACTTGGACCCTCCGAAACTTTGCAACGGGACGCGCATGATTTTTGAGGACATGCTTCGAAAATATTATAGTTGCGAGGATCATAAGTTCAACGTTTGAAGGCGAAACTGTAATGCTCCCTCGGATCCGACTAAATCTGTTGGAAGCTGAGGATATCCCTTTGCAGCGCTGCCAGTTCCCCATACAATCCTGCTTCGCAATGACGATCCATAAGGCGCAAGGGCAAACTATGGAGAATGTGCTGGTCTACCTGGAGAAACCTGTCTTCCAGCATGGTCAGCTGTATGTGGCGCTCAGTCGAGGGAAGAGGAAAGAGAACGTGCGAGTTTATGTAAATGGAGGATCGTCGACAAAGAACATCGTCATCAGAAGTGTCCTCTGACAACAAAATCGTGGTAGTCCACAGGTCGCGTGTTTTTTCTACAAAAAAAAAAAAAAAAAAAAAACGTGATCGGAGATAAGGGCCGAAATCACGTGTCACAGGTAAGTGATTTAGAACGCTGGAGAGGTGAGCCTTATGGCTTGCTGGCCCAAATAATCTCCCTGATGATGTCCAGCGTTCGCTTTAGTTCTATTTTCATATCTATTCAAACTGATATTGACCCAACGGGTCATGGGTCGTCTAGTGTTCTTATAAAACTCATCCAGCCAGGACTCATTCGCTCACCACACTGCCAGGGCCAACCAACACCCAGCACATTTGCCGATCGTGCCAGTCAAGCCACAGCTCACAGCTCACAGCCAACGTCAGCTGAACATTCCCGAACGACAACTGGATTCCGCCCCCGATACCGGGGAGGCCACGCCCCGGCCTTCGTGATTGGTGGAGGCGTGATGGGATGATTGAGTCGTGATTGGACAGAGTGTGACGTCATCGTGCAACATTCGAGAACTGGAGGAAGAGAACGTGCTCTCGCCATCTTGGTCTCTCTCTGGTCCCGGGTTTGGTTTTGGGCAGTCACAGTCTTCTCTTCTGGTCCTGGTTGATTTGCGTGGGAGGACGACGGGCGCTCGTCTGTGCGTGCCGGGGAGAGCATGAGAGCCGTATTATCAAAGAAAGATCCTCCATGCTTGCCTCACGCTGGCGGCTGGCTGCAGGCGTGATTCCGCGCCATCTTGTGCGTTTCCCACGCGGTGGTTCCAGGCGACGACCAGCAATCCTTACCAGCCATTTGGGGACGCAAAGCCGAGTGTCGGCCGATTACCAAAACGTAATTTATTTTCTTTCATTAGCTTTTCTCCTTGTTTGTATACGAGTCCGAGTGGAGATGTCTCAATTAAGAATTTTAGTTTTTACCTCACCTTTCATTGATATTTGTATTTATTTGCATTAAATCATTATTTGTCGAATCTTACTTTTCTTGTATTGTGGATTTTGCTGTCCCGTCTTTATGTTTTCGGATAACCCCTGTGTGTGTTCCCGCTTAGATAAAGTTTGGGCCTTCCCGTGCGCGCCAAATACAATCCCGCCAAGGTTCGGAGTGTGCCTCGGAGTTTAGGCTCGTTTCGGCCATTCGTCCTCTTGGAGTCTTAACCCCGGGGACACGACAGCATATTTATATATACAATATACCAGTAGAAGCCGAGAAACGAATTTTCAGTCCCCATGTTAAAGTTGCAGACAGAGAAACCGTCCCAAAAAAAAAGGAAGGGGCGCTTTGCGACTCCCTTGATTTCCATACAATAAACAATTTGATGTGGTACAGTACTCAATGACGCTGAAAATCACGTTTAAGAATAATTACGTTTTAAATACGAACAAAAAGGAATTTGCTCATTGTACAAGATGTTCATTTGCTCATTATTCAAGATGATATAAAAGACTTGAAAAAGTAAGGGGAAAATTTTTTTTTAACCCATATGGGATTTGAACCCACAATCCCCAGCTTGGGAGTCTGATACTTTATCCATTAGGCCAGCATGTCAGATTTGTGTAATAATATTTTGAAGAGTTATAAAGCGTGTATATATTTTTTATATATTTATTTATGTATATATATTTATATACACTAGTATTTAATTTTAAAGCAAAAACTATAGCACTTAGGTGGAATTTGTTTCGAAATCCATTAACTAGACCGATTGGCCGATGTACAGTATATTCCAAGTTTCAGCTAGTTTCGATGTATAATCCTTGAGATACGAGCGCAACACATTTTGGGCGGATGGATGGACAGCCACCAATGTGATTTTGAGAGTTTTCTAAATATAACAAGAATGCATAAACGGACGTTGCTGAAATTTAGAACATATTACCTCGATGTACAAAGCATTTACTTCTGAGATTTGCAGCCGATTTCGTCCAGTAGAAGCAGAGAAACGTATTTTCAGTCCCCATGTTAAAGCTGCCGACAGAAAAACGATCCCTTATATAAAGGAAGCGGGCGCTTTGTGCCTCCATTTGATATACATGTGTGTATATATGTATGTATTGCTACGGTTTTGAGATGTGTACAGTGAGCTCAATAAAGGTTAAAGGTTGCCCCCCATAGATAGTCACACAAGCAACATGTAGCCTCGTTTATAGTATAGTTATTTCTTAGTATGTGTAAGAATAGGCCCTTTCCAGTGTTAATTCTGCGTTGTGTAAAGACAGGAGAATAGGTCCTACTTCTGCAAACCATTCTACCTCTACAGACGCAATCCATTTCGCTGCCCTTTGCTTACTCACAAGTCGAGTTAACACGAGGTAGGCCTAAAAAGGTGGGGGCGGCGTTGAGGTCGGAGCGGCAGAGGCAATGACGGTAAGAATGAGCCGCCAATCAGAGCTCAGAGGTGGCGGCGTCAGAGGGTGTGGTGAGAAGAGTCTGGTGAGTTCCAGAAGGTTTGCGGAGCGTGCCTATATAACCCGATGCGCAAAGCCCTCGACAGGACTTGCAGAGGAGAGGGAGAGGACTTGCATCACTCGCACTGTACCGCTTGATGAACTTGACTATCGCATAAGAACGCGTGCGCTAACCAACAACAGGGCGTTGAGGAAGAAGAGTTGGTTACTAAAGCTACGCGGGCGCAGCCAGGGGCGGTAATAACGAACTTGCGCATTTCAGCCAAGCGAGTGAACGAGGCTGAGTAACCGCCGTCCCGTCCTTTGCCGTAAAAGCCCTCCCTACAGTTCGCCCCAAATTATCGCCTTTGCTCGAGAGACGCGCTACGTGGCCCTGCCTTCGCCGATCTCCATCTTCGCGGACGTGCCGGGGACCGTGGAGAGCTGGACGAGAACCATCCTTGGACGCGCTGGGGAACACCTGCCCATCTGCAATACCCCGTGTGAGTGTGGGCAAGGGGCCCGTTGTCTTTGGGATAATTAAGACTGTATAAGGATTTCTCTGTGTCTCTTCGTCCTGAACTGTATATACGTGTGATAATCATTAAACCACTCTGTTCTTCCTTTCTTCTGAATTCGATCGTTCCCGTGATTTCTCCAATTGACCAAGCGTGGCACGAATAAAATCGCTCCAATCGGGTTCCATTAATCAAGACTGCGCGGATCATGTGTACGCAAACCGCTCGGCGTATTCCAACCTCACGTGGTTCGTGCGAGGCTTGTTTCCTCGCTTCCAGGGCAGCGCGAGTACTTCGGTACGAGCGAGAATTTGGTCCCGAAACGCTATTTTGCGCTGTCCGGAAGGGACGTAATAGGTCTCGGTTCATGCCAGGCCAGTAAAGACAAGGGGATTAATCCCCCCTTGATAAGGGGAGAAGGCCGGCGACAGAACCGCAACAGTATGTATGTATGTATATATATATGTATATATATATGTATATATATATATATATATATATATATGTATATATATATATATATATATATATATATATATAATTCCATTAATCTCTGTGTGTATGTGTGTATGTGTGTTTGTATGTTTGTCTGTGACCGCTGTTTCTCGACAACCACGGGTCCGATATACTTTAAACTTGCCAGGTATATTGCTGGGGACCCGAGGATGTGCCTTTTCAAGGTTTCATATTAATCGGACAAGTACTTACCGAGCTATGTCCAAAAAACGATTCAACCAATCAGAGAGCAGCGAGTTATCGCGTGTGCCGAACGTGGCGAACACACTCTGCCTCGGACGGCACATTTGAGAGCGTATTCATTTATTTCACGTTGGCAAACTATGTTGCCGCTATGTTGGCGTTAAACTGTGTTTTAAAACTAATTAAAACCATTTCATGTAAATAGAGGGGGGGATTGTCACTGTACTCGCAAGCCGTTCGCCGTTCGCTTTGGCGTTGCGAATGGACCAAAACATTTCATGGACCAAACCATTTCATGTAAAGCGTTCGCCGTTCGCTTTGGCGTTGCGAATGGACCAAACCATTTCATGACCCAAACCATTTCATGTAAATAGAGGGGGGGGGGGGGATTGTCATCGTACTCGCACCCACGTACCCACGTACCCACGTACGGGCATTGCACCCACGTACGGGCATGCCCTAGTATCTATAATTCCAGTAATCTCTGTGTGTGTGTGTGTCTGTGTGTGTGTGTGTGTGTGTTTGTCTGTGACCGCTGTTTTCTCGACAACTACCGGTCCGATATACTTGAAACTTGACAGGTATATTGCTGGGGACCCGAGGATGTGCCTTTTCAAGGTTTCATATTAATCGGAGAAGTAGTTACCGAGCTATGGCGATTTCTTTACCAAACTCCGCAAGCCGTTCGCTTTGGACCAAACCATTTCATGTAAATAGAGGGGGGGGGGGGTTCTGTGGTCGTTGCGAATGGACCAAACCATTTCATGTAAATAGAGGGGGGGGTTCTGTGGTCGTTACTGCCACGTGGTTTCAAAGTTTTTTTTTGTTGTTGTTGTTTGCACGCATGCTTTTTTGCACGCACGTACGGGCACCCACGTACGGGCACGTCCTAGTATATATAAATATATATATATATATATATATATATATATATATATATATATATATATATATATATATATCTTATTATAATAGAGCAAACGTATATGATTATGTATGTTTATATGCGACGAAAATGTCTTCTTCTTCTTCAAATAAAATTACCACCCTCTTATTTAACCCTCTTAATTGCGTTAAGACTGCTGAGACCCCTCAGACCTTTGACGACCCTTTAATTCCCCCAAGACCCTTCAGACCACCAAGACCCCAAAGACCCCTAAAGACCCCAAAGACCCAAAACACCCCAAAGACACAAAATACCCTTCAAGGCCCTGAGGCTCAAAAAGACCCCGAATACCCAAAACACCCTGAAGACCCAGAATACCCAAAACACCCCGAATACCCCGGATATCCAAAACACCCCGAATACCCCGGATACCCAAAACACCCCGAAGACCCCGGATACCCAAAACACCCTGAAGACCCAGGATACCCAAAACACCCCGAAGACCCCGAATACCCAAAACACCCCGAACACCCAAAACACCTCGAAGACCCTGAATACCCAAAACACCCCGAATACCCAAAACACCCCGAAGACCCCGAATACCCAAAACACCCCGAAGACGCTGAAGACCAAAAATACCCCGAAGACCCAAAAAGACCCAAAGACCCTTAAATACCAAGAAGAACCAAAAGACCCTTAAGACCCAAAAGCCTCTGAAGACACCAAAGACCCAAAAGACCCTGAAGACAAAAAAGACACCGAAATGGTCAAAGATGCCTACCCCTCTGAAACGACGTGTGGTGAGGCGCGCGGAGCGTGCCGAGTCACGCTAGTATGTATAATGTGTGTGTGTGTGTGTATATATATATATATATATATATATATATATATATATACACACATATATATACACATATATATATATATATATATATATACACATATATATACATATATATATATATATATACATATATATATATACACATATATATATATATATATATATATATATATATATATATATATATATATATATATATATAAAGTAGAGTTGGTCCTGATCTATGTATCTATGATCTCTAAGATCTCGAGAACCCGTGGACGGATTTGCGAGCGGAAAGTACTGTTCGACTCGGGATGGTCCCAGGAATGTCACGGAGACATAAACATTTAAAAAATTTCGGGTTTTAAAATTAGCGTATTATTAGCACTAGCAGAAGAGAGAGGGATTCGAAGGGAGGGAGCGCAGCGCTTCTAGCGCTTCTGACTACAGCACACCTTAAAATTAAAAAAACTTCGGGTTTTAAAATTAGTGTGTTACGCGTAATTAGCGCTAGCAGAAGAGGGAGGGAATCTAAGGGAGGGAGCGCAGTGCTCCCTCCAGCGCTTCTGTTAGCGTAATTAGCGTATTTCGGAACGTTAATTTTTCAACTTCATTATTCGGAATCAGTACGTCCCAGAGAACCTTCGTAACGTTAATTTTTCAACTTCATCCGATTGACATGGGACCAACGGCATGTGACAAAGAGTGAAACATACAGGCTACATTTATTTGACGACAATGAGTTCCGACTTCCGACCTCGGTGGGATGACAGGCTGAGTCAACCCCCCTGGTGTGAAGGGGGAGGAGGAGGGGAGGGGGAAGAGAAGGGGAGGGGAACGAGGGGGAAGGGGATGGGAGGGGGGAGGGGGAGGGGGAAGGGGGAGGGGGGAGGGGGAAGGGGGGAGGGGAGGGGGGGGAGGGGAAAGGGGGGGGAGGGGGGAGGGGAGGGGCCCTTCTTCCCCTGGGCACCCCCGCACCCTTCCCTCCCCCCTTCCCCTCACCCCCCTCCCCCCCCTTCCCCCTCCCCCCCATTCCCCTCCCCTCCTCTTCCCCCTCCCCTCCTCCTCCCCCGCTTCCCCCTCCCCCCTCCCCCCCGTTCCCCTCCCCTCCTCCTCCCACTCCCGTGCAAAGCCGGGTACCTCTGCTAGTATATATATATATATATATATATATATATACACATATATATACATATATATATATACATATATATATATACAGACTTGGCATTTAATATGAAAAAAATTTTTGTGGGGGTGAACTTACTTTTCAAGATGTCTTAGAACCAAAAGTTCATTGGAATTATGTTGAAATTATTCTAGATTTTGTTAATGTGACCTTTAAAAGAAACAAAAACCACATTTGACATTTCGAAGCAAATAAATTGATCCTTGAAAGTGATGTAAACTGATATCGAACTCAATTCACGGATAGTACTGTGTTAAACTTCTGTGCGTTTTCTAGAAGTATCTCTTTATTTTGCACATTAGCCAATTTTTTTTTCAACAAAAAACAAAAGTTAAATTACGACTGGGATTACGGACAGTAAAATTACAGTTCAGTACTTCGTGTAACCCCCACGAGCATTCAGGAGAGCACGTACACGTCGAGGCATGCTGTTCACGAGATTTGCCAAGGTTTGGACAGGAATCGCTTGCCATGCAGTAACAATAGTCTGCTGCAATTCATGCACAGAGGTAGGCTGCTGGTCCAAGTTGTCGATTTGACGCGTTAATTCTGCCCACAAGTTCTCTATCGGATTCATATCCGGGGACGTGGCAGGCCACTCCATATGCTCTACACCACGGTCAGCAAGAAAGTGTTGGATCATGCGAGCACGATGAGGCCGTGCATTGTCATCTTGGAAGACAAAGTTTCCTAGAAAGGCTGCACGAGCAAATGGAAGCAATGTTTCTTCCAGAATGGCCCTGTACTTGAACTGGTTCAGGTTTCCATTCAGAACAACCAGGTCAGTTTTGCCCCCTGCATGAAAAGCAGCCCAAACGGTCACCCCACCACCTCCAGCCTGGACTCTTGGCACTATACAATCTTTGTTGTAGGCTTCATGCACTTGTCTGCGCACTCGGACGCGGCCATCTTGACGATAGACCAGAAATCTAGACTCGTCACTGAAGATCACGTGATTCCAGTGTCCTGGCTGCCATTGACGGTGCTCTCTGGCCCACTGCAATCGGCGCTGGCGGTGTTGTCTGGTCAGACGTGGCTTTCTCAGGGGATGCCTGGCACGATAGCCTGCTTGAACCAGTCGATGGTCGACTAGCCTTCTGGATACAGGCACATTTGTCAGTTGCTGCCACTCAGCCCTAAGCCGATTAGCTGACTTGGTACGGCCATTGCGGACTAACCGGTGCAGCTGGCGATCATCCCTCCTTGTGGTTCTGCGGGGACGTCCTGGCCTCGGTATTGGAGTCGGGACACCCCTCTGAGCATTTCGTTTCAGGATCTTTGACACCTGACCTTGAGTGATGCCATACTGCCGAGCAAGAGCACGCTGTTTCATGCCGGAATTTCGTAAAGCCACCACTCCATGGCAAACAGCATTGTCGAGTTGACGGACCATCTCCAGAGGAAGCGGCAATAACTTTTGTAGACATGCAGCAGTTGTTTTCCACTAATACAGAACGCAACAACCCTTATATACCCGACTGTGAAGCCAATCATCAAATGTACCTGTCTGTACATTTTGTCACGCCACCTGTGATATAATCCTGTTGTTGACTTCTTGCTGTGACAGACAATCAGTGACATGGTTCTTTTAACAAAGACATCACCAAAGGGTAAAAGAAACTCACCAGATTGATATACTGAGCTAAGAAAGTAAACCCAAGTCAAGAAAAAAAAAATTCCATATTAAATGCCAAGTCTGTGTGTGTGTGTGTGTGTGTGTGTGTATATATATATATATATTCCCCAAGAACATCACAAGTGTGAGCGACTGGATAATATAAATATAATTCCACAGCTCATCTGCAAGTATGGTGTACCATTACAATAAAGTAAGGTAAGGCACTCCAAAACATCTATACCATAAGAGAGCCATTTTAACTTGGGCAAAAAAAATTTTTGACAAGTATGTTGATCACTCCGGTTTGTGCGTTTGTGTCTGCTCACTCATACTTACCTGCAGGTCACAATTTTAAATCGACCTTCACGAAAACGAAACTTCACCAAATGATAGAGTTGGGCATCCGACAAAATCCTATTTCTTTTTGAGGTCAAAAGGTCAACATAGGCCAAAGGTCAACAAACTTCAAATTTCTAAAGCCTCAATTTTCATTCGATTGACTTGAAACTTGAATAGGATTTTCATGTCAGCTTACTGAATTCAACCACCAATTATTATGAGGTCAAAAGGATGCTCTACTGAGCACCATTATACTTTGTTCTCTTTTGCCAAGCGTCGCTCTACGAGTGATTTTTCATCTGTCTATCTGTGTGTGTATGTTGCCATTTTCTCAGAGATGGATCTCCGTCAAACTTTCAGAGGTTCATCAGTGAGTACCACGAAGTGTTTTAGGCAAAAAAACATTTCATCAATTTTGAAAAAATAAATACATTAAAATTAAAATTGCTCTATAGTGCCCGAGCCCTTGCAGCTACAGTCACGTGAAAAAGTAAGTACACCCCATGTAAAGTTTTGACTTTTTCAACATATTTCAACATACAGCTATTTGATCTTCATTTCAACAATATTGATAGATAAAGGTGATATAATATAACAAATGTCATGAAACATTTACATTTTGTAGTCCATTGTATAATTTAAATAAACATAAATGCAAATTTCGCATGTGGAAAAAGTAAGTACACCCTTGGCTCCAATAGGTGGTATTGCCCCCTTTGGCAGCAACAACCTCAAGTAGGCGTTTCTTCTAACTGCCTACCAGTCTCTGACATAAACTGGGAGAAATTTTTGCCCACTCCTCCAAGCAGAATTCTTTCAGCTGTGCGATGTTTGAGGGGTTTCTTGCATGCACAGTTCGTTTCAAATACCCCCACAACATCTCGATGGGATTAAGATCCGGGCTTTGACTTGGCCATTCCAGAACCCTCCATTTCTTTATTTTCAGCCATTCCTTGGTGGATTTACCGGTATGTTTAGGGTCAATGTCATGTTGCATGGTCCACCTTCGGTTGAGCTTCAACTTTCCGACAGATGGCCTCACATTATCCTCAAGCACCCTCTGGTACAATGAAGAATTCATAGTGGATTCTATGATGGTGAGCTGCCCAGGGCCTGATGCAGCAAAGCTGCCCCAAACCATAATATTTCCACCACCATGCTTTGCAGTTGGTATCAGGTTCTTGTGGTCAAATGCTGTCTTTGGTTTTCGCCAAACATGTCTTCTGGTACTGTGGCCAAATAGCTCTACCTTTGACTCATCTGTCCAGAGCACATTGTTCCAGAAGTGCTGGTCTTTGCCTAGGTGTTCATTGGCAAACTTTAGTCTTGCCCTGATGTTCATTCTGGACAGCAAAGGTTTCCTTCAGGCACACCTCCCATGAAGATCAAATTTGTGCAGCCTCTTTCTAATGGTAGACTCGTGCACTTTGACATCAACAGTGGCAAGAGCTACCTGTAGGTCCCGTGAAGACATTCTGGGATTCTTCGAGACTTCCTTCAGCATCTTGCGGTCTGCTCTCGGGCTGAACTTGCTGGAGCGGCCTGGCCTGAACAAATTGGCAGTTGTTTGGAATCTTCTCCACTTGTAGATGATCTTCTGGACAGTCGAACGATTGATTTCAAATTGTTTGGGGATCTTTTTAAATCCCTCCCCAGACTCGTAGGCATCTATAACCTTCTTTCTGAAGGCCTCAGAGAGCTCTTTTGATCTAGGCATGGTGACGCCGCACACTTCAACAACAAAGAGCAAACCAAACTAAATGTCTGAGGTTTAAATCGGACAGGTTCCTCCAAGATCCTCTCTAACGATGTTCTAATCATTTGCATCTGAGCTGGTGCACCTGATTCTAATTTTAGGTATTTGAAGTAGTGATAAATGTAGGGGTGTACTTACTTTTTCCACATTTGAAATTTGCCTTTTTGTTTATTTAAATTATATAATGGACTACAAAATGTAAATGTTTCATGATATTTGTTATATTATATCACCTTTATCTATCAATATTGTTGAAATGAAGATCAAATAGCTGTATGTTGAAATATGTTGAAAAGGTCAAAACTTTACATGGGGTGTACTTACTTTTTCACGTGACTGTATGTGAAAGGTAATATTATATTATCCCCGATTAGTGTGTGTGTGTGTGTGTGTGTGTGTGTGTGTGTGTGTGTGTGTGTGTGTGTGTGTGTGTGTGTGTGTGTAATATCATATTCATTATAAATTTTCCTTATTCGGTGTAGGTGGGGGAGTGTTTTAGGCACCTCCAAGGAAAATAGGAAAAAAATTAATTGATTTCTTCAAAATGGCAACAGGACTAGAACATCACCGGGCAACGCCTGGTACTCCTGCCAGTATAGAAATAAAGAAACAACTTAAAAGCATGGAAACAGGCACAAAGAGAACCAGAACAGTTGATTTTTAGGCATTAAAGGAAGAATATACAAGTTAACAATATAGTAGCACAGAGTTCTAAAATAAGGTTGATGCTACACACCTTGGGTACCAGGTAATAGGCAGATGCTATAAATGAAGTTTGTGTGTGCAAAGTAAACAGAAACACAATCGCCACTTAGTTTCCAACGTCGCACACTCGCATCATTTCCGCATGACAGAAACTCCACATCTGAGCACACTGCCAGGCTGCGGACGCAGTCCTCGTGGCCTAGCAGGAAGTGGAGAGGTTGGAAGCAGAGTGCAAGCAAAAAACATTTGAAATCTTACTACTCTCGCTTCCCTAAAGTCATACATTATTGTCAATGATGTCAATTTGTCGTTGTTACTGCGGCCACTGAAGGTGGATGGAGATTATGTATCGGCCACCCTGTCTGTCTGTTTGTGAACATCTCAGAAAGTTGTGGAAGCATTCAGACAAAACTTGGTGGACAGATTGGGTGTGTGACAAGGAAGAATCGATTACATTTTGTGAATGTCCAGATCTGGATGTGGATACTAGAATTTTAAAAGTGATCTTTTTCCATTGAGTTTTGTCTTAACCCGTCCACAAATTTTTGAGCTATCGTGCTATATATTATTTTTGGCGCAATGATATATAGCATGATATTATGGGCCAACAACGATATATAGCACGACATGTAAAAAAGTTGTGGACGGGTTATGACAAAACTTGGTGGATGACGTGGGCAGGTGACAAGAACAAGCCGATTAGATTTTGGTTAAGTACCGAATGCAGATCCGGCCAAGCAGTAGGATACAAAACATAAACTGTTCAGTGCTGTTCTGTTCTACATGCCATTTCCGAGTGCCGTTATAGTTTCTGTTAGAATTCGTTGGAACTGTATTGAAAGAAGGCAATAACTACATAAAACGACTATAAATTGAAGCTCAGCCATTTTCAAGTGGCACAACAAAATAACCAAATGACACAAACATTCCTAAGCAACTGCAAACAGACAAATCCAGAACACCTCTGAAGACTTGCTTGCATCGAGTGGCATTCCAGAGTCTGATGGTTTTATCAGCTGAACCAGTGAGCACATCTTCTTTGTCTGCTGTAGCCACTGCCCAAACTGCAGCATTGTGTCCCTGTAATTTGTTCACTCAGTAAAAGCATAATAACCAATGATAATCATGTCATGCACATTGCTGGCATAGGACAGGGTCACACCTGAAGTTCTGCCATAGCAGTTGATGCAATAGTACACTTGTGCTTGCACATCTCCTACAGACGACATCATAATAGAGATTTGCCAGGGCCATCTCCCACACCATTCTTTCCTCAAAAGTAGCAATTGCGAACAAAAAGAAAAAAAAAACTGGAGAGTTCATAGAACATCTTACCTGGTGCTGTGTTCAAGTTGATAATGCAATGGAAATAAAATAATGATTTTAACGGTCGTATAAAAAAAATCCCGGAAGTTTAGCACCGTTGTGCAGTGTCTTATACACCACCTTATTTAACATGCCCAAATACCTCTTCTTGGTGTTTTACTCCCAAATGCAAGTCAGAAGCCAAATCTTCCCTATTCTTCTCTGCTGCCCAGATTTATCCGTGCAGCATGGTCATGATCAGAGTGCAGATCAGTCCCCATGGACGGGCCCTTTTCCTCTCTCTCTGCAACTCTGCTGTGGCCCTGATTTTGTGAAGGCGGGGGTACGCCATCCTGAATTTGGGGGATCTCTGGGTTGTTCCTGGGAGATCGATCAGCTGTCCCTATGCCACGAGCTTGCTCGAGAGAACTGTCAGGGGCTATACAACATGCCCGATATCGTACTAGAAAACTTGGTTTTTGGAAGCGATAAGAAGGCGATTTTGTTTTAAAGTGTTCAAGTATACAGCATAATTAAATTGAAATAAAATAAAGGTTTTATTGAAAGGTTGCATAAAAAAACGAATTTTGGAAGTTTACCGCCATCGATGCAGCCTCTTAAAGAACCTTATTTAACAAGTTACATTAGTTCTTCATGCCTGTTGTTTGTGTCCTTTATGGCATCATTAAAAACAGCAAGCTTCCTGTTTGGAATAATTTGCAATTTTGTTTGATTGCCAGCCAGGCAGACACTGTAATAACATTCCCTAACTCATCTGTGCTCATGCGCGATCAGGACAAATTCAAAACAATAGTACTGCTAAGCTCCAAGTAACATGTTCGTTTTCTGATTAATGTTCAAAATACAACATTCAATTGAAATCAAGGTGTTCCTCGATCACAAACTGACGTTTTTGGATGGATGGACAGATAGACAGACAGATAGAGACAGTGAACCAATTGCGTAACCCTGCTTTTCGCTTTGCATGCGTGGGGTAAAAACCTGCACAATCCTAGGCCCAAATGAGCAAGCAAGAGGTTTGTACATGAATCACCAATTGTTGTGAGTTTGGGAGTATAGCATTAATGACTGCACCATGTCCTTTTCTATGCATACAATAATTACAAGATAGTCATTTGCTCATGCTGACCTGACACTAAAGTCTGGTCTTTCTGATCATGTCCTTTTGTCTGTGTGTCTCTCAGTATTTGTCTATTGTTCAGTTTTCCCCTTTATAAATGGTAATATATTTATTTTGGTGGGTTTAACAAAAATATTTTTGGCTCCACTGATGAAGAGACCTTGAAAACAAGACCTCAGCTAGTGACCTGGAGCCATCATTATGGTACGCCCCAAGAGACGGACAGGGCAAATGCACTGCAAAGCCTAAATAACGTTTTAGGGCTGTGATCACTGATCAGATCCGAAGAACCAAGGAGAACAAGATCAAGAATTGCTTTACAATACATGTCCCCTACCGATGTAATATTTTCTAAGTCCAAAAAGGGCATAAGTCTCTGAAAATTTGACGAAAAGCCCCAAAACTCACATTTGTTCTGTAAATTATCACAATAACCTCATGTACCAAGTTTCAGTTGAATATGTTAAAGGGTATGGGAAAAAAATCTGAATAGAATAAAATAGATAGACGAAGAGCAAACCTATAGTGCCCTACGGTGAAACCCGTAGGCGACTAAAACTCGGAGCTCTCTATAATATTGTGCAGGGTTATGGAAGTAGGCTGGTGTATACCCGCGAGTATGTGATGGGCTGGTGTATACCCATGAGTTTGTGATGGGCCGGTGTATACCCATGAGTTTGTGATGAGCTTGTGTATACCCGCGAGTATGTGATGGGCTGGTGTATACCCGTGAGTTTGCGATGGGCCTGTGTATACCCGTGAGTTTGCGATGGGCCGGTGTATACCCATGAGTTTGCGATGGGCCGGTGTATACCCGTGCGTTTGCGATGGGCCGGTGTATACCCGTGAGTTTGCGATGGGCCGGTGTATACCCGCGAGTATGTGATGGGCTGGTGTATACCCGCGAGTATGTGATGGGCTGGTGTATACCCATGAGTTTGTGATGGGCTGGTGTATACCCGTGAGTTTGTGATGAGCTTGTGTATATCCGTGAGTTTGTGATACTATTTGCAAATTGCTAGCATCGAGTTAAGGGCTAACATCGATGTTCAGTCAGCACAACAATACACATGCAAGTCAAGAGTCATTGACTTGCAAACCATGCAAGTCAGGTGTTCAAGTACTTCTATTGGCTTGCTAGATCAGGATGATCCCGTTTGACACTCTAAATTAGTACATAGCTCTTGATACTGAGATCCCAGCTTAAAATGTTGTCAACTGATGATTTGTCTCAAGCAAATTGAATTTATGAGCGGGGCGCTGTCCTCGTAAATCAAAAAAAGAAAGAAAAGAAAATCAAGATTATGCCTCCTGATGTCCTTGTCCTGCACATCATGCAAACAAACTCTTCCTTGAGCCTTAGAAAAATGTATCATAAAAATACAGCAAAAATAGAGAGAACAATTTGCTTTCCATTCTGTTTTTCTTTTCATTCGACTCCATCCAGATAATTTTACAATATCCACTTGAAATGAAACATCATCTACCAATCTACTCTCTCGACGATTCTGATGCACCATACTCTGTCACAGAGCATCGGTGTCACCAAAGGTTATACTGGGTGGTTTGCCATTGCCTTCACAGCAATAGTTCAGGCAATAACTTGTAATTTGTTCATGGTGCCGGCGATGGCTCGAATATTCATCGCGAAGGACACCGTGGGGGTCAAATGTGCACCAAACAATGCCGGCAGATGGGATGCAGAGTTTAACGTCCATCCGAGGGACTGCACACACACACATTGATGAATCACTCTGCCTGTGAAACACCGGAATCACATTTTATAGCTGGGTCGGGATTGAAACCCAGATTAGACTGCTTATAGGTGAGTGTGTGCACCTCTCAGCCATCCTGCCAGCCCTCCAGTTCAGCTAATAATATGCAAATATACACCTCAATCATTCCTTCAGCAGAAAATCCCTGTTCTGACAGGCCAAGTGATTATACGGCAGGCAGTTTCGAAGTAAGCCCCACCTGCATTTCCTCCAAACACTGGTTCCGGTGCCAAATTCGAGCAGTGGAGTCCCAAGAACCAGTGATCAATTTTCCAGAACTTCCTGAACTGAGACAACAAACTGGGTACAAGGATACAGGTAAAAGTCAAAACAAGTACAATTAATGAGTTACGACCGCACATAATGCAGATAAATCGTTGAGTATTGAACAGATAAAAATAATGCAAAACAATTGTAACTTCGATAATCTTGCTAGAAATTACATTTTTACAATTTTTATTTTACAATTTTACAAAATTACTCTTTGCTTTGATATCCAAAGACCTTTTTACTTTTTTTTTTTTTTTTTGTTGTTGTATACAGGATCGAGGCTCGTGAAAGAGCTAACATTTATCACACAAAAAATCAAAACAGGCACACAAAGTATATAATAAGGGGAGCTATATAATAAGGGGAGCGGTAGACAAGATGGGGAGAGTAGGGGAAGCACAAACACAACATTTGAGAGCAGGGACATCGGGAGATCTGTGGGAGGGAGAGGGCTTGGGGGGAGAAGGCGTGGGAAGGGGGTGGGGGTGTGAGAAGTATAAAACACAACGATACTACAAGGACTTCCAGGAAAAAAGTTGGTATTTCAAAAAAGTGGATCTGGGGTGAAATTAGCGGGGGTAGAAAAGATCAAGGTTTTGGATGATGTTATCACTGAAAATAAACCAAAAATAACCAAAAAACCAAAAAACCAAAAAACCAATCCAAAAAAAGCCAAAACCAAAAACACCCAATAACCAAAAAAGATTATTGCCACGTTACTTGTGTCACGGTGTCCCTCAAGGCGATACAGAAGCGAAGACGTTTCCATGTCAAACACGCAAACAGTCTTATCATGGCCCCCTGTAGCCACCAAGCCCTCTGGATAGAGTGCGTCCCCATAAATGATGCAAACGCACGACACAAAGCCATTGTGTCCAGAGAAACTTCGAGCCTCTGAGAAACCCACTCCATCTCTGAAAAACAGAACAATACACGAATGATAAACACAAAACCTGCTGTTCACACAATCTGGAATTCATGAACCAGAGGTTGCTATGAAACTGTATTAGTAAAGCACTCGGTTAAACCAGATACGATTAGAAAGGGGATTATTGGGTGTAGTCACCTCCACCACCAAACGTGGATGGACATGATGTTTTCACTCCTGTCTGTCTGTCTGTTTGTTTGTTTGTTTGTGAACAAGATATCTCAAAAAGTTGTGGATGGATTCTGACGAAATTTGGCGGAGACGTTTGGTATGTGACAATGGCGAAATGATTAGATTTTGGTGAAGATCCTGATCCGGCTACTAGAATTTTTAAAAGTGATTTTTCACCATTGGGAGATAAGGCCAAAAACGATACATAGCAGGATATCTCAAAGAGTTATGGACGGATTTGGATAAAATTTGGTGGACAGGTTGTGTATGTGACAAGGACTAATCGATTCGATCATTGATAAAGGTGTGTGTGTGTGTGTGTGTGTGTGTGTGTGTGTGTGTGTGTGTCGGAACACAGGGACACACACACACACACACACACACACACACACACACACACACACACACACACACACAGGGAGACACACACACACAGGGAGACACACACACACAGGGAGACACACACACACAGGGAGACACACACACACAGGGAGACACACACACACAGGGAGACACACACACACACAGGGAGACACACACACACACACAGGGAGACACACACACACAGGGAGACACACACACACAGGGAGACACACACACACAGGGAGACACACACACACAGGGAGACACACACACACAGGGAGACACACACACACACAGGGAGACACACACACACACAGGGAGACACACACACACACAGGGAGACACACACACACAGGGAGACACACACACACAGGGAGACACACACACACAGGGAGACACACACACACAGGGAGACACACACACACAGGGAGACACACACACACACACAGGGAGACACACACACACACAGGGAGACACACACACACAGGGAGACACACACACACAGGGAGACACACACACACAGGGAGACACACACACACAGGGAGACACACACACACAGGGAGACACACACACACAGGGAGACACACACACACAGGGAGACACACACACACACAGGGAGACACACACACACACAGGGAGACACACACACACAGGGAGACACACACACACAGGGAGACACACACACACAGGGAGACACACACACAGGGAGACACACACACAGGGAGACACACACACAGGGAGACACACACACACACACACACACACACACACACACACACACACACACACACACACACACACCTTTATCAATTAGCCTTACGAGCTGTTTACATTAATATATAGTAGGGCAGAGCAATGACCCCTGGAAACAGACCTTTTAAAGCGTTATTGTTTGTTCACGCGAGTGTTATTGGCTGTTGGCATTCAGCAACAGACGAGGTAACGTGCCACGATCGTACAAACGATGCTAGTCAGTACTAGACAACGGCACAAGTTACGGAAACAAGATACCAACGGCGTGGCCGCTGAGGGGACTCACTCCGTGGGCAGCCAAAGGCGTGCAGTGCTGTCACGAGAAGCGGAGACGAGGCTTTGTGAAGAGGTTGGACCACAGGTCACGCAGCGTACGTCTTGCTCGTGGCCTCGGAGTGAGGTACGAAATCGGTAAGACATGTCAGATGAAAAAGCGGTGACGAGAGATGATGAAACGGCTGAAAGAGCAGTGAGCGGACCTCAACAGATGAGTGAGGAAGTTTCAGGAAAGGAACGCAGGAAATATTGCATTGAAGAAATAAAGATTTTTTACATTTTTCTTTAAAGTAAAAACAAATATCTTTACGAAACTTAGCATTGAGTTCACGTTCTCATATCAAAGAGCAGTTTAAAAAGAGCAACGTCAAAATATTACACCGCTCATGATGCCACCACCTATTACATCTCCCTACATTGTTCTAGAAGATGTTGATATTTTAAAATTTAAATGATAGTTCGGTGACATATCACCCTACTCTAATTAGATAAGTGTTAATTTTTTTGCTTATTACTTGCAAAACAGAAGATTTTTCAAGTATATTGGTTGGTCTTGTGCGCTATTCTGTCTGTCTGTTTGTATTGTGGTGCTGTGCACACACGACTCGATTGCCAGAGAGGTAGGCCACAACACATTGGTACAAACAAAGAGTCTTTATTAAGAGCTCGCACTTCAGCACTGGGCGGGCTCAAGCTGAGAGCCCGCATATATATGTCCCGAGGCCACGCCTTGCCCCCGGGCGTGGCCGATCGGTCGAAAGGCGGGGCATGCATTTTCGTTCCAGGCCTGGACACTCGCGCCACCCACTGGTGCGCGGAATTATTGTCCCCTGTGCCCGCCACATGCGCCCCCCCCAGAATTCCCGCGCACCTGAAGGGTGAGTTTGCGGGGAAGCCGGATGACCCGGCCGAAACGCCCCCTGGCGATGCGTGCAGGGCTGGGGGGTAGCGGGACGGCGGGGCTTGGGGGTGCCGGGGGTCTGACCGACGGGGGGCGGCCTCGACGCGGAGGCAGAGCTGCTTGCGGGGGGTGGTCCAGATCGAGGTGGGCCGGCTTGAGGCGGTCCACGGAGATACGATCCGGGGCACCACCGATGTCGACAGTGAAATATTTGTCCCCGGTCTCCAGCACGTGGAAGGGCCCGTCGTCCGGGGGCCGTAGCGGTGCCCGGTGGGCGTCGTGCCGGACGAAGACGTACTCCGCCGTGCGAAGCTCCGGGGCGACGTGGGAAGACGGGCAACCGTGGTGTGCCGTCGGCACCGAGGCAAACCTCCGGGCGGTCTCCTGCAGGGTGGAGCGCTGTTGCACCACGGACCAAGGAGCTGTGGAGTCGGGGATAAATTCGCCCGGTACCCGCAGTGGTTGCCCGAAGACCAGCTCCGCCGAGGACGCGCGCAGGTCGTCCTTGGGCGCCGTGCTGAGGCCCAGCAGGACCCAGGGGAGCCTGTCGGCCCAGCTGCCGTCGCGGATGCTGGCCCGGAGCGCGGCCTTCATCGAGCGATGAAAGCGCTCGCACAGGCCATTGGCCAGGTGGTGGTAGGCCGTGGTGCGGTGTAGTTTTACGCCGAGCCCTTGCGTCACCGCGCCCCAGAGCTCCGAGGTGAACTGGGGGCCGCGGTCGGACGAGATGTCCGAGGGGGCACCGAACCGGGCAACCCAAGTGGCGATGAAGACTTGCGCCACATCAGCCGCAGACGTCACCGCCAATGGGACGGCCTCCGGCCACCGTGTGGTGTGGTCCACCATGGTGAGGAGGTGGGTGAACCCCCGCGAGGGGGGCAGAGGTCCCACCAAGTCGACGTGCACATGGTTGAACCGACGCTCGGGCACCGTAAACGGGGCCAATGGGGACTGGGTGTGGCGGTGGACCTTTGCGCGCTGGCATTGGAGGCACGTCCTGGCCCAGTCGCGGACGTCCTTCCTGAGACCATGCCAGACGAACTTCGCCGCGACGAGCTTCTGGGAGGCCTTCGTGCCTGGGTGGGACAGGCCATGGATGGCGTCGAAAACTGGGCTCTGCCAGCCAGCGGGCACAATGGGGCGAGGCCGGCCGAGGGTGATGTCGCACAGGAGGGCCGCGCCCGTGGCGTCGAACGGCACTTCAGTGACGCGGAGGCCCGTGACGGCGGTCCGCAAGGCCTGGACGCCGGGGTCGGCGGTCTGGTCCTCCGCCATCCGGTATAGTCGATCCCGAGGTGGACCGCATGCGCGACGGACCGGGAAAGGCAATCCGCCACCGGGTTGTCTTTACCCACCACGTGGCGGATGTCCGTCGTATACTCGGACACGGCAGAGAGGTGATGCTGCTGCCGTGCCGACCATGGCTCGGCGACCTTGGCCATCGCGAACACAAGGGGCTTGTGGTCGATGAAAGCCGTGAACGGGCGGCCCTCGAGCAGGTGGCGGAAGTGTCGGACCGCCAGGTGGAGCCCGAGCAGCTCGCGGTTGAAGGTGCTGTAGCGGCGTTCGTGCGGGCAAAGCTGCCGGCTAAAAAACGCCAGCGGCTGCCAAGCACCACGCACCCACTGCTCGTGCACCGCGCCCACCGCGTAGTCCGACGCGTCGGTGGTGAGGGCGATCGGTGCATCGGGCGCCGGGTGCGCCAGCATGGTGGCGTTGGCCAGGGCCAGCTTTGCGCCCGCAAACGCCGCGGCCATCGGCTCCGACCAAGCGATGTCACCTTTGCCCGGCTTGCCCCGGAGGGCCTCGTGCAGGGGGCGGAGGAGCTGGGCAACGTGGGGCACGAAGCGGTGGTAAAAATTTACCATGCCCAGGAACTCCTGGAGCCCCTTGATCGTGCGGGGTCGCGGGAAATCCCTGACCGCCTCCACCTTGCCTGGTAAAGGGACTGCCCCATGCCTGGTGATGTGGTGCCCCAAGAAGTCGATGGTGGCGACGCCGAAACGGCACTTTGCGGGGTTGATGATTAGGCCATGCTGGCCCAGGCGTTCGAAAAGCATGCGGAGGTGGAGCAGGTGCTCCTCCCGGGACGCGCTCGCAACTAGGATGTCGTCCAGGTAGACATAGATGAAAGGTAAGTCGCGCAAGACGCTGTCCATCAGCCGTTGGAACGTCTGGGCCGCATTCTTCAACCCGAAAGGCATTCGCAGGAACTCGAAGAGGCCGAAAGGGGTGATGACGGCTGTCTTCGGGACATCGCCCGGTTGTACGGGGACCTGGTGGTAGCCCCGGATGAGGTCCACCTTGGAAAACACGGTCGTGTTTGCCAACCGGGCGGAAAAGTCCTGGATATGCGGGACCGGGTAGCAGTCGGGGGTGGTGGCATCATTGAGCCGGCGGTAGTCACCGCACGGCCGCCATCCTCCGCCGGGCTTCGGCACAATGTGCAGCGGAGAGACCCAAGCACTGTTTGAGCGCCTCACGATACCCAGCCGTTCCAGCATGGCGAACTCCGCCTTCGCCACGGCGAGCTTCGTGGGTTCGAGTCGGAGTGCCCGGGCGTAGACCGGCGGCCCGACCGTGGGTATATGGTGCTCCACCCCGTGTTTAACGGCCACCGCTGAGAAGGTGGGCCGCGTGAGGGCCAGGAAACTGGCTAGGAGGCGGGTAAAGTCATCCGCTGCCAGAAGCGTGAAACTAAACTCGCCGGGACGGAACCTTTCAGCAAGCTGCTTGGCAAGCCACTCGGTGAGCCGCTCAACGAGCCGCTCAGCGAACAAGCGAGCGAGCTGAAGGTTTCGGCCTGGACGAGACGCCTGCGCTTAACGTCGACCAACAAGCCATGCGCACATAGGAAGTCCGCACCGAGCAGGGCCACTGGCACGCTGGCGGTGACGAACGACCATTGAAAGCGCTGCCCTCCAAACCGCAGTGAGAGGCAACGCTTCCCGAATGTGTGGATTGGTGTACCGTTGGCGGCAAGCAAAACGGGGCCCCGGCCCGCGGCTTGCTTGTCGGACGCGGAGGCAGGGAGGACGCTTACCTGCGCTCCTGTGTCGCAAAGGAAACGGCGCCCGGACAAGGTGTCCGTGATGAACAGGAGGCTGCCGGAATGGCTGACGCTCATGGCCGCAAGTGAGCGCCGGTCCTTTCCCGACCCGTCAAAAGAACACGGCGGGCGGCACGTTTTAGCCTGGCGGCCGAACCTGGCATGGTAGTAGCACCAGGTTTGCGGCGGTGGCCCCCGCGGCGGCCGTGCTGGCGGCGGTGGTGGTGGCTGCGGCGGTAGTGGATGGGGCGTAGCAGCGGCCACGAGGGAACCGGGGGCGCTAGAGCCTCCGCGCCGGGATCCACTACGGCAGCACCGTACACCGACCGCGTGTCGCAGGCCGCGAAATACTTGTCGGCCTCTCCAGCCAGGGTGCGGGGTTTTGTTATTTTGGAACCGGCCAGCGCGAGGCGCACCTGTGCAGGTAGCTGGCATAGGAAAAGTGCTCGGAATAAGAAATCCGGGCACTGGTCTCCAAGCAGGGACAGCATGAAATCCATCCGGACGGATGGTCGTGTGTCGCCGAGGGCGGGAAGGTCCAGGAGGTGGTCGGCATGTTCGACCTCTGTGAGCCCGAACGTGGCGAGGAGGAGACGTTTGAGGGCCTCGTACTTGTGGTCGCCCGGCGGGCGCCGAAGGATGGATACGACGCGGGCGGCAGTGCCGGGCCCGAGGGCGGCGACCACGTGGTAGTACCTGGTTTTGTCCGCTGTGATGCCCCGGAGTTGAAATTGAGCTTCGGCTTGCAAAAACCAAACGTCGGCCTGTGCCTCCCAAAACTCCGGGAGTTTGATTGCGACGGCGTTGGTAGCCATGGCGCGTTCGGGGGTCAGCAATGGCTGAACCAATCGGGGTCACCAGTGTGGTGCTGTGCACACACGACTCGATTGCCAGAGAGGTAGGCCACAACGCATTGGTACAAACAAAGAGTCTTTATTAAGAGCTCGCACTTCAGCACTGGGCGGGCTCGAGCTTAGAGCCCGCATATATGTCCCGAGGCCACGCCTTGCCCCCGGGCGTGGCCGATCGGTCGAAAGGCGGGGCATGCATTTTCTTTCCCTGCCTGGACGCTCGCGCCACCCACTGGTGCGCGGAATTATTGTCCCCTGTGTCCGCCACAGTATGTTTGTTTGTATGTTTGTCTGTCAATCGCCTACAGGTCACAATTTTAAACCGATCGTCACGAAATATCACCATATCGTAGAGATGGTCATTTGATTGTCAATTTATTTTTAATGAAATGGACAATTTGATGTATCCATGGCAACTTCTCATTTTTGGAAGGGGGGATTTTTCAAGCATCGTGCTCTGCATGACGTCTACTTGTTTGTGTGTTCGTTTGTTTAAAGGGAACCCAAACACAAAATTAATATTTCTGAAAACCAATGAAAATCATTAATCACTGTCTAATATGAAAGGAAAAAACTGAACATTTTTGCCAATCACAAAGTGTCGAAAACAACCCTGAAGTGTCCATTTTTTATTTTGCTAGTGACATCACACTCATAAATTCATATCCCACCTTGATCCAAATGGCAGTTTACATAGAGAAACAGTATATGACGAGCTCGGATTCTGATATTGATTCCACCATCATTAGCAACTCAGAAGGTTCTCAGTATGTTGAAACGGACCAGTGGGATTGTGAAGAAACCATTGGAAACAAAATTAGTGATGGAAACTCTTTTGGGGGAATTATGGAGCTGTATTGTTTTGAGCCATATGTGAGTGACTCAGACGAACATGGAGTTACTGTTAGTGAAGATGGCGGTGTTAGTAGTCAGATGAAAACGTGATCGCATGTTCACTACAGATTGATAGGTTTTGTTTTTCCGTTCAATTGACGGTTCATCAGGGATTTTGTATTAATAGCCGGCAAAGCCGGTGTTGTGAATGAACGCGTACGTATTATGTTGAAAAGCCAGATTTTGCTGAATCCTTTGAGAATTTCGAAGCTTTGACGCACCAAATCGCTCCAAGGAGGCCGCCATCTTACGGATGCGGAAGTATGCATAATAGCCGGCAAAGCCGGTGTTGTGAATGAACGCGTATGTATTATGTTGAAAAGCCAGATTTTGCTGAATCCTTTGAGAATTTCGAAGCTTTGACGCACCAAATCGCTCCATGGAGGCCGCCATCTTACGGATGCGGAAGTATGCATAATAGCCGGCAAAGCCGGTGTTGTGAATGAACGCGTACGTATTATGTTGAAAAGCCAGATTTTGCTGAATCCTTTGAGAATTTCGAAGCTTTGACGCACCAAATCGCTCCATGGAGGCCGCCATCTTACGGATGCGGAAGTATGCATAATAGCCGGCAAAGCCGGTGTTGTGAATGAACGCGTACGTATTATGTTGAAAAGCCAGATTTTGCTGAATCCTTTGAGAATTTCGAAGCTTTGACGCACCAAATCGCTCCATGGAGGCCGCCATCTTGCGGATGCGGAAGTATGCATAAAAAATTGCGAAAAAGTTCAATAGGAGTTTGTTTCACCCGTCTTTTTTTGATTCACAATCTTATGCACCTCTAATTTGTAATTAAAATACTTTAAGACCAACCTTGTTCCCCGGGCCCGCACGGGCCCTGGTTATCTTCAACAAAAATCGTCACCAAACACCGGAACCAATGAGATTCGAGCATTTGAAAAAATATTTCAAAAACCAAATCGCTCCATGGAGGCCATTATCTTGCGGATGCGGAAGTATGCATAAAAATTTGAGAAAAAGTTCAATAGGAGTTTGTTTCACCCGTCTTTGTTTGATTCACAATCTTATGCACCTCTAATTTGTAATTAAAATACTTTAAGACCAACCTTGTTCCCCGGGCCCGCACGGGCCCTGGTTATCTTCAACAAAAATCGTCACCAAACACCGGAACCAATGAGATTCGAGCATTTGAAAAAATATTTCAAAAAAGCTTATTACCGCGTTTCGGAGGCTGAAAACGGCGTCAAATATTCTAATATTGACGAAGAATTGTTTTTTAGAAATCTCGTGGCCGTAGGGGATAGTTTTTCACAGCCAGAAATATCCGAAGTTGAGACGGAATTCACCGAATTAATCAAGAACGAAATTTTATAAATTTTTATCTCATCCAGAATGCAAATGGTCATTTTGAACTAGGTACGGTACCTACTACACCTACCTACTACCAACTACCTAACCTACTGATGTCATAGTGATGGGTAAAATAGTGACAAGAGGCTTTGGCTTCGCCGGCTCATTGCGGCTTTGCAGTAGGGTACTAGTAAATCAATTATATTACTCCAGGAGAAACACAATACTGTACGGACAAGGCCCGAACACCGCCAACCAAATGGGTAGCAAATGCTTTGTCCCACCATTGCAGGCTGAACCGGTGTCCTGTATGTTACAGGATTGTCCCGTTTCATGCTTTCACAGGATGCCATTTGTGTCTGTAGTCGTGCTGTGTCGTGTCCGTGCCGTGACCCACTGGCATGTCCGTGCTGTGTCGATGTCCCATCCCAGTGGAGGGGAAAGGGGAAGTGGTGATTGCCTGCAGGCCAACACAGGTGTTTGATTCACTGCTCAAATCGCCTGTGCATATGTGCTGGTAGTTCAATAGAGATGGTCTTAGAGTTTCGATAGACGGCTGTTTCTTCCGCTTAATCATGGGGATGGCATCCTCTTTCAATTGTGGCGGATATCCACAAGATGTAGCCATTGCTGTTGTTTCATAACGGTGTTCTGTAAAACATTTTGAGGGCCTGATCCACACTCGGGTATTTCAGAAAAACTTCGGCCAATTTCTGGAAACCCTTGGATCTTTCAGCCATTGATGTAACATGAAACCATCTCGGTTTTTATCGTGAAGAAGAAGATTTAGACTTTTAATCACAAAATTAGTCACTTTATAAATCGGAAATCAGAAAAAGACCCATCGTCTATATTTTACAGGGCATGAAGGGATAGATTATAGTGTCGAGGTGGTCTGAGCGTTTGGTTCCCCTTTAAGCTTTGTGTGTTTGTTTGTTTGACTCTGATGCACTCCCAAAGCAACCATAATCAGTTGAAAACTGGCGATTGGACTCGAGGGCTGCAACCGTGGATTTTAGGTGGTACAAACTCATAGTCCCAGCTGGGGTTTACGGTGGGGAGAGCACTGAAATACTCCCTACGTAAATCTAACAGTGCCCTCCTTGTGGGGTTGGGTATTAGAAGTCACCCCATCTATAATTTGTGGAAATTAACCCGCCTGTAAGGATGGTGTTAATTCAATGGCATCACTGGGCTTTACATCCAAACCCTGAGACCTCAAGCCAACCACCTTAACCATTTAACCAACACTAGGCTATATATGATATAATATGTCGTGGTTATGTTGCTCGGATGATTCGCACCTGCTACACCAAATGAAGAAAATGTCAAGATGGGCAAAAAAAAAACTTTTTGCAAAATTTAACCAAACTTGCACGGGCACAACTTCAGGATGCCCTCATGGATCCCTGACAGTTTCAGCTTCCTTGGGCAAATCCTATTGGAGGAGTCGATGAAACATATAACATACTTTCCCTCCATTATCTCGTACTATTAATTTGCAATATGTCACCGGCTTTGACACCAATACAAATATTTATTACAGACCCTATAAGCATCACAAAGCTACATATATCGGACAAACAGTTTCAAATGAAGCACCTCAGCATCATGTGTGGCAATAAATAGGAATTGTTGCTCCCAGCTTGCCGGCTCGATGACAGAAGACGCCATTTGCATTTTTGCCTTCTTCATCGCAACCCCATTTATAAACTCGTGCGGGCTCAGCAGCCAGCTTACTAGTGCAACAACTGTGCTCTCTGGTCATATCACTGTCCATTCTGTTGAAAATGAAATGGAAAACTAAATACTGCATTGGAGTCATCAAAAGGAACCAGAATAGGCAAAGAGCAAAGATGGAGTCATCAGGAGGAACCTGGATAGGATTTGGGTTTCAGCCCCTACTCCACAACCCTCAAACCAATCCAGGCGCAGCCAAGTGAGCCTTCCAGAAAAATCTCTGCAATAATTCACTCCTCCTTGGACAGATAGATGAAGAGAAAAAGAAAGAACAAGCAAGATTTCGAATGAATAAGGAGAAATGTGAAAAAGTAGATGGAAATGTGAAAGAAACAAAGATCCATAACTCCTAGCCCTAGCTGCTTGCCTTAAGTAGCCCTAATTCCTAGCCCTAACTCCAAGCCCTAACTCCTAGCCCTAGGTCCTTCCCTTAACTCCTAGCCCTAATTCCTAGCCCTAACTCCAAGCCCTAACTCCAAGCCCTAACTCCTAGCCCTAGGTCCTTCCCTTAACTCCTAGCCCTAATTCCTAGCCCTAACTCCAATCCTTAACTCCTAGCCCTAATGCCTAGCCCTAGCTCCGAGCCCTAACTCCGAGCCCTAACTCCTAGCCATAGCTCCTAGCCCTAATGCCTAGCCCTAGCTCCTAGCCCTAGCTCCTAGCCCTAGCTCCTAGCCCTAGCTTCTAGCCCTAATGCCTAGCCCTAGCTCCTAGCCCTAGCTCCTAGCCCTAATGCCTAGCCCTAGCTCCTAGCCCTAATGCCTAGCCCTAACTCCAAGCCCTAACTCCTAGCCCTAATGCCTAGCCCTAGCTCCGAGCCCTAACTCCGAGCCCTAACTCCTAGCCCTAGCTCCTAGCCCTAATGCCTAGCCCTAGCTCCTAGCCCTAGCTCCTAGCCCTAGCTCCTAGCCCTAATGCCTAGCCCTAGCTCCTAGCCCTAGCTCCTAGCCCTAATGCCTAGCCCTAGCTCTGAGCCCTAACTCCGAGCCCTAACTCCTAGCCCTAGCTCCTAGCCCTAGTACCTAGCCCTAGAAAGATGTTAGGAAAAACCCAGATAGATAGATTTCAGATTGACTTCCTCATTTTAAAAACTATCCTACACTTATTTTATGGAGAGCATTCATTATCTTAAACATCTATATTATATCCCCCGTAATTGCCGCCTTTCTAATGTATAAAGTCATGCCTTCAGCTCCACTCCTCAAAGCTTAGTCTACAAAGCCCCAGAATCATTGTGATACAGTACTCTGATAATCAAATGAAGCATTCTCATCTCTAACCTCTCCAACAACTCCCCTTCCATTTTTCCTAAAGCCCATGTTTCTGCACCATACATTATAAACTGGTGTAATCACTGTCTTGTAGATTTTAATCTTCCATTTTTCATGGTATCCTTAAATCAAAGATAACTCCACTAACCTGCTTCCATTTTGCCCAGCTACCTTCACTCTGTCCTGGACTTCTGCTTCGCAACCTCTCCCTTCTTTAGTGTTGAACCAAGGTATTTGAATTTGTCTACTTGTGTCACCTCTCCACCCCCTTGTATCTACAATCTCGACCCTCTCTACACCAGTCTTACCTACCGGATACCACACTCCATCATATCTGTCTTTCCACCATTAACCTTCAATCCCTGCCTCTCTAAGCTCTCTTGCTATTCCACCACTCTTCTCCGCAACTCTTCCTTTGACTCTGCTGGTATGACTAAGTCGTCTGCGCACATGAGCCTCCACTGTCTGATTTTGTCACAAAGTGCATCCATCACTGTTACAAAAAGAAGGGATTTAATGCAGCTGCACTCTCCCTATTGCACCTATGTCCTTTCTCGGATGCGTTTCCTCTCTTCCTGTCCCTCCTCTTTCCCAGTTCTTTCATTGCCTTACCTGTTGTGTCCACCTGCAGCCCCATAGCTCCACTGTTTCTATGTTGCCTTTTTACCTCTTGTCACCTCCATTCTTCCATGTGCGCATTTTGTTACAGAAACAACAAAAACAAAAAATGTTTCTCGGTTATTGAGGGAGCACAAGATTCCGCCAGGTGGCACATCATAGCTATCCCGAGGCAAAGAAAATTGGAAATAATTATCTGTTTTCTCCTTCTGCAATATAAATGAGGTTTTATCCACTACATATGAATGTTTCCGCCATAAATGAAACATTCGGGCCAACCTCGCACCTGAGAAATATTTTTAAACATTCATAAAAGCTCAAGCACAGGGAAAGATGAAGCCCTTTAGACAAACATGTCTAACTCATGTCCCAAACCCCAACACTGATTTTGCAGATTCCTAATCTAGTGTAGCATCCCAGGACCAATTGTTGCAGTTTGTACTATAAAGATGAGCTGATCGGATGACCTGGAAGCATGCACACTTGTATTTCAGCTGTCTAACCTGGGTTTGAATTCTGGCCTAGTCTGGGCCTGCATCCTGCTACATGAACTGCCATCCCAGTGTTTCACAGGCAGGGTAATTCATCAATGTGTGTGCCGTACCTCGGATGGACGTTAAATTGGGAGTCCTGTCTGTCAGAATGGGTTGCTGGACGATAAAGATCCATTGGTGTCCTTCGGAAAGAGTAGGCGAGTATCGCCGGCACCATGGCCAAATTCCAAATTCCTGCCCTAACTAGGCGAATTCCAGGCCCGAAAGACTTGGGCCAAGCTCCCCCAGGCCAACTCTAGAAGGTGGGATAATAGTGGCCATTAAAGAGCAACAAAAAACTGTGACCTTAGCCTAAATGACACAGAAAATGAACAAAATATTCCAAGTACCTGGACATGAAAAACGAAATGAAGGAAGCCTGGAAGCTGAGGAGTGTTGATGTGCCGGTGATAGTCGAGCAACTGGAGTGATGAAGCAGCACCCCATTGAGATATTGAAAGGAATGCCAGGAAATGTTGCAACAAACGAGCTGCAATTGGAGGCTGCCTGTGGTTCAGTGACAATCCTTCAAACTCAAAGAGCCCTTGGAGAAAAGAAATATGAGAACAGAGTGAGTTCTGAAACAACAACTTGGTCCTTGAAACGTCATCCTAGACCGAGTGAAATTAATGCAATACAGTGGATCCTGTTAGACTCCGTTCCACCTTCTAACACCAATTGAAAGAGATTCATTCACGTGTTTGCAGCTTGTGCCTGATGGTTCACATCGGGTGGCGGAAACTCGCCCACTCTTCTCGAAAGACACCGTGGGATGTTTAACTTCCACGGACGACAAGTGCATACTCAGGGTTAGGGTTAGGGTTAGGGATAGGGTTAGGGTTAGGGGCAGTGTACTCAGAGGCAAATGCAAATACCTCTAAGTCTAAGCTAACCTGCCAGCCCCGCTCAAGGAGTTTACAAGCAATGTGAAAATCAAATTTACAAATATTTATTACAAGATGTGGCATCAGCTGTGCCGCCATTGTCAATAAGTGGAGAAGTGGTTGCACTTCAGCATGCAAAGCTTATCACACGTTCACCTTCCTCTTTAAAATGAATTCCCATACAAGAAGCTTCAAAAACACATCAATGCAGGTAGAGGCCATTCGGCCAATCAAGTCTGCACAATGGTTGCCAACTTATGGTTGTTTGTCTGCCTGCTATATTTTTTTAAATGCTGAACATCAAGCAAGAAAACAGCAGGTACCGTGAATTAATTCTTTGCTATGACTCAGTCGGGGTTCAAACCACCGACCTCTCGGACTCAGAGCAGATACTCTATTATCCATAGAGTCTGTTTAAGCCATTACTAGTTCCAACAATTTGCCATATTTGGCCTTCACTAAGTCTTCAATTGGCCATGGTAAAACAGTACACACCGATATCGTTACCTTCTCGAAACCTTCAACAGGTGAAAGTGTTTTTTCAAGTTGGTTCCCTTTCTGTGCTGTACATATTTGATGTGCATACCTGTCATGGCCTAGTGATGAATGGAAAACAGCATGTTCATGGAGGGACCTTTCATTTATGTTTGAAAGTACTATTTTGTCGAATAAAGAGCTAGTCTTGCTGGTGAAGGCAAATGCTACTTTGTAGGTGTGCTTCCTCCCTTCGTTGTTGTTGTTGTTGTTGTTGTATAGCCTCGGACAGTTCTCTTGAACAAACCCGCGACACAGAGACAGCCGAACGATCTCCCAGGAGAGACCCAGAGATCCCCCACATCCAAGATGGTGCACCCCCGCGTTCCCAAAGTCAGGGTCACGACAGAGTTAGAAATAGAGAAGAAACAAAGACAAGAGGGAAAGGGCCAGCCCATGGGGACCGATTGGCACTGTGACCATGATCGCTCTGACGAATCCTGGCAGCAGGGAAGAATGGGGAAGATTTGGCCACCGACTTGCATTGGGGGTGTACAACCACCACAAAGAGGCGTCCAATATAGTTGTCCCTTCCTTCTGTATATAGTTGCTGGATCATGACGTTTCCTCCATGGAACTCTCTAGAAGTTTATTCAGAGAGTTCAAAAGCCATGAACAACAGATAAAGGAGACCTTTGAATTTCAACTCTGCCTGGTTCTACTCTCTGAGTCTAGTTGTAGTGCTTCACATTTTGAGACGTAGTACTGTCTCGGTTTAAACATGACAATTATTGTGTCTGGCTGCACTGAACTTTGTGAACTCTTCGTCACGCGAGGTTCAAATTGAATTATTGCTTGTTAACGTTTAAATGATTTATTTCCTTCGGCAAGACTTGAAATTTTGGCGAAATAATTTATTTCTTACATTTGGCAGTGATCGGTACTTACCTGACTCTTCAACCATGTTATCTGTTCTTCTTCCATTCCCTTAATATGAAAGTGTCTCTATAGATTGCTTTTGATAATTATCCACTGTCCTTGCTTCAACTATCGTTCTGCAATATGAGGAATAATGCTTAGTTGCCATCTTGAAAAACTGGATGGAGGAATGGGATTGTTCACAGATAAAGACGCAATTCAATAAACAGAAGGAAATACAACGGCACTCGGTAGAGCGCATACCTTCGTCAGGCTGAACGCTTTACGTGTTGTATCCCACCGATAGGCCAGATCAGCATCCGGACATGATTCGAAATCTAATGGGCTTGTTCTTGTCATCAACCCAACTCATCCACCAAGTTTTGTCATAAGTCGTCCACAACTTTTTGAAATATTGTGCTACACTTCGTTTTTAGCCCGATCTATCAATGGTGATGAATCACTTTAAAAATTCTAGTATCCGGATCTGGATCTTCACCAAACTGTAATCAATTCTTCCTTGTCACACACCAAAGCTGTCCACCAAGTTTTGTCCAAATCCGTCCACGACTTTTTGAGATATCCTGCTCACAGACAAACCGACAGGTGTGAAAACATAACCTCTGTCCACATTCACTGGTGGAGGTAAATAGAGACAGAGAAAAGAAGAGAGATAGAGAACAGTGGAGGTGAGCAGTAAGCTTAGTCACGGAAAAGTGGAAAAAGGTGGGTCAGTTACATTTTTGTAAATCGGTGGTGACAAGAAAAGGGTAAATGTCGTAATAAAATGGTGCGAGACTCAGGTTTACATGGAAGTAATTTGAATTCAAATTGATCTGATCAGCCCCTCTCCTTTATCTCCCTCCTTTCTCCCAAATGTGTAAGCGCCATCCTGGGTCTCTCTACTCCTGTCCTTTCATCCAGTATTTCAAAGTGGCAGATCACTGCAATATCATTTCTTTCCCCCACTTTAAATTCCTACAACCCCCCCCCCCCCCCCCCCAGCTCAAACTAAGCATTCAAATCAAATCAAGCCATTTTCTTGTTAAAAAATAATGTTCTCACCTCAAGGCTGATGCTCCTGCCTCACACTTAGCTCGGCTTCACGCTGTAGAAACCAAAGCTTTCAGAATCATTGGAATCTCCCACGATTAAGCTGATTGTGAGGGCCATTCACTCACTCACCACAGGCAGGTTGGTGGTCTTCCTGTCTTCTACGGACTCCTCTCCGGCCTTGCTCCCCCAGCTCTCTCTGGGTTCTGTCCCCCAAATATTCCTACAGGTCGCACAAGATCTGCCAGCAACCCTCTTATGGTTAAACTGCCAAAATCAAGACTCTCTGCTCACCTTCACTCCTTCATTCCTCTTTTCTCCCGCCTCTAGAACAAACTCCCTCGCTCTATTCAATCCCACTCCTCCCTCTAGGTCTTTAAAACGGCTGTTCACCACCATCTCTTATCTTCCCCCATCCAAAACTTTGATCTTTTCTACCCCCGTTAATTTCACCCCAAATCCACCTCTTTAAAGCACCGACTTCATTCCTGAAATTCCAAGTAGTGTTAATTTGCTTTATTCCGTGTACCCCTCCTCTCCCATCCCTCCCCCCCCCCCCCTTTCACAGATCTCCTAATGCCCCTGTTCTCTACTGTTGTTGTGTTTGTGTGCTTCCTTCTCTCTCCCCATCTTGTGTCCCGCTCCCTTTATTATATGTTTTACGTGTCCGTTTATGTTTTTTGTGTTGATTGTTAGCTCTTACACGAGCCTCAATCTTGTATACAAAATAAAATAATACAAGTCAGGAGACGACGATGGTTCACGAGCGAGCGTTATTCAATGACAATGCTCAATGAGCAATGTTATGAGGTTAGTTAGCTACACAATACCGAAAATTCGGTTCGATTCCGACAACTTTGAAAATTTGACCTTTGTGACCTTCAAAGGTCAAAGGTCGAAGACTCTGAAATTTGTTGGAAAACTTGTATTTGATGATGTATGTGATAATATAAGATCATGTACGACATTTCACCCTATCAGGAAGTGAACAATGTAATAAAACCATAAAAAATCGACTTTTCTAAATTTCGTGACCTTGTGACCTTGACCTTGGGGCGAAAATGAAAAATCGAGCTCAGTGGGGCTAGACACATGACATTGGCCTAGTCTTTAATTTGTTGTGTCTGAAGGCCAAGTCCAGAATCACAGAAAAGTTGCTCCATGATCTACTTTTCGCCGATGACCGCTCACTCTTCAGTCATAATCTCGCAAATATGCAATTTATTGTCAACTCTTTTGCGCAATCTGCTCATTGCTATGGCCTTACCATAAGCTTCAAGAAGACTGAGCCTATGCTTCAGCTGAAACCAGAAGGTGCGTATACCATCCCATATATTACCATCGATGACACAGCACTCAAAATTGCACATACGTTCTGCTACCATGGAGGTGTCCTCTCTCAAAATGATGACGAAGTAACATCAAGGCTTGGTAAAGCATGTGTGTCTTTTGGAAGATTGACATATCCCCTTTGGCATGGATGTGGCATTCACCTAGACACCAAGATAAGTGTCTTTCGTGCCGTTGTCTTATCGACACTCTTGTACGGATGTGAATCTTAGACAACCTATCGTAGCCAAATCAAACACCATGATCAATTCCATATGTGATGCCTTTGCAAGATTCTTGGCATCACCTGGTGAGACAGAATACCTAACACCTCAATACTAGACCGCTGCCATATCCAAATAATTGAGTATTTCCTGATGCAAGCCCAGCTTCGCTGGTCAGGATGTCGCACACGCATGGAAGACCATGGAATCCCAAGAGCGCTTTTCTATGTGTTGCACTATGACAGTATTCCGGTGTGATGGTGCAGGGTGATGAGGTAGATGGATCACAGCAGAGTCACCATCCCAATTCCAAATTCTTTACTGGAATAATAATTCCAGTAACAACAAAGATGCACAACATGAGATGCCGACCTGGCGCATTCAAACACAACATTCGCGGTAACCAGAGGTGTTGTAAGAGCGGTGGTGTTGTTAACAGCAGATGGTCCGAGGCTGCATCTCCACTTATTATTATTATTCAGACTGGTTTCTGAGTTTTAATATTAATCTCATCATTATTCTGAATTGTATAATAATCGCAGATATAAAACATGAGATGCAGGCTTGGTGCCTTCCGATACGCCGTTCGCGGCAACTGAGGTGCTGTAAGAGCGACTGTGGTGTTAACACCCGGTGGTCAGCAGTTGCATCTCCACTTTTTGTTATTATTCAGGCCGCCTTCTGCGTTTTAATATTAATCTCGTCATTATTCTGAAATTTTTATGGGGTAGTAGTTTTTCTCGTAACATATAGACAACCTAAATTTGGTAAACGGTCACGTGGTGGACAAAGAAAGCGCTATAAGGATGTCCTTAAGGCTACACTCAAGTCTGATGCCATTCCAGTTGTCACTGGGGACATCAGGCCACAAACAAGTCAGCTTGGTGTAACATTTGCCTCAAACACCTGGACCACTTTGAATGTGAGAGACTTGCTATTGAGAGACAGCGGAGCCAAGAAAGGAAAACCTGCCAATGTCCATCTCCGCATGGACCAGTCTATACCTGCGATGTTTGTGGTAGATGCTGTAGGTCCTGCATTGGATTATACAGCCATCGCACAACGCACAATGCTTATTGAGTAGGCCAATGAAGGGAAGAGATTCGTCAATTCGTCCATCACATCATCACATCATCATCATACATTGTAATAATGCATACCTTAATCACAATTAAGTATGTTATGCTTATTCTAAACAAATAATAAGAAACAACTAACATCATAAGTAGTGTAATAATGTTGCTTCTGGGACACCTCCGTTTAACATGGGAAATCCCTATCTAATGTCATTTACCCCCTTGTCTTTTTCAAAAATCATAAACACCTCTATTTCTCCCACCCTCATCTTTATGAACCTTTTGTCTGTAGTACCTATCCTTAATGTTGTTCATTAGACCACTCAAACACTACAAATATTTGTTTTCTCTTATAGACCTATCATCCTTCTTCTACATATCATCTGGCAGATTAATCTTTGACCCATTCACTTCCATATTAATTCTTTCCCTCCCTCATTGACCCTAAACACCTATATTTCTCTCACCCTGTTCTTTACGAACCTTCTAACCTTTTGACATGCTATCCTTATTCATTAGACCACTTAAACACCTGTGATCCTTCTGACCTTATGGACCTTTTAACCTTTTACTCTTAATATCATCTGGTGAATATAACCCACTCAAACAACGACCCTACAAATATTTGTTTATGCGTGGGAAATAATTTAATTCTCTTGCCACTCTCTTCACCATCTAATATATTAACAAAAAATATGTTTGAGTTTGGTTCTTTATTAAGATATTTTAACTGAGCTAAGATAAAATGGTAAACCTCCCTCAATGTTCTTGTTTGAGCGCCTCCAGTGCCACATACCATTTTTTGGTAAGCCCCGCCCACTTTTTGGTAAACCACGCCCATTTTTACTAAGCCCCGCCCACTTTTTGTTAAGCCACGCCCACTTTTTACTAAGCCCCGCCCACTTTTGCTAAGCTCCTCCCACTTTTGCTAAGTCCCACCCACTTTATAAACTCTTCAGCATTGTATCATTTCCAGGTAATACATAACATCATTTTCAGGGAATTTCCATCACATCATTTCCAGTTAAGACACGCCCAGGGAATTTCCACAGGAAATGACACACACCCAGCCCTTCTTATAAAAGGCACCGACCACACAGGCTTTTTCAAACACGCTTTCTGCTTCACTTGAGAATGGACTCCTATGCCGAAATGGAATGGGATAACTTTGCTATTCCTTGGAGTCCTACTACCTGTGTAGCGCTCAACCTTCAGATTGATGAACTGGACTCGAACCTCTTGTCGATGGAGGAAATTGTATCTGAGCTACGAAATGAAAATTCTACTTTTAACACAACTTGGGATAAAGTTATTTTTTTGTTTGAAGATCTTTTGAACAACCAAGACCCACAGAACGAGTTCTACCTTGATGACCCAGCCAAAGAGTTATACCTTGGAGATCCACAAAATCCTGAAAAAGAGTTCTACCATGATGATACTTATTGTGAGTTATCAAAACAAAACCCACTGAACGAGTTCTACCTTGATGACCCAGCCAAAGAGTTATACCTTGGAGACTCACTAAATTTGGGAAAAACAAATTATGAGGTCTGCCTAGATGGTTCTAACTGTGGAGCCTACCTTGGAGACTCACTAAATTTGGGAAAAACAAATTATGAGGTTTGCCTAGATGGTTCTAACTGTGGAGCCTACCTTGGAGACTCACTGAATTTGGGAAAAACAAATTATGAGGTCTGCCTAGATGGTTCTAACTGTGGAGCCTACCTTGGAGACTCACTAAATTTGGGAAAAACAAATTATGAGGTCTGCCTAGATGGTTCTAACTGTGGAGCCTACCTTGGAGACTCACTAAATTTGGGAAAAACAAATTATGAGGTCTGCCTAGATGGTTCTAACTGTGGAGCCTACCTTGGAGACTCACTAAATTTGGGAAAAACAAATTATGAGGTTTGCCTAGATGGTTCTAACTGTGGAGCCTACCTTGGAGACTCACTGAATTTGGGAAAAACAAATTATGAGGTCTGCCTAGATGGTTCTAACTGTGGAGCCTACCTTGGAGACTCACTAAATTTGGGAAAAACAAATTATGAGGTCTGCCTAGATGGTTCTAACTGTGGAGCCTACCTTGGAGACTCACTAAATTTGGGAAAAACAAATTATGAGGTTTGCCTAGATGGTTCTAACTGTGGAGCCTACCTTGGAGACTCACTAAATTTGGGAAAAACTAATTATGAGGTCTGCCTAGATGGTTCTAACTGTGGAGCCTACCTTGGAGACTCACTAAATTTCATAAAATTAGGAAAAGAGTTTTACCTTGGAGACTTTGAAAACTGGTTTCGTTTTGGAGACTCGGAATGGGGGTTTTGTTTTGATGACTCGGAATGTGATACCTATCTTGGAGGCTCAACAGGAATGTGGTTATACCTTGGGAACTTGGAAAGTTGGTTTTATTTTGGAGACTCTACCTGTGGGGTTCCTCTTGGAGACTCTTTGGATTCTAAAGCAATGAACAATGTTCTTTATTTAATGACGCTTGATTTAAGCAATATCAAGAAAGTTCGAGGAAGAAAATGCTGGAAAATTCTTTCTTCCCATTTCTACTTCTTCAAACTTAAAAGCCTTGAAAGACAGAATTGGAGGAAGAGGAAAAAAAAAAAAAGAAATACGTATTTAAAAAAGAAGAAAAGAAAGATTATGTTAGGGTTTGGGTGGGATTTTGAATGTGAGGGTTAGGGATGGGGTTGGGTTAGGGTTGGGATTTTGAATGTGAGGGTTAGGGATGGGGTTGGGTTAGGGTTGGGATTTTGAATGTGAGGGTTAGGGTTGGGGTTGGGTTAGGGATGGGGTTGGGTTAGGGATGGGGTTGGGTTAGGGATGGGTTGGGTTAGGGTTGGGATTTTGAATGTGAGGGTTAGGGTTGGGGTTGGGTTAGGGATGGGATTGGGTTAGGGTTGGGATTTTGAATGTGAGGGTTAGGGATGGGTTGGGTTAGGGATGGGGTTGGGTTAGGGATGGGGTTGGGTTAGGGTTGGGGTTGGGTTAGGGATGGGGTTGGGTTAGGGATGGGGTTGGGTTAGGGATGGGGTTGGGTTAGGGATGGGGTTGGGTTAGGGATGGGGTTGGGTTAGGGATGGGTTGGGTTAGGGATGGGTTTAGGGATGGGGTTGGGTTAGGGCTTGGGTTGGGTTAGGGTTTGTATATTATTATGACTCACTCGCACATACACACACACACAAAAGTTAAGCCCCAACTAAAAAGTTGTGGGATTCTGTGTTTGGGGTTCACAGATTTAAAAACGTATCCCCATTATACACACACAAAAGTTAAGCCCCAACTAAAAAGTTGTGGGATTCTGTGTTTGGGGTTCACAGATTTAAAAACGTATCCCCATTATACACACACAAAAGTTAAGCCCCAACTAAAAAGTTGTGGGATTCTGTGTTTGGGGTTCACAGATTTAAAAACGTATCCCCATTATACACACACAAAAGTTAAGCCCCAACTAAAAAGTTGTGGGATTCTGTGTTTGGGGTTCACAGATTTAAAAACGTATCCCCATTACATTTTATTTATTTATTTATTATTTTCAAGGGTATTATCTGCTTACTTGTGTTTTTTGTAATTCTTGTGAGTAAAATGAACCCAAGATTTCTTCTCCATTTAAATCATATAATTTGTAGGTCCAAGGGACTGTATCCATTACATCAATGATTTTAAATAATTCACGAGTCCATTTTTGTGTATAACCTTTCTCAAAATGACTTTTCCATTTGTATATTCTTACAATATCACCAACTTTAAACTTGGGCTTTCTCAAATTAATCTCCTTTTCATATTCTAATTTTGTAAATGTTTCTGATGGTTTTGATTGTGTTGATGAATGAACTGTATTATTGTAATTATCTACAATATCCTGAATTAAATACACCCATTTTTGAGAACCGAGTTGTGTGAATTTTTTATATAATTTCTCTTTTAAAGTACGATTAAAACGCTCAATAACAACTGCCTTTCCTTCATTAAAGGTGCTGTATAATTTAATACCCTTCCCCTTAAGAAATTTCATGAATATTTTGTTATAGAACTCTGTTCCCTCATCAGTCCATAACTTCTTTGGTTTCCTTTTATCCCGATCAAATATTAGCTTAAAGGCTAACATTAAAGTATCACCCCTTTTATTTTTTAAAGGGACAACCCAGGCAAATCTACTCCTCAAATCAATAACGGTTAAAGCATACCTGTATCCCCTGTCATTATTCAATTCAATTAAATCAGCGGACCATATGTGGTCAGTGTATTTAGAATAAACCTTCCTTCTTTTAAACTTTGTGATTATAGGTTTGTGTAATTCTTCAGCCAAAAGCTCCTCAGTCTTGATGGCATCATTAGAGCCTAATAGTTTTTTGAGGAATAACCAAGACCAAGTTTCAATTTAGCATTTATCAAATTTCTCACAATAAACCTATCAACTTTCTCTCTCAACGTTGGATTTTGTATCAAAGACAAATTATACAACATTTCGCTGTCGGCTTTATGTTTTTCAGTCAACGTAGTGGTTTTCCCATAAGCAATATCATGCTTCATACACACTTCGTCAACCCTATTTGTAGGTTTAGACCAAGGTTTAGGATTGTCAGCCTCATCTAATCTTTTATCCAAGTTTGTTCCTGGACCACAGAAAGAATACCCTGGAAGGTGTAATTCCCCTGGAATTCCAGTTGTTGTAAATTTACTTCCTGACAGAAACTTTTGTATGTCTCCTCCTCTTTTAGGAGAGATGAATTGGCACTTTTTAGAGCCACATACTTGACATATTCCTTTTTGATAAACTCTATTATTTTTAGCTTTAACATAAGAGATATTTTTAGATTTAGTTTTCTTTTTACATTTGAGACAATAACTCATATTTATTTATCAGAAAAATTCCGACAGAGTATCAAAACCTTTTTGGTTTTTTCAATCTTTATTTTTAAAACATAAAGAATCCTAAGGAATGCCTTCACTCTCTCCTCCATTTATTTACAAATAAAAACTAACTAAAGTCAATGACACCAACATCATCAATC